>NC_071531.1:19902215-20212060 GCF_026979565.1 Vidua chalybeata
TCTGACATGCCTACAATGATTAATATCCCTTCTGTAAGTTCAAACTTGAAGTATGTGGTAAAGCTGCTAATAACAAAATTCAAAAAGCAAAAGGAAGCTCTGTTTTTGCATGTGATGGTGATTGTTATTCCTATCACAGAGGCCTATCAGTAGCTTTTTTAAGGCACAACATTGCAATAGGAATTCATGTTCTCTCATTTTCTGCAGGGACTCTAAACCCACCTGCCAATTAAAAAAAAAAATTAAAAAGAGTTGGCAATACTTTCATTTTTTAAAAAAGATATGCATTCATGCACATACCTTGGTGTAAGTGCACTCCATTACTGTACTCCAATGTAATCCTCACTTCTTATTAAATTTCAACATTACTAAAGTTAGCATGACAGCAATCCTTAAACTAATACTTTTTTTAAACACAGAGTTATTGTAAGAATTACCTAAAAGTCTGTATTTATTGCCTTTGAATTTTCTTGTCTATCTATCCTTGTGATTAATGTATTAACAGCTGTTTAAAGTTTATAATTTAGTTAATGATCTTTGTTAAATTTCACAACAAATAAGTACCTGTATAGGTCAAACAATACCACGGGAACATTTATTATTCTGTTGTTTAGGTTTTTTAAAGCAAGTAATTGTGAAACCACAATACACAAGTAATTCCAATGATGGCTGGAAGCCCAAAATTATTATTACACTTGCATTTTTTAATTGACTAGATTTCAAGTAGATAGTATTGAGGTTGGTTTTTCAGATTGTACTATTTACCAGGGCTGTGACAGCCCATGTAACTACTTTTTTCTTTTCTTAGTCCCCACCAACTGCCAATTCCCACAATACTGAAAGCATTCACTCAATGGCGATAAGAAGCTTAATGATAGCACAACAGTAACAGCAGCAGCAGTACAAAGCTATAAAGATAAGACATTTTTTTTAAAGTAGAACTGGCAAATGTGCCACAGTGATGATACAAAGCTCAGTAATAGTCCAAAAGGGAAAGCATTCAAAATTAGTTTCCGAAAGGCAAATCTGTTGTCTTTTTGATAGCATTTTGTACTGTATTGAAACAGAAAATATATACTGCTTAGGCAAGAATGAGATTACTGTATTTCACAGTGCTTCTGATTAAAAATCAGCACACCTCTCTCAGAATGTATTTTGGTTTTCAATCTAGAAGAGTGAACTATGGATGACTGGAAAAATAGGAAAAGTAAGGATATAACACAAAGATCTTTCTGACGTATGACAAAAAGCAACAACAAAATTATCAATACTTCACAGTACGACCAAGCAAACCAAAATATTTTGATACACTATAGTTCAATCAGGTTGTAAAATTCTTTACAAATGGAATTCTTTACAATTATGCCCCCATATGAAAGATAAGGAAACACATTCTGCAAGAAATTATTTGCATACATTTTCTCACTGTAGCACGAGTTGTATAAATGGTATAGGAAGCAAAGTTAGTGTCAAGAGTAAACACCAGCTTGCTAGCATTCCTCAAAACAATCACATATCTACTCACGATTTATGTGGTCCATATAATAAACTCCAATCTGTTGATCGTAAACAGTTTCCCATCCTAAAGGAAGCTCATCACCAACACAGTCAGCAAACGTCAATGGCTTTGTAATCCTGTAAAAATAAAAATACAAATAAATATAAAAAGGTGCAGAGTTTACAATCACATGTTTTGAAGATACCTTCGCCAGTTGATCAAAAACTAGTTATGCTACTTAGGAATGTGCTGATAATTACAAACATACAATTTCAAAATAAATTTTCATTTAAATATGCTGACAGATACTCCTCAAACAGGTAAGACAAGCTTCTCCCCTCTAGTTTCTATGTATAACTATTTAATTATAATGGCATGCAGTCCTGCCAGTTCTTCTCCCATACTGCAAAGAACACAAATGTGCAGTTGGAGTTCACCACTGCTGAAACTACTAGAAGCTTTATAGGTTTTAGCTTCTTTCTGGTGACAATGTAGCACAATTGCTTGTCTTTAAAAAAACCATAAAATTCAAGACAGCCCTATATAACAGTCTTCCTCTTTTCAATTATACATTTCCAACTATTAATGATATTCTCTTGGTCCAGACATACCCAAATTACTTCCTCTCCCTCAAAAAGAAGAGACAAACAAATGTCTCTGAAAAATTCTGAAGCAATTAGACCAGAAATAGTAATTAATAAATAACAGCATTACTATCTAGCAGCTTAAAATATCGCAGCCCTTGCTAAACAAAGTCTTAATAGATCAGTGGGTAACAGAAAACTGAAACAGCCTTGTCAGTGTTGACAGGGACATTGAAAGTACTCGGTTCCATATCATACAGAAAGACTCTAAACCAACACTGCTCTAGAACAGCAAGATATATAAAACACTAGGAAGAATAAATAATATAAATATAAAAGGTTTTACCCTCAGTTCAGTCATGTTTATTACCCAAAAGTTCATTTTAATCTTTACTTAACCCCCAGAATAATGTTTTCCTCTAAAAGCTGTCACAAAATTCATTTACTGAAAAGCTACTAATAAAGTAATTTCAATTACACATGGGATATAGATATAACACCTTCCTCACATATTTGTTGAGGCACTTCTAATACAACTATGACAACTTTGCAAACATTAAATACATGCATTAATTTAGGGACTGACTTAAGCTGAGCATAATCTATAGCATTATACTCTTGTACTTCTACTTGTATGTTGTAATATCCAATTAAGGTTTTCTGACACCAGAACTGGATTATGCTTACAAATACACTGTTGAATGGAGAGACCATTAGGACTCATAATTGCCCTTCATCTGATAACACCTGTATAGCATAGTAACTTTGAACTAAAGTATGTCTGTCTTTGAACTTGGAAGTCCTTTTCCATTCCAAAATAAAACCAACCAGAACAATCCAGTGGTAAAGACTTAAAATGATGGAAATACTACTACAGCTACATTCTAGCTAGTCCAATGGTGTAGTAAATGCACCATTTAACCACCAACAAACAACACAAAACTTTGCACACAGCAAAACTGCATTTACCTGCCTCCTGAAACTATTTTACAGTGACTGAGATTACAGTGTTCAAAATTAACTGTAGTAGAATAATTTTAAAAATTTCCTTACTTGTTTCAATGTCATGTTTCAACAGCTCTGCACAACACTAGAAAGATCAAGCTATTCAGGCTATTCAGGTCAAATAATAGCTTGATCCTACTTGGTTGATTCTCCAACGGGTACAAACAGTTTAACAAGAAGATGTACATAAACATGTGCACTACTATTTAAAGTAAAAATTTTCCATTATTGACAAATATGTAGTTTACACCATGTAATCATGCAAATCCAAAGATGCTCTATTCAAGTAAGAAAATGTTACTAGGAACTGACATAAGCATTTTCATTAATTCCTCTAGCAGTCAGGCAGACCAGATATTGCCAAAATACTCCTGCTCTCCCTGGAATTCAGTCAAATATTAAACATACAAAGTGCAGCATTTTTTCTTAAACTCCCATGGTCTTGTTCTGAAGACATAATGTTTACAATTTCTCAAAGTAGTCTAGACATCAGCTCCTAAATTACCACACTATAGACAAGATTTTCTTTGGAATGAGTTATGAGACTTGCTTGCCTGTTACACAAACATACCCTCACCCTTTATTCATAAATAAAACCTGCACATGATACTCTAACCTTTCACACTACAAAAACTTTAATTCAATCCTCTCTGTGATCCCGTCAGGACTCAGACTTGCAGAACAAGGACAATGTTCACTTTTTGGAACAGGGAGACTGAAGAAAACCAATGCATCTCGTCTAACCAGTTTTCATTACAGTGTTATAAAAGCATGTGTGAACAGTTTAATTAATAGTTTTGAAGGAAAACTTGTAGGGAAAAAAAACCCAATACATAAAAAGCTGTCTTCCATATATTCAGACCATTATTAAGTTGATGTTGCTCATTCTAAACTATAATCAAAGTTGCTCCAAATTGGATTCCCTTCAGACAAAGCACAATGTCACATTGAGTCAATCCAGTCACATTTATACCTATGTAGTTGGACCTTCAGCCAAAGACACAAAAATAAGAACTGGAAGCTTCTGCCTGTGTTTTGCACTGCTTTGATGAACTGAACTGAAAACATACCTTCCTGGTTTAACTAGCACAACTCTGAGGACAATATTTGTTTCTTGCCAGTTAAGGAAACTAGGGTTTTTCAGAATAACAAAGACAAAATGGAAGAGATGCAGATATCTACATTGGAGGTCAGCCACAAATTGCAGCAGTTGACTGCTGAAATTACATATCTTCTGGAAATACTGCTTTACCCTCTGGGTTTCTTTTTAATTAGCTTAAGTTCTATAAAATAGAACAGATCTTTTCTACTTTTTTTTATAAAGCACATAAAAAAGGTACATATGTTAAAACATTTCAAAGTATTGAAATAAAAACAAAAACTTTTCAAAGCACTATAAAGATAAAGACACAACAAAAATGCTGCCATCTTTGGTGAAACAAAAAACAGGGCTATCCTGAATTGTGCTATTCACAGTAAAGAAAAACTAAGGCATTTATCTTATCGTGGTAGTAAACAATAACTAGCACACTCACCCATGATCACCTCCTGTTTCCCCTAAAACAACTGGCAGACACTAACAAGAAGGTTCTGAACTTTCAGCTGAAGATGAAAATCCTCTGGGACCAGTTTACAGCATTAAGTCTTTGCAGCCACTGGACAAGCCAAGTACAAGTAACAATTCTTCATGGGGGCCAATTCTGCACATATCAAAAAAACCAACTTTAACGTCAGATTAACTGACTTTATCCTTTCCAAAAGTAATGATGTTCTTCAGTCCTTAGGCACTCAATCTTTTGTGACTATGAAAACTTTCAGAAGCAAATACAGAATCACATAAGAAAGCTTCCATAATCCAAATCTAGCATATTAAAACCCAGAGAAAAATCTTTTAGCAATGTCATGCACCTCTGCCCAAATTATATTCATTAAGAAGAAATAAAAGCCAGGTATTTGCACACAATCCAACAGACATATCTTAAAACCCAGGTTTTATTCACATTTTCTCTTCATCAATTACCAAGCTTAACAGTTAGAATACAGAAATTAAACTGTAAAAAAAAAACCCCAAACAAGTGACGAAGTTTTTTTTCTCCTCCTTGCATACTTATTTAATATGTTTATCCACTATGACACAAAGAAGGATTCCTCAACACATTATTACAGCTTTCTGAATATGTGGCAGCAAAACAAGTATTTCTTGAATGCATAAGTTCATGGCAGGGACTGCATGGGGAGAAGAAAAGACATTAAAAGATAATGGCTAAATACCATTTTAGATAATTTCCTTCAAAAGTGCTTTCAGCTTCAGATACATTGCTAACAGCATGTAATTTCGACCCCCTCTTCCCCCCCCCCCCCCGAAAAAAAAAACTCACAGAAAACCTCAACCTTTAAATAATAAAGCAAAGCTTCTTGGTCCAAAGCAAAGACATACTTCACATCTCCAAAGCACAATTTCACAGATAGAGTAGGGCAACTTCATTGTCATCGACCTTCAACACCAGAACCAGATCAATAAAAACACAAGGCTTTGGAAAATATTAGACAAGATCCTCAGTCTTCCCATGGCCCTGATGCCACATTAGAGGACCCTGGCTGCTTGAATTCCCTAGGTCTAATTGAGTAAAACTTCCCCTGGGAGGAACTACATAAAGACAAACACAGCCGGTTTTTCCCAGATCTTGAACAGGAAATCAAAAAGGTGTTCCAAAGTAGAAACACTGTTGCAAACTAGTTGCCCTCCTTTAAACAATGCCTAGACACCTAAATTACATACAGGGTCATCCCACCTTTCAAAGTGGGCCTGTGTTAAGCGAAAAGCACTAACCATGAGGGCTAATTATGAAAAAGAACCACCAAGTTCTGAACAGAAGTCACTGTCTGTAGGAGACAGAGAGAAGGATGCAAGAACAGCAGCTGTCAACAGTATTTTAAATTTTGTTTCTGATTTTGGTCAGGTCCAACGGCAGCAAAAGATGTCTAATAAAATTTGATACACCTCCACAAACAACTAGGAGAAAAATTTTCTTAAACCTGATCTCAGTCTGAATTGTCATCTAATGGGCTAGATGTTTTTGCCTGACAAATGCAGATACAGAAACTATATTACTAATTTACTAAGAAACTGCATTAATTCACACTAGAGATATGAAGAACACCATGCAATTTGAAAATGAGCAATAGAATAACTAGAAATTAGCAATCTGATAAATCTAGCAATAATTTCTCCAAGGAAAGTATTATGCCTAGTATATAACTGAAGTGTCACAAGGCAAGAAAGATAAAAGGCAAAATGAGAAATCATGCACACACTTAAAAGCTTTCAATGTTTTTTCTTACCTCCTCTCACATGTGAATTCAAGTTACAGACATTGTTACAAAATTCAACTAACCCTCTTGTCTTGTACCATGGTTCTTATTCCCTCCAACTGCACAGAGAGAAAAAAAAATCCAAAATATCCCAAACAAACCAAACCAAGAAACTGAGAAGGAATGGAAGATTATTTTTTTGTTGTTCACAGACACTGGTAAGAAGAGCTGCTTACACTGAGGGGGAGAATGGAAGGATTGTTATTATGTTTTTATAAAAGTTACACTACAGTAGTAAAGGCACTTTTTCGACATCTTCCACTACCACAGCTCTGGCCTGGGCAGCAAGACCGTCTCTGCGCGACAGAGGTCACAGGTGTGCCGTGCCTCCGAGCAGGCTGCCCTCCCCAGCAGGCACTGCCCGAGCAGGGCAGGGACACGGCAGGAACACACTGCCCAAAGCCACTGCCCTGAGCAGAGCAGGGACACGGCAGGGACACACTGCCCAAAGCCACTGCCACGAGCAGGGCAGGGACATGGCAGGGACACACTGCCCAAAGCCACTGCCACGAGCAGGGCAGGGACATGGCAGGAACACACTGCCCAAAGCCACTGCCACGAGCAGGGCAGGGACACGGCAGGAACACACTGCCCAAAGCCACTGCCACGAGCAGGGCAGGGACATGGCAGGAACACACTGCCCAAAGCCACTGCCACGAGCAGGGCAGGGACACGGCAGGAACACACTGCCCAAAGCCACTGCCACGAGCAGGGCAGGGACACGGCAGGAACACACTGCCCAGCTGCCGAGGGAAGGAGCTTCCTCTGCAGGGCAGGAACAGGCACAGTCAGACCCACGCGGCCTCACCCCGGGCAGCACACGCCAGTCGGGCAGGGGCTGCTCGCAGCAAATGCCACCATGAACTCCAGATCCACTGTTACAGCACTCTGGAGTACACCATGGTTTTCCTCCTCATCTGTCCTCCATCCACTCAGCTCTCTGCAAGCAGCCAAGTCATGAAAATGAACTGGATTTTGAAATAAAGTTTGGCAAATTACATACTAACTGCTTAGTCAAAAGTACAACAAAGTTCACCAAACTATATGTGTCTTTTCAAGATACAAGTTTCTTTTAACTTTTTTCTTAATTCAATTTATATATCTTCATTTTACTATGTGACTTAACCTTAGACTCTGAATAAAATAACTCACTGAACATCTACTCAATTCTTCATTAAAATAAATCCACAATAGAGATGGCCAGACTGAAATTCTATGCTCAGGACAAAGATTTAAAGAAGGTAACATGTTCAGAGTCATTGCTGGGATACATTTCCCTTGGGAAAAAAAATGGTACCCTGCAGCAAGGAAATAACAGCACTAACGCTTCTAAAGGTCACTTGAAATTCAGTCTTTTTAAGACCGCACTGTATTTTGCATCTATTTATGTTGTTATCATTACTATATTTCATTATTTTCTTTTCTTTCTCAACAGCAAATAAACTGACAACAGAGTGCTAATACTGTCCAATCAGTGTATTTGCTTCAATTTACACTAACACAAGCCAACACAGCATAAATCAATGTGCAAAACATAAGGCACAGGATGGCACTAGCTAGCCATTTGTACAGTAATAAATCAACATCTTGAAGTGTGAGGAAAATGTGTGATCACTATCAGACCATTTTTTAAATTTAAACTCTGAACAATGAGATTGTGTGATGCAAAAGGTAGGTAAAGCTACACAGCTAAGAGAGAACCTATACAATTTGTTGACTTACAAGAAGTAATAGCAGCCTGCATTGTCTATAAGCACCCTCTTACCTTTCACTATTCTAGAAAAAATAAACCTTTACTAACAAGCAACAATAGTCAAATAACATACTTTTGGTTTTACCCTTTCTCATAATCCCCAAAACCAAAATAGCTGAAAAAGACTAGCTTAATATGTTGAAACATAAAATTCTATGTCCAATTGCAGCTCTCGCATAACTTGTCTGGCTGCTTAGGAACTGCTGCTGAAACACTTCCACAAAAGCAACCAAGTCTTCCAGCAGCTATCCATTTCTTAACAGCAGCTATGATCCATATCCAAAATCAGAACACAAATATTATGGGAAATACTCGCTGAAAATATTTCATGAACACAATGAAAATGCCTTTCTCAAAAATCACAGCCAGGTTAAAAGTCAATGCTTTTAAGAAAACTATTTTTGTATCTGCAATTTATTGTGGCTTTTACAGAGAATAAACAGTAAAAAAATGGGCAGAAGGGTTAAGTAGGAGTATCTATGAATGCTTTAAAACTTATTTAGTTTGTGTATACATAGATAGCGTGAAGTGACCAGCAACTGTACAAAGCCACCAGCCAAATCCTAAGATTAGCAGTGGGGCAAAGACAATTGCTGGAGGGTCTGGCTGAAGAAAAGCAGACTGGACAGCAGACGACTTGAGATCGAGATCAGAAAATAGACAAAAGTATATATGGCACCTGGCTATAAACTGTAAGAGGAAAACAGTAGGGATGTGTGGCAGATAAGACAGCTAAGGAGAGGAAATTGGGAAACTACAGTTTCTGATTTCAAATCGCACCTTCAAACTGATTCCAAAACTGATTTCAAATTCCACCTTCATATTGAATATGCTCTTTGCTAGAAAGAGTAACATGCAAAATATTTACAACTTTTCTTTTGCCAGTGCTACTCAAAAATCTCTTAATATTTACAAGACCTTCTCGAGGACTTCTGTAATGTGTGAGACTCCAAAAAAAAACTCAAAAACCAAATTAATAAAAATCAAAAGTATAAACTAAACAATAAAGAAAATTTAACAGAGAATTTCAAAATTTGAGAAGCAATCTGAATTCTTCCACTTGTATAAGAAGCCTAACATGACATTACATGTGTCCAGACACAGCACAGCTTTAGAGCAAGCAAGTATGCAGTGCTCTAGTTTCACTGATTCTGAACCAACATTTATAACTTTTCTCCAAAACCTGTGCATAGTAGCATTTTCCAACTACATCTGATTGATAATTAAGGTCCCAGTTAGTAAAGGCCAGGCAACATAGTTATCCATTTATTTCTTTCATCCTGCAAATCACAACTCTGCTACCTTCTCTTGGTGACAAGCAAATCATCCAGCTGTCAGATTTCTATGTCCTCAAAATATAATAAAACCCATTTCTATGTTCACTTCTGTCTAAGAAACTGCTTGACAGTTGTAACCTTAGTTTTGCAAAGACTCCTTTGGTTTGAGAATATAAATTTCCAGCTAGCTTATCTGACCATGATCTGGCCCATCAGTTAACTAAACCATTGTAGAAGAGTCAGTGGGAGAGGCGATAAGTGCTTCACCCTTACACAGAGGAGTGTGTATGTGCTTGTGTATAAGTGTATGCCTATACACAGAAAATTATTCACTTCCGATTGCCCATCACAACTATCAGATGAGGAGGAAACACCTGCACTTTCCTAATGGAAGTCATCCGAGCAAAGGTGAAAAAGTGCATCTGGCAAGATCTTACCAGCAAGCTCTTAGTAATAAGCATTTTGCACATGAACAAGAATCATGGGAGGCGTTCAAAGCAGGAAGAAAATCTAGCAGACAGGAAAACAGTCCCCAGCAGAAAAATGCAACATAAAATTCCAAATTCAAGTCCATGAAGCTCCACGTGTTAGAACAAAAGGAGGCACCAAAAGAAGCTTTACATCTCAGTAAGAAATAAAATGGTCTTAAATGCTGCAAGACACTACCATGCAGTCGAATACTTCCTGAGGACTCTTGCATGATCACTCAAAGTTTACAGCAAAACAGATTAGAACATCCTCACTACTACCTTGCCTCTTTCACTACCAGTTTATTAAAATGTGTTGGCTATCACTAGTACTGCTTACTAGTGCAGTAGAGAAGCAAAAGTGTAAAGTTCTTCAAAACTGTCTGCCCATCTACTACTACATTTTCTTGCTAACCTCAGGTGTCCTATATCCAGAAAGATTACACCAGCATTAAGTCTTGTTAGCTTTAAGTCTGACCTTGCTAGACTAAACTTTTCTTCAAAATTTTCATGTCTACGTGATTATCCCAAACATTATAGCAAAGATTTTTCTACAACTTTCTAACAGCCAATGGTAATTCAAGTTTCTGTACATTTATAATGGTTATCTCTTCAATGCTGAAGGTGTTCCTCTTCCTTAAATTTACCATTCTTCTTTACCAATTCCAGATTGGAAATAACTAAATATATATGTGTGTGTGCATATATGTATACGTACACACACACACAGAAGTGATTTGTCCACACAATGTATTGATTTAATGGTCTAAACAGCATTCAAGTGTTAAATGACTGAAGCTTAACTTAGACATTCTTCAATAAAGAAAGCACTGTGAAATATTTTTGTGAACTCTTTAAACCACTTTGTACAAGTCTTAGCAATACAGAAAATCTTACATTAACTGGTAGCCCTTGGGCTGACTAGAAGGCAAGTAGTTGAAGAGGCATAGAGGTTACCTTTAGAATCTTGAAGTATATATGCAATTACAACCCAATGGATGCAGGACTGGAAGGGATACAATCAAGATCACAGACAATACAAAACCGTGAGGAGCTGTTGACTCCCTCAAAGACAGGGAGGGCCCTGCAGAGACACCTTGACAAATTAGGAGAGATGGGAAACCACCAACTGTATGAAGTTCAACAAGGGAAAGTGCCAGATTCTGCACCTAGGATGGGGCAACCCTGGATGTATGGACAGACTGGGGAACAAGAGGCTGGAAGGGTGCTGTGGAAAGGGACCTGGGGCTCCTGGTCTATGGCAACTTGAATATAAGTCAGCAGTGCCCTGGCAGCCAGGAGGGCCAACTCCATCCTGGGGGCCATCAGGGACAGCATGGCCAGCTGGGCAAGGGAGGGGATTGCCCTGCTCTGCTCTGCACTGGGGTGGCCTCACCTCGAGTGCTGGGGGCAGTTTTGAGTGCTGCGATGTAAGAAGATACTAGCAAGCATCTAAAGGAGGGCAACAAAGATGGTGAAGGGCATTGAGGAGAAGCCATATGAAAAGCACTGAGGACACTTGGTCTGTTCAGCCTGGAGGAGACTGAGGGGAGGCCTCACTGCAGTCTACAGCTTCATCGTAAGGGGAAGAGGATGGGCAGGCGCTGATCTCTCCCCTGTGGTAACCAGTGACAGAACTCAAAGGAAGGGCCTGAAGTTTCATCAGGGGAGGTTTAGGTTGGATATTAGGGAAAGGGTCTTTCCTCAGAGGGTGGGCACTGGAACAGGCTCCCCAGGGAAGTGGTCACAGCATGAAGGCTGACACAAGAATATGCTTCAAGACGCATTTGGAAAATACTCTTGGGCACGTGGTGTGACTCTTAGAGATAGTTCTATGCAAGGCTGAGAGCTGGACTCTGTAATCCTTGTGGGTCCCTTCCAACTCAGCATATTCCATGACCCTGTGAAAATCTCTCTCATACACTAAGAAGGTCCAACATTCTGAAAACATGCTAACAAACATCAGCTCAAGAGATTTTTTATTTCTGTAGTCTGAAAGAAACAATGTTTTAGAAAAGGCTATAGCTAATGTTCCCCTACAGGTAAATTGAAGTTTAATGATATCAGAAACAGACAACCATATGCCTATATGCACAAACCTATACATAACACAAACCAAAACATAAGCCTACTTGCACTACTCTCAGTGAAAATTTAGTTAATCTGATGTTTTAAAATATTTTAAGCCTCAATCCTCAAAAAACTTAATATACTTGGAGTAGATTCAATTAAGTTTTACTGAAATTATTTTCATGAAACTATTTGTACCAACAAGTATTATTCAATTATATTAATAAATAAGAAAATATATGTTAAAAGTTACCAGAAACCATTTCTAGAGAAATTAAGCAGAATTTGACAAACAATGGGAGGAAAAAGTAAATGCAACTGGCCTGAGTATAAAAAAAACAGTTGCAAAAATACATATTCAAGAGACCATTCTTTTCAAGTCTTGGAACAAAGTGATGTGTAGATAAGTGTGAAAAGAATATGCATACCATGACTTCACATACATCCTATTCAAAACAAATTGTGAGGTAAAATAGTAAAGAAAGGCCTTACACCCAGAAAAGTCCACAATGCCAGCTAATATTAGAAATTTAAGACAGGAGTTTCTCATTTAATCTTTCAAAACAGCTTTTCTCCTCCTTGTCTTCCAACATACTTGAAAATGTGTTATACTCATCCTGTATTTTTCCTAGAAGTACCACATATGGCATTTCTCAAACATGTTCAATTATCACATTCCTGGAAATTTTATGGATTCTTTTGTACCATCTCTGTTATGTCTTCTAACATGCTACTGAGCTGTCATGCACTGACTTTGCCTGTAAAGCAGAGAAATTTTGCCTTGTAAAAGGCCACAGCTCTGGCTTCAAGCCCCTCGCAGTGGAGTGGGTGTCCATGGGCATGGAGGGAAACCTGCAGCCAGAGAGGACATTACACTGCACTGCAGCAGCTCCCTGCCCAAACTGCACTGCAGATCTGCAAGGAAGGCTTTCCAGACTGCTCCTCTTCTTAAGCTTCTGAACTAAATTAATAAAGCAATACTTTACATGAGAGTGAAAGAGTGCAACTAACGTGACACGCACACTGCATCCAAGGGCACCATTTCAATCACTTGCCTGAACAGTTACTAAGCCTGACGTAGCACTAAGCAACTGAAGTGGAAATATGTTGACAGGATTTTTGATGGTTTGGGTTTCAGAGTCCATTTCTCGTAAGCACTGATCTACAGCAGTCACCTCATTACTTAAGGTTTTTCCACTCTTCCAGAAGTAACAGGCCCTTAGTCAAACATAAATGGATGCATGTTTCAGCTGCCTACAAGTGGTGATGGACAAGTCATTAGTGACTACTATATACATTAGCACCCATTTATTTCAAAGCTCCATATTTTAAATGGAATTACAAAAACAGTTAATGATTGCCTATAAGATATTAGAAGTGGTCTAAAAATAATGAGAACTGTGCTTAAAGTGTGTCTTATTTTCCAAACATAATCAGGAGACATAACAGAAGAAATTTCATCTCCCTGAAATCTTTGCTGCTTTTATACCAATGGAGCAACCACCCCCCTGCAAAGTAAAATAACTCCTTTAAGCCAAATAACTGTCTACCATAAAAAGCTATGGTTCTCCAATGATTTATAGCCTTGCTACATTTCCTTCTCCACATCTCACTCTTTGCTTTTAAAATTACACATACACCTGTCAAGTTATTAACACTTTATAACACGTTAGTTTATATAATTCCTAAACTTTTGATTCTCAACAGTCCCAATCTACCACTCACAAACAGAAATTCATGTTATCTACATATATATAGTGTTAACATAGATGTTGTGGAGAAGATTCTCTAAGACATGCACTTAAGCGTTCCATGCTCCAGGTTAACACCCTTGTCAGACAGTAATTTTCAAGCTTTTAGGAAAACTTAGCCCAGCCCCTGTTCTCCCAATAAACAATTATCCTACTATTATTAACATTCCCCAAATACACTTGTTTTCTACAGTCTTCCTTAATGCTGACCTTGCAAATTAATGCAGTATATTCCCCAATCAATATCAGTAATTCAGTAGTATATCCCAAAGTCAGATTTATGTTCATCTGAACACAAGGTTCTGAACATTTTTAAGAGGCTGAACTTACAAATTTTGATGCTATTACTTCTATGGTTGCCAGTAGTTATATAATGTATTATATCTGAGCTTCCAGTTAGACTAATAAAGTAGTTTCCAATAAGTAATATGAGGAATTTCTCATAACTTCATGCTTTTACATATATACGAGAATAAAAAATACTTTGTGAAAAAATCCAGAGAAATCCGGTCAAATAATATACTTCTAATGAATTATAATAATGCAATATGAAAAAAAAAACTTAGAAGAATCTGCTCAAACCCAATGTAAAACAACACTTTGAACTCTCAAAAAATTTATTTTTTATATATGAAAATAAATCAAACCATAAAACAGCACAAGCAGTGTTGGGGGTTATTTTACAGTATAAAATTTCACATATATCAGAAAATGGGAAAGTAAAAACCAGTAAATAGGAGAAAAAGCACAATTTTAGAAGACTGGCCATGCCATCAAGTCTACAGTGATCTTAACTTGAACATAACTGAATATCAACAAACACCTCTTCATTAAAACAGCAGTGGAAATCTGATTAAATTTATAGTAAGATATTGAAGAGACTTCAACAGTAGATGGCCTCTTCTTCCGCCCCATCTCCCATGACGGAGAAGGTTAAAAATAGAGGCTTCCGTTTCCTTAGATTATTTCACTTTAAACTTTTCTAGAGCACTGAAATAGCTACATTGCCAGCTTCCTACATTTGTGTTAGAAAAGGAGTGTTAAAAACACACATTTACAGCAACTCAGGAAACTGACTTCTGTGGTCTGCATTATTATTATAATTTGTAAATGACAAGTCTCTCTAGAAGTGGGAGGTATCTCTTCCAAAGTCTCCTTTTGGATGTTACTCACCCAAAGGTCCCTTGCACATAGTAACATATTTTGGGAATAGGCTGTACTGGCATATTTTTCTATATTTATGCATTCCTTTGCAGTTAGTAAATGCAGATATTTTCAGTGCACAGTGCTCAGTTCCCCATATCCAAAAGCAGCTCCACTACTAGGAAGCAAAGCTTAAGAGCTATAGAAAGACAGCTTCAGTTCCCCCCCTCCCTGCCCTGAGCCTTTGAGGAACTCAGCCACAGGAAGCCCCTAACTTCCACCATGGCAGCACAGAGTGGCCCCAGCTGGTCCATATTTCAAGGTCAGAAAGTCACTGTCATAATCTAATTCAACTCCTGCATACTACAAGCCACAAAACTTCAGCTGGTAATCCTTGCATCTAGCCCAACCACATGGGTGACCTAGAGCATACCTTGCATAGTGACAAGAGAAGTGTTTGTAAATACTGAAAAAATGTACACTGCAGAATAAGCATCTGCATTCTTCATCTGGAAGCACTGAGTATCAACAACCAAAAAGGAGCAGGAACTTAAGTCTGCTGCAATATGATCTTCTATCATCTGCACATTACTATAAAGCAGTGCCACCCATTCATTAGGAAGTCTGGTATGCTTCGTTAGGCATTTTTTATTGCTTTTTATTCTGCTAGAGCAGAGTTGCCTTGGCTGAAGTTCTCCCTCCTGAGGCTGTGCCTCCTTCTCATCTCTTAGAAGAGTCAATTAAAACAGTTCTGCCTGTTGAAACAATGAAGCACAGGAAAAATGCTGTCCCGACCCTACCCACCCCCCTGCTTCTATTCTTATATCAGTCTCCTGGATAATCTCAGCACTGCTAACCCTTGGACCCAAATTCTGTAGGTATCCTACTATTTCCAAGGAAAAAACATTAAAGTCTGGTGAAGCTACAAGGGAGTTGAAAAGGGGAATATTGTTGCACATGCTTATCATAACTCTGTGAAGTACGAAAGCTCAGGTCTTTGCAGATTTAATCTCCACTGAACACATTCCAGCTTCTCAGGATCTCTCTTGGCCACATAGCCACTCAGTTCCAGTGTTCCAGGACATCCAAGAGGATTGTTCCTCTTTTTTTTTGCAAGGAGCAGCTCCAGAAAAGCAATTCCAGTACAACCCTGCTCCTTCCAGGCACAGACTAGGAAATCAGTTTCTCCTTCCAGTCTCAATACAATCCCTGTTAGCACCTGAACATCATGGAGGAAAAAAAGGAAGCAGACACAAAGGGATACAAAAGGATACAATTGCAACCATGTGCTGGAAGAAGAGGCAGGGGCAATCAGAAGGCAATGAATGAGCCAAGGAAGCACAGACAGAGAAGCAGGATTCACAAGGGAAAAAAAGATTAACAGCAGAGCTCAAGCAGAAGGGACTGACCAGCAGCAGTGTGAACAGGCCACAGCCTATCTGGCTGGAGGGCGACAGAAAGTAGCCTCTACACCCCTCTGAGACTGCACATGGCTCTGTTCTCTTCTGTGCTCTCCACTCCAGCTATAACCATAAATCCCACCTGCAGTTTTGTATGAAAGCTTGGTACCACTGAACTGGAGAGAACCCTGCTGCCCTAAACTGCACAATCCCATCACTCCATAGCACAGCTACTTCTAACACTCATCTGACCAGACAGTAAACTAAGAGTAGGTATGCTTCAACTCACCAGAACTTCAAAAAAAGTAATGGAGAAAGGGGAAAGAAGCAATTCATGGGGGGAGTCCCATGGATACTGAACAGAGTTTATTTTGCTATCAGATGAGCAGAGAGGCAATGTAGAAAAGGCATGAGGTGAGCAAGATCTACTATTCACAACAAACTACCACTAAGCCTCACTCAGGTTGGGGGGTGGGAGGAAAAAAGAAGAACCAAAAAACTCACCCCGATAAAAACCAGAACAAACACATAAAGACAGTTTCACAACAATGATGATGCAGACATGAATTCTGGCATTTTACAATGCTTGGTCTATGCTTGGCTATGCAATTTTAGTAAACATGAAAAAAACACAGACGTGCATCACAAAAACTTCTCAGGAAAAAAAGACTGAGGCACCAGGATCCATACATTAAAGAGCCTTCTAAAGTTTAGAAGAAGAACACAGCCTATTTCAAAAGTTTCTGAGAAACTCAAGTACACAGCAAATGAAAAACTAAAACCTCAAAAGCACCTCTGAATATCCACTGCTAGACAGTGGTACTGTAGTCCCCCGGAAGAGTAATCCCAATAGGAATACTTCCTTCAGTGCTCATGAAAGGTAAAGACCTAACAACATAAGATAATGACACAGATAACATGCTTGGGAATCAACTCATTAATCCATTTATCCGTTAACATTGTTAAAAAAAATACCAAATAAACCCAAACACCAGAGTCGTGCAGGAAATAACTAGATATTCATGAAGGAAATTAACTATTAAAATACATTAAATGATTGACTGACCAAGCAATCATTAAAAAAAAAGTGTGCAAATGAAACAAGCTACTGTTTCAACTATATACTCACTAAACACTATTTTTCCATAGTAATTACAATTTAAATCTCTTCCCAGCTTCTCTTCTTTTACTCATATAAGATCAAGTCTATCTTTAATACAGAAAGCACTTGCCCACAGGGGACCACAGAAAAACCACAAAGACATCAGAAATGCAGATTAAATGAACAGCAGGAAAAACTGAATTAGGTAAAGAAAAGCATCTGCATTTCCATTAGGTTTATCTGGTACTAAGTAACAAGCAGGTTGGACAGATGCATTCAGAAGAGAAATGGGATTTATGTCTGACATATTAGAATTCTAAATTCTAGCAGAAGGGACACATATTTCCTTTTCTTAAAATATAGAAAATTATCTGCTCACAGAAATTATGCAAAATCTTGTCAGAGTAACTGTTCCCTGCATTTCACAGCCTTCTGTGTTACTAGCAGAGGAAGCATATAAAGTTTCCATTTCTTTAACTCCAATGCACCTATTTTCTTCAAAACTATTTATATGCAAGAGCTAACCAGTCTCTGAAGTGAGGATGGCAGGCAGGACTGTCTCCTAGACTTAGGAGCTCATCAGCAAAATTTTAGATAGGCAGCAAACTTTTTCTGACAACACTAGCTATTTCCAGTTACTGAAAGATCTACTGACTCAATCTCTGAGTAGCCCAAAAGAGAGAAAAAATCCACTGTTTTCAGAAGTGTTCTAAGCCTGCTTGCTTAGCTGGGCTGATGAGCAATGCTTCAGGAGATTCAGTAAAAGGAGAGCATGAAGCAAACTGAACCACAACTGCTATTCCAGATGTGTGCTGAAAAATTTGTGACTCAAGTGTGTTTAACAGAGCAGGACTTCAAAACTTACCACCAACTTCTCAAATGCTATTAGGAAACCTGAGTGAACTGAAAGGGAAACTATGGCGCATGAGAAGGCAGCGTACAAGCCTGACAGGGAAATCCCAGAAAAACATGGTAATGACTCTTACATTCCCTTCTCTACACAATTTCATGTTCTGTCATTTTCTAAAAATCTTTCACCATTATCTATTAAGCAAGAAGAAAGCCTCTCCAAGACAGCTGTGGAAAAAGAAACAGGAGCAGTCTCTCTTTCCTCCCCCATCCTGTAGTTTATGCCACAACTGAACAAATAATTTGAAGAGATTTTCTCACCATTTCCTAGACTGCTGCTGCCAGGAAAGCCTCTCTTCTGCCATCACCCTTCCTCTAGCTTCCTTCTGCAGACCTTACTTTCCCATAAGTGAACCCAGATGCTTACACACATAGCCACTCTCTGCTCTTCCCAGGATGAAATCCACAGGATTCCTATTCACAGGATTTGGTTTTCTGAATTCATACTGCTGCAGCACAACAAGGAACTACTAAAGACAGAAGCTGTAAGACGAGCAAACGTGCATCCCTTCCCTACTCTTCATCATAGTTGAAAGACCTAAATTTTTAATGCCCTCAAGTTAACTTCCCTGACAATTTTGCCCTCAAATTCTGATTAGAATATAATGAAAATATCAACAGTTAAATAAATTATTTTCATATTGCATTAAATCTATTCCTCCCTCATGCAACTGACAAGGTGTTTCTAACAACCATTCAGCAGCAAGTCTTCTCAGCCTATTCGGTCATATTTATTTGGTTTTCACAACAGCCTTCTGAGGCAAGGAACATCACTGCACAGCCAGTGAAACCCTGTTGCTGTGCTGCATGTTAGTGAAAGCCTGAATTTTACAGATATGACTGGTCTAGGCCCCCTCCTACCCTCTGGCCATATATTGAGCAATGCATCTTACTCACAATGACTTAATGCTTCTAATTTCTTCAAAAATTAGTTTTACGGAGACAATTTTCTCTAACTCCTCTCAACAAAGAAGCATTAACAAATACACCAATTTAAGACACCAGTCAAGTCTCAAGTGGAATGCTGATTTGGGCAAGAATACCAATCCCACCCACTCCCCACAAACAACAGCCCAAACTCTCTAAAGAGAGCACCATGCAAGGCAGTGTATCAACTACCTAAGACATCTCTGGATCACACTGCTTTCAGGGATGGCACTAAAGTGATGCTGAGGGCAGACACCCATGCACAAATACACATTTCCACTGATTGAGTAACCTGCATTTCTCAAAATTCCAGCAAACACATAAAAGGGACACTTTTCCTTGTAGAAAATGAGTGCTGACAGAAACAGAGGACGGGATAACATTGCTGTTGCCATAATACAAATTCAGAATACTTAAAAGGATAACACACAATTTATTGACAACTGAGCCAAAACAACTTCATAACTTATGCAATCCAAGAACAGCATAAAAGTAAACAAAAAAAAAGTTTATGGAGTCTAATTGGTATTAAAAAGGAAAACTAATTACACAAATGCCATTTTAAATAGTAGCTTGTTCTAACACATGGTTTAATTTAATAGGTATTAAATATATTGTAAGAATGGACAAGTTCTTCTGGCAATGTTTAGCATCCCTCAAAATCAATGTTGAGAAGAAAAAAAGAAATCATTGTCTTCAGAGATCCACCATAAAAATAAAATTAATTTCTTGCTTCTCTCAAAAGTGACCATGAAAATGAACTTGCCTTGCCCTCAGTAACAGTTCATCCTCATGTATTTTGTACAATTAAGCCCAGCACATTGTTCTGTTGTTTTGAACCTACATTGCTTTGATCTTCAATTTCCAAAACAAGAGAACTACAAAAGCATTCTCAAACACACCTTTTAGATCAGACATGTGCTCTCCCATGCACACACATATTAATGGCAGAGAGTACACTATTCCCTTTACATTGCTGCCAACTGCAAGCTTTTTTAAGTGTAAATTTTGACTGTACACAATATACAACTATCCAAACGACAAAAACACTTTCTTAGTACTGCCTTCATTTTCTTCTCTGGCATTTTTCTTTCCTGTAAGCACATAAATGCCTTCTCACAGTACTGGGAGCAGTCTAAGCCCTCCAGAGCCACAGCCAGCCTGTTCCACAGAAGGATGGTGAGCTCCAGCAGCATCTCTATGAGCACCACGGCAGTATCGCTGTGCTGCATCACGGCACGTGCTCCTGCAGCTCCTTTCAGGGTGCAAGAGTGTGAAGATTCAACTTAGCCTTCCAAGTGATTGGATCATATTAGAAATATTCATGAAGTCATGGCTTTATTTCAAAGATATTTGCTTAAGATAACTTTATTATATATAAGATGCTGTACTACTGCAAATCAAGAGGAAAGTACATTATCAATCCATTTAACACTGGTGATACATCCTATGATAGTACAGATTTTATGCATTATTTATAAATACAACCCCAGAAGAAATAAATAGAGCCTACAGCTTGCACAAAATAATATTAACTGCCTTCTGTAAAGAAAGCAACATTACAGTAAAGGTACTGTAAATTCATGCTATAAATTATTTACCTTACACAAACACTTCTACATTTGTCTATGCAGGATGTTTCCAGCAGACTCAAAGTAGCTTTGCCGTGGCTCCCATGAGTACAGCTTCCAGCTACTTCAGTGTGGCACAGAGCTCCATCTAATATAACCTAGCCTACACAGGGCTTGTTAGCTCAGGTCTGGTGATGAATTAACCACAGCCACTGGCTCACAACCAGCTCAAAGCATGAGCCAAATCTGCAACATAGCATTTAGACACAACTGACAGCGTCTCATAATGAAATTGCTTACTCACCTTATTCACCTCACTTACTTCATCTAGTGGAATAAACTACTCACCTGTATTGCTACATAAAAAGCATTCATATGGAAGATTGAGGGCCCTGTTTACTCGCAACTTACTGAGCTTTTCTAGGTAGAAAAACCTGTGCTTCGTGAAGGTCAAAACTAAAGCGAACATTTTTTGCTGACAGTGAAACTAATGGCACTCACTGCCCTTGACAGTATTTCACACAATACATCTCTGATACTTATGAACAAAAAAACAACTGCGAACAGCTCCAGGAGGTACATTAACAGCAGGAATCTCAGTGATAGACCTTCAGCAGGATTCTGGCTCTCTAGTCAAGATAACTCTTTTTGCTCATGCATATAGGAAAACAAACCTAAAAGCACCCACAACTCAGCCTAACAGCTACACCGGAAAATTAAATCTAATGCTTTGTTTCATTTGTGCATGAAGAGTGCATCCACTGCACATACACACAGAATGATTAAAGTCCAAGTCTGTACCACAAAATCTGGCACACTAATCTCAAAATGTATTTCTACCATTTAATAGGTAAAAGCATCACTCAGTCTTTAGGAATTGGGTCAATTTTCAAACAAAACTGGCTACTAA
This sequence comes from Vidua chalybeata, assembly GCF_026979565.1. Classification (NCBI taxonomy): domain Eukaryota; kingdom Metazoa; phylum Chordata; class Aves; order Passeriformes; family Viduidae; genus Vidua; species Vidua chalybeata. The sequence goes on from NC_071531.1 coordinate 19,923,955, forward strand.
AAATTAGCCAACAGGGTCATTTAAAAAAAAAAAAAAAAAAAAAAAGAAATCAAGGGCTCATAGTCCCATGTCCTATAAAAATATGGATATGTGATTTTTATTAATAACACAATAGACTTATGTCTGTTTGGGTTTTTTACTATTGATGAGTTTTCCAATTTTAGGGAAACCCCCTACACAATTCAAATACCTATGAAAGTTTATGGAAGTAGGCAGTCTAATGGAAAGTGATAAACACATGTTCACACCTAACCAGGTATCAGAATGCAAATAGCCCAAACAAAAGGCAAAAAGCATCCAACAGAACTTTCACCTTCCCAGACTCCAAAGTCTATCAGTTGTAAGACTCCAAGCCACAGGAAACCAAGCTTCACCAGTTCCGGTACTCACGGAAATACCTGATTTCTATAAATGGTAACATTTTCCATATAACATCTACTGAGAGCTTCTTCAGCACATCAAACTCTGCACCCTGCAAGGCATCTCCCTGCCCTACCCTAGACAAGCTACCCAAATATTTTTCCTTCCAAATGTTATTTTCTTTAAAAATACATTAAATATTTCCTTTAAAAATCCACAGCTAGTCCTATTTATGTGACTATTTGCTGGGTGGAACAAAGTTAGATGCTAAGCTGGAAATACCATAACAGCTGAGTATTTTAACTGGCAACACCCTTGTAATGACATGCCTGTGTGTCAGATCAGCTAGAGACTCCACAACCTTACAAATCTGACATCTCCCATCTTGAAAAAGTGATTTAGCAGGTTTACCAGAATTTCACATGCACATGGTCACAGCCAATCTTGCATTAAAAACACCCAAGAGCAATGTATAAAGCGTATATTCATGAGCTTGACAGTTGTCACTGATGACTTCAGGACCCAAACTCAGGCAGCTCAATATGCCATTCTTCCAAAACTGAATAAAATTTTTGTACCACACAATAATACATACACAATAATATCATTTATGATACAGTATTTTTCTGTAAAATAGAAGCCCAAAGTCAAGGTCATATATTGCTTTTAACACAAATTTTATCTCTTTCCAGATAAAAATCAATAGCCTTATTACCTGCACTGTTCCATCATTATAGGTGAGCACTATTGACACAGATTAGCAGTGTTATACAAGGAAGCCGCCCTAAATAAACATAAATGGTATAATATGGATATTGCAATTCATTGTACATATAACACTTAGGAGATTTTTTTCCTCCAAAATCTGAAAGCAAACATATGGCAGTACATACAAAGACTATACTAAACTTTCCTTATCACAGGTACCCAATGTATTACCCAAAATTTGCTGCTTATTATCCTGTATTTTAAAACTTCATCTGTATTTTGCTGCTTATTATCCTGTATTTTAAAACTTCAACTTTCCTGAGACTTATTTTGTTGCACTTTAAAAATGTAACAAAGCAAAGGAGAGGAGAAAACTGAGCTATGGCTGGACTCAGTAATCCAGTAGATATCAGTCTTGACTAAATAATACTTCTCCTGATTAAAAGCAACCCACCCATGAGAATCAAAGAGACAGAAATTTGGAGACCTGCCAGTTCATACAATAACTATGTTTATTTGTCTTAATAAATATTTAAGAAACATGACTTGTGGTATTTGATACAACTGAGACCATGGTTAAAAGGCCTCTCTCCATGACATAAGCAAATACAGCCTATCCTCTTTATTTGTCCAACTTCTTTTCGACATTCAAGGCTAATCTAGTTTTAGGTCAGGAAAGACTGCGGTCTATCATTTTAAACAAACCATTGTAGTAAAACGTGAACAGGAAATTCCTAACTACACTGTTCAAAGAACAATGATTAGAAAAACAACACAAGCTCACAAAGCACAAGAAGGGCAGTCTGGGTGGAAAATAATAAAAAAAGCATCACACACATACAGTCACTTTGCTCATTTTACTTTTCCCCTGCCAGGCCCCACTCCCCACCTCATCCTCCCCACAAAGGCCAGGGGTCCTTCAGGCCTTGCCAAGGGAGAAACCTTCAGATCCAAAGGGGAAAAAGTGCATACCTTGGAAATATCCGGCCTGCGGGAGTTAGCGCAGGCATGCCATTCATTCCACAACATATAAATGCCCTCTTTAGAGCCTCATCCAAGCAGCAGTTTCATCTGGATTTTGAGGCACAGGTCTGCCTTGTTTTTCAATAAGTTGCAAGCTATTTTTGCCATGAAAAAAAAAAAAAAAACCCCAACATTTTAAAAGTGTGCCTGCCTAGCATATACAGAGTATATAAAATGAGTATAACGTGGATTCAAGGAAAATCTCCTGTATTAGCACTCTATTCATAGCACAGAGTTCCATCTTCTAAAAGAAACAGAACCCCAAAAACTTAAACCCCCAAAAGCACGACAAAGCTCATGTATTTTAAATTCTACCAAGTGTAGTACCTTAAAACAATCAAAAATTCTTTAACTGAAGTGCTCTCACAACTATTTTGAAATTATTCTTGTAAAAATCTGGACAACTGACCATCTTCGCTAATGGGGAGAAAAAAAAATGTATTCCTAATTTGAGAAAGAAATCACAATAAAGGGGAATTAATTCACTTCTAACATCACATACTAATATTACATTAATATTAGTATTAATGCCTATTAGTTTGTATAACATCTGTTTTTTTTTTCTTTACAGAAAACCTAGAAATTTCTGGATATGGGTATTAGTACTAAAATCTTCATCCACTTTGAAAAATAAGCTTCTGAGCACATACATAAAAAGGCGAAAGACAGGAAGAATTTAACACAGGATCTCAAAAGACTTGCATTTTAAAGAACTATATTCAAGGACTGGAGGGTAGGAGAAAATTTCCACAGTCAGGACACTACCCATATTTTCAGGGTGTTCCAAATGGAACAAGAGTTTTGGACACAGGGTAATTTGTATTTTAAAGAGAACAGAAAAGCCTTTTATAAATGCTCCATAGATTCCAAATGTAAAGAAAATAAACTTACAGTTGTGATTCAAGTAAAAAATGAACATGATTTTCTTTATCAAGTCACTTCAGAAAGAATAAAACAAATATCTTAAGGACCATGTGGGCAAACAGTCATATGTGCAAAACTTCAAAAACTCCAGATGTTCACATACCAAACATAATTACCCCAAAGGAGATATTCCAGAAATTTATTACAGTATGTTTTAATGATAAAATGAGGCAGCTGTATTTTAAAGCAATAATTTTTTTTAAAAATTCTGAACCCATTCCACATTAGAAGAAAAAAAATTACCAATATTCCCTTTCAGATACTTTTTCCAAAATAAGCTGATAAGGGCCAAAAACTTTTGTACGAGTCAGAAAACAGAAAGAAAGTGTCTTTAACTCAAGAATCCAAACTGAGTCCCATCAATAGTAATGAAAGTGTATTATTGCCTATGGGCTGTTTGGCAGATTATGAGACAAAACAGAGGACACATTTCACTCCTACCAGGCAGATGTCCAGAGAACAAGATCAGCTACATCATCGCTGTAACCAAATAGAAGCCCTCAACAGGCACAGACAGATACAAGATTACTCCGTGAAATAATTTCCCTAACACAATATTACAAGAGAGCTCATTCTACATAGAAGTACTGGTATTTCAGTGGGAGAAGTTTGCACAAATGAACTACCTTCCACAATCACGGCAGCTTTATTTAGCCCATTTCCCAAACATTGTGACAAATTTTATGAACACTAGTTTTTAAAAAAATACATATATCTCCATTCATATGAATCACCTGCTGTTTTGTCTTTTATTAAGTAATTTTAAAAAGCACCCTATAATCCAGTTTAGCATTAAAACAAGTTTACATCTAAGTTCTATGAAATGTTCAAGGTTTTTGTGTATTTTCTTCTGAGAAAACTTAAGACTTTTTTCTAAGCACATGACGCACTCCAAGAAGACAAAAAGTTGGGATATCAAATTCTATGCCAAATTTTCCAGAAGCCATTACTGGAAATGTATTAAAAATTAAGGTAGCTGGTAATTTCCTAAAAGTTCTTGAATCCCTAAGAACAGATTTAGTACAAAGAGTAAGGACATTCTTCAAAGAATAAGGAGTGACATTTACAGCCAATTACAGGAAACACTACTATGACTTTTCTTTAAAAACTGAAACCAACAAAAAAACCATCACAAAACTAATCACAGCTCAGCAAACCTTCCATGGATCACTCCCCACAAACATTTCTCAACTCCAACTTTCCAGATGTAAAATCAGAATTATGTTCACTAAGAGAAGCACTGAAATTATAGCCATAAACAAATATTGTAGATGGTAAGTTGCCTGAAATTTCAGATGATTGAATGACCACTCCTTCCTACACAATTGTGTTTGGATACTTGCTCATGGATTAAAAATGCTCTGTGATCCAAAAGCCTTCTATCATGTCCAACTCAAGAAGTTTGTAACACTTCACTAAATCTTCATGTAAGTGCATACAGAAAAGTACTAAATATGACAACCAGGAATTTACAAAGTAGCTTATTTTACAGTAAGAAAATAGTTTCTGGGACTGGAAATACAGTATTTTCATTGCACCATCAATCCATCAGAATCCAAGAGTCAGCCTGATCATAAACCTCTTGACAGTTTACTCCCAAAATAGGCTAAAGGGAAAGATTTTATTTAGCAAAAATTAAAGGGTTTATTTCACAGTTTCTTGGGAAAAAAAATCATAGCTGTACTCTATTAAAAAAAATAAAACACAACAACCCAACCAAGCCATAGAGAACACACCAAAATATAACAACCTACCACTTTAATTCTGCTTAAGACAAGTATGCAGGGTTCAGCACTTAATTTTTCCCTCAACAGCATCATCATCTTCCTGAATAGAAGACATTAAGTAACACATTTCAAGAACAGTAATCGTACTTCACACTGCAGATCAGTTCCAAGGTACTTAGCTGAAACTAGCCATTCATTAAGATCAAAGAAAACACTTCTTAAATTCAATGTGCTACACAGTGTTGTGAGAAATCAAGCTGTTTAGGTTAATCAGTCCACCAGACTCAATATACAAAGATTATTAAATACAAGCAATACAAAAGAAAGGATGAAGGCAAGTTCTAGGAACTCTCCTTCCATCTCACTACATGCTTCCCTTGACTAAGGCAAAAGGCTTAAGAAGTCTCTTATTTCTTGAACTCCAATACGCACTGTAGCCACCTTTTAGTAATGCAACTGCAGAGTTGCTTCTTTCTGCAGTCCTGGCTATAAACAAAGACATTAAAGTATTGGACCATGCTGCATTAAGCTGCATTTCCAAGGGCTGAGAACTGTATGAAATCAAAAAGAAGTTTTCACAACAGATATTCCTCTTTATGACATGACATTTACTCCCAAAGTTCCCCTACAAGCAACAGAAAATGATGGCTAACCAGTCCAGATACAAAATACAGCTGATAAAAAAATACCTTACCATTTTTCATTAAAATGCTTTTGCTTTCCTTCTGGAGAAAATTATTTTTTAAAACCTTTGTGAAATATGGAGATTTAGTTAAAACTATGTCTTTTGCCATACAGATGAGACATAAGCATCAAAATCAAATTGCAATTAAGAAACGGGCTACAATGGATTTTAAAAGCACTTTTAATAGAAAAATTCAACCTCTGAAGCACTATCAAATGAATAAAGTGGAAGCTCACAGGTGTATGTCTATTTAGGCATGGATTGCATTTGATTACTTGAGAGGAATCTCAAAAAGCAAGAAACAAGCCCATCATTTCAAAGTACAGCATTTTTAACCATCTTTCTGCAAGCTGGTACTAGTGAACATTTTTCTAAAAAAATAATTCTATAATTTGTCCCAACTGAGCAGCTACATTAAGCACAGAAGTAGTATTCAAACGCCCATGCAGAATCTTGAGCACATGGTGCTTGTTTATCACAATCTCAGTACACCCATAACCACAAGAGCACCACTAGGCTTTCCCTTGAATAAACTATGAGCTGGCAGAAAAGCAAAAATAAGACAAGTCAAACCAACACAGAGTAGCATACACTTTTTTTCAAATGTTGCCAATCAGTACACTGCATACAGTTGAAAACCAGCATGTACAAATATACAATATTTAACCAAATTTTAACCAAATTTTGACAAATTACCTATTGCAGTTTCATCTCCAACCTTTTCCTCCAAATTTTTTTTCACTGTATGGAGTAGAGGTCAGTTATGCTATCTCTAACAGATGATCATCAGGTTAATTTGTGTTAATCATCAATTATAGTGTTAAAGGCTATTTAGGCACTACTAAAACTGACTTTTAATACAACAGGCATGATGGTCATTAAATCAATTATTTCTTGGGTTTTGTGGTTAACTTACTCTGAAGTTTGGGATTCAAGAATTTTTACCTAGGTGCCTTATCATATCTTTAATACTATGATGCTTAGTCTTATCCAAAAGATGTAATCTGGGGGAAGCAAAAGACACACAAGTGTTCAGTTATTTCCAAACACACGCACTTCCTTCTCCATCTCCTAACTGTCCCTATACTTCCCCAAAAAAAAAAAAAAGGTAGCAGACTTCTTATTCTGTAATTCTCTTTTAAGCATTCATAGAATTGCTGTTCAAGTCAAGTAACTTTGGACTGTCTCCACCTTTGAGAAGTGGGTCACAATTTGTTTATGCTATAGAATTAGATAATTATGCAGTACTTCAGCTGCTTTCCCAAAGATGGATAGGTCCTGCTTTCTAAGAAAATGTTGTGCATTACGACTTTTTAAGTCTTATTTTTAGCTGTTTAAACTCCAATCCAGCATTAAATAAATCAATTTTGAAATATTATACATTTTCAGCTTTGATACCAAACTTTGCATTTTGCCATAAAGAACCCTAATCACTCATTGTGCGAAAGAGTTTCAGCCTAAGGTATAATATAAGTCAAAACGGTTTCAGGATTCTCCATAGATATTTCATCTTGAAAATAACTCTTTCAGAACGCTATGAAAGATAGCCTTTGATTCTCTGTTGCTGGTTCAAGGGTGTTGATATCGCTGCACTTTATTTTTGTCCCACTGCCAATTAAATATACTGAAATAGAAAAGTCTTTGAAAACAAAAATTTAAAAATGTAGTTGCTTTAGGTTTTGATATTTACTAACTCAGCCCTTGATGGCAACCAGCTCCTTCAGCCAAAGAGTGAACAGTACAGCACAGAACTACCTTCATCCTGCAAACCACGGGGAGACCACCAAGCTCATCGCTGGACGCAAAAGCCTTTCCCTACTCCAGCCAACACTCACAGAAAAGTAGAGAAAAACTGAGAAACATTACAGCTTATTTGATCATGCAACATGTACCTAGAGCAAGCCTCACCAGATGGGTAGCAGTATTAAATGGCTGACTCAAAGAATTCAGTTGGCTATTAAGTCACAGATCATGTCTTGCCATCCTTTTAGCACACGCTCATTGTATTAAGTCCAAATTAATTTTCCTATTTGGTTCAGAATAAGAAATGATCAAGACCCTGTGCCATGGCAGAACAAAGCCAACACCCCCATTCCTTGCTACTAATGACTAGCTAAGAACTGAAGGATTTTTTTCTGACGAAATAGGTTAGATTGGTATCAAGAAAAAAGAATACATCATCAGACTCCCTGCTCCTCTCCACAAGCAAAGACAAAAATCTTGTTCATCTAATCCTAATATCACAACCTCTTCCTCTATGACCTGGCAATTTCCACCTGTACACATTCACCTCCCTTAAAAAATTCCCCAGATCCAGTGTAATGATCTTTTTGACAAGTTCTCACTTCAAACACTGGCGACAAAACCACCTTTTAAGTCACCCAAATTGCTACTTTGTGGTTTTTGTTGTTACCTTGACATGCCTTTTCATGCTCCATCCCTTCCTCAGTCACACCCTATGCTTCTACACCCGACTGAGATCTTCCTTGGAGGTGTTCCACTATCAAGATCCTTCCCACATCTACCTGAACTTATACTCAGTTCCCTCACACACACCTCCCAAACACACATCTGGTCCAATTCCCTCACACATCAACTTTGTTCCCTGTCAGCAACAGCAACACTCACCACTGACTTCACCAAGTCTTTAGTGTTTCCAAGCTGGTGATGATACCACTCAGTGCTCAAATCTCAGTCCCCAAATCAGTTCTACTTGCAGCTCTATCACCTCTTAATAGCCCCTTCAGTGCTGCTACTCTAAAAAACTGACTCTGACACCAGTTTTCTTTCTGTTTGCCTTTAAACATCCACCTTATGTCTGAAAACTGATTCCCTCCTTTTAAAACATAACTTGAAGCTTGTTTAGAGATGTGTTGTTTTACTATGGGAATATTTTAAAAATCAGTAGTCAAGGCTGCCATTCACCAAGAGGATTTACTCAAAGAAGGTTTTAAACTGACTCATCACTTTTGCCTAATCCAATTCCTTGTTGAATCCAACTTAATTGACATAAACCACTTAAATACCCATCTGCCCCAAAGGTTAAGTCAGTTTAGGGAAACTAAGCCAACTGAACATTACCCCTCCCCAAAAAAAGAGAAAAAAAGAGACATGGAATACTGCTTAGGGTTGGGTTTTTTTCTCATTTTTCTTACTGCAAGGTCAGATAAGCAAGGGTACCGGTGCAAGAGAGGGGTGAGACCATGTGGTTTGGCAGGGAGGACATTACTGGTTTTGGCAGCAGTGAATTATTAGCTCAAGAGCACTGTATTGCCAAACCTTGCTGAGCGTGCTCCCTGCCCTGCCACAGCAGGCAATGAGGTAGGAAAAATACCTAGAGCGTGTTTTCTCTAGTGTTCTTCTTTCAACCAGAAACGAGCTGAAGATTACTTAAAAGCTGCAATACTGGCTGACTTTGCTGGTGAATGTGAACTGTCACATCTGCAGCAGATAAGATAATCAGGAAGTTCTATTTTTAACTGTAGGCAGAAAAGTATTAGTTTTACTTTTTTCAATAATGAATCGACTAAATACTCCTGTTTGGCCTCACCAACAACTTTACAAAGCTCTACCTTCCACACAACACAAAATTATAAACCAACATTATATTTAACAGGCACCTCTGTGAAGCTTGTTAACAGGACTCTACTATAGATAAGTTTCTAAGTTTTTTTCATTACTGCCTACAAGTAATTTGTTCTTATGTTTACACAGTGTTGTCACTATATTTATATTTGCTAAAAACATGAAGTTGCTATCGCTCAAACTAATCATTAGCATCCAAGCCTAAATAGGATTCTTTTCTCCAGATAATAGAACTTAAATCCTAGCCCTAGCCTTCTGACATTTCAAATCTTTCATTCTCAAATGTGCAGATCCTGAAAAGCAGAGACTTCCCTCCCCATACCCTTTAGAAGATATGCTAATGCAAACACCCAATTTTCTTTTTACAATGCCTGGTGCAGTTTAATTACAATAAATACAACGACTGTGTCTTTACCAACTTAGATACACACTAATTTATATCTATAAAAATAGCAAAGTACCTTTTCTGACAGTTTCAAGCATGGACAAGTTCCAACAGAACAGGGTTTCTCAGTTTGCAAGAACCAGCGCAGATGTGAGTCAATACCATGTCACAGAACCCTTCAAGAAACAGCCCTCATAACACGTGCCATCACATTGCTGTAACACACTCAAGGCACAACTGCTAATTTAGTCCTTTCTAGCATGCTCACAAATACAATAAGGCAGGTGTCTACATTACATATCTAATTGCTGAAAATACTTCCATTAAGAGGTAAAAACTCCACACACAAAAAACCCCTTCACCTTTAACAAAATGTCAAGAAGCTTAACAGTGGTGGCTGTTTTTGTTAATGAGATTTCTGTGGCTCAATAGATGTTTTGATGCTTTAGTACACATGCATTAGGTCTTGAAATTTTATGCTGCCTAAACCAGATTTTCAAAGGATATGTATTTTAACTAGCAAAAGCCAATTAAATAAACCATAAATCACTATTATTGTTCTATAAGGAAAAGCTTTCATCTTAGAATCAGTGGATGCCTTCTACCTCTACTTTTCAAGACACTGAAAAACTACTAAAAACATTTATAATACTCAGTGACTGGAGATGCAGCACTCATTTATAACAATGCTAAACCGCAAGAAAACGTGAATGCTCACTTCATACAGGCACTACTTTTCCAAGAGCAACATAAATCTGAAATCAAGTTACTTTTTGAAACATTTAAATCAGAGCGGTAAGATCAAGGGAAGAGAGGGGAAAAAGCTGTAATTTAGAATTATTTACCATGTATCAGCTGATTAACATTGTATCAGAATCTACCAATCAAACAAAAGACTCAGCTTGAGAGCAGACATAATACCAAGTAACATTAATTCTAGGATGCTTGTGTCTTCATTCATTCTCAATCAGAAACATTTTCATAGGATTCATGCACAATATGAAGTTAAATATCTGTCTGAAGACCTACCAGATAGGATGAAAAAAAATATGAATGTATCTCCCTCATGAAAGGCAGAGAAGTAGATCTATCATGGCATATATATATATATATATATATATATATATATATATATATATATATATATGTATATATATATATATATATATATACATGTGAAGCTTTCAAAACAAATGTCAGCTACAGCATGCCATTAAAAATGTTACTGAATTAGTCCAAGCAAGAGCTAAAGTACAAATATGTGCACATTGCCCAGAGAGGCCCAGGGCACTGCAGCCCTTTCTCAACACCATTTGCGGCAGCATGTATTCCCAGTCACATGCCAGGAGAGCAGCCTACACAGCTGCACAGCTTTCTCATCCACACTGTGGCTGCATCCAGGCTTGACATTTACAGAGAAAATTCAAAACATCTGGATCTCAAATACTGTTTTATATGCAATGCTTTTTATATAAATTCTATCAAGTCCACTGTGTTGCCAACTTGAGGTAATCAAATGGTGCAACTGCAGTGACCTAGATGCTTGAAGTAATGACAATAAATAGGATTTCTTCCTGGGTGCATAAAGAGAAACAACCAAATAGAGCAGCTCGCCACTTTCTAATGAAAGGATGGCTGCTCTGCCAATCCTTATGAGATATACTTAGCTATATATATTTTAAATACAGGTCAAATGATATATCATGCAATGGAGGCAGTAAAAATTGATGGTCATAAACAATGAGACTTCAAATGATAACTGACTTAAATTGGGGGAAAAAATAGATTATTTCAGCTATGGAGTAAAGGAGTGGAAAAACTACTCTGATATCTAGTATCTACTATGATTAAAATCATAGCATATTTCTGGTTTTAACTTCTGACTATCAGATGCTATTACAAATCTACCAAAGAAAAGAGTTCTGAAGTCTCTGGTATCATCTCTTTTTATGAGCAGTACTCAAATCACTTCTTAAAACACCTCTTCAACTGAATAAATTCCACTCTTCCTCTCATGGCAGAGCATATTTTCCAGATTTTTACTCATTCAACAATTTTTTTTTTCCTTTCCAAGCTTCTTCATCTCTTGCAAACTTGGTAACAGCCTAGAAAGTAAATTTATAAAATCACGACCAAATTACTATTTCAACAGTTCTGCACCACTTTACATTTTCAAAGAATCACCTCCAGAAATACATTTCTGTACCTTACAGGTTTCATTTCATGTCTTATATTAACAACTTGCATCATAGTCAAATACAGCATATGATTTAAATTTGTCCAGTCATTGAAATATTTTCTGAGGGAAGACTAAAAGTAATGATCAACAATAACTTTGTTTTGTTCCTATTCCACAAATGGTATTAGCTCAAAACAAAACTATGAGTTGACAGAGTTGAACATCAAAATACAACAAACAGGAAGTAGACAAGAAAAGTCTGAAGACATATACAAATCTGAAGGTGACATTCAAAAATGCAGTGGTACTAAGGATACTGCTGCCTTCATCTGTCTGATGTTTTGGGATATAAGTATTTGAATCCTAATAATGAACGTCACTAATTGCAACTCTCAGTATAGGGGTTTAGGCAGACCCCAAAAAAATGCTATTTTTGAAAAAAATTGAATGCTTCTTATGATTTGGATTGCTGAATACTGCCAACTGTACAGATAAATTCCAATACACTATGAAATATTCCCTTGCCTTGACAAAGAGGCCACTGACTTTCTAACCTTATCGCATGGTGGCATGTCAAAAGATCCTTTGCCTCACTAAAGGCCCATCTTCCAGTCTGGGCAAAAAACTTCAGAAGCCATTCTCATCACTTCACAGCTCTCCCATCTGCCCTCAGAGTTGCTCCTTTACATGTATCAAATAAGGCAAGAAAATTCATGAGAAAATAATTTCTCACTAAAAATGCTCTTTTAATACAAAATAAGCAATAGCTAAGAGACTCAAAAGTCTGGAAATGTCTAGATTTTAATATCTGACATGAATATGCTTTTTATTTAGGTTTCTTACTTACAATTTCTTATTTCTTTATGAAGCCAGCCTGGGGAAAGAGAAATCATGATATGCAGCATCACACCAGCACATGTTTGAACACCTTGTTGTGCCACTTGCCATAACTGAGTTAACAATAGTAGTAGCAGACTTGTCTCACCCAACAGGAGAAGTCAACTAACTGGGTAATACAGACACTTGCTAAAATCAAATAAATGATAAGAATAAGGAGTCCTGAAATAGTTCAGCAAAAAGTAGTCAGCACTTCTGGACTTTCCTACCCAGTACTTACTCACTTAAGCATTTTTACACTGCACTCCTAACAACAGTTACCTGCCCCTAGTGACTTTGCCAAGCTGTCTCCTTGTTTTAAACCCATTAGCCTTTCCTGCTTATTTCCAGTCTCTACAATTCTGACTTTTCAATAATCTCTTTGTCCAGCCCATCTTACATTTCTTGAGCCCCATACTCGCACCTCACACATAGTTTTTGTATTTCACCTTCCAGTCATCTTCCCTTCTTCACCTGCATGCTGCCCCTCGTGGTATTTTCTCACCCTGAAGATTCCTCATCCAAACCCAGTGTTTCTTCTTTTCCCTCAGGGTTCCCTGTACAGAAAAGAGCTGACAGCCTCACACCCTGAACCCTCACCAGACCAGTTTCTCCTTACTTGTTTCTCCCTGCTCCACTGGTTTTCAGTCCAGTTCCCCTACTTTTTTCTTCCCAGACTTCAGGTGCCATCCACCTTCTCCCTGCCCCTAGCTCCTGATTGCTTTGCTTTCAAAATCCACCAAATTTCCCCCTTTTCTGTCAAATTCCAGGGCCAACTCCATTTGATCCCATACCTTTTTCCAACCCACCTCTTCTACAAGGCCAGGGTTTTCCTCTTGTACTCACATAATTCAGCTAATGAGGACATAGGACAGAAACACTCCCTAGTACCCCCAATCCATGTTGCAGGAGGTTACATGCAGCTGCTAAAATCTAGGTCTTTACCAAGCCCATACTAATTTTGTAATTCCCCCCCAGCTGGTCCAAATAGATTATTTCTCCATGCAAAAACACTCCTACACCTTTTAAGTCTAAAATCCTCACTCCAAAAGAACATGATTCAAATCTTTAAACCACCAGGACAAGTCACATTAAGAAGCTGAAAGACTCCCTCTTCCCTAGTTATTCAAAAAAACCAACACTGTATTTTAGGTGAAGTTTCCACATACAGCAAATCTAGCAAGACTCATGAGCTCAGAAAGTTTTTGCCAAACTCCAAGAATTTTGTCTAAGCTCTAATCACTTGAAAACAAAGTGTCTTGTAACAAACAGCAACAGTAGTAAGATCTCTGGAGCCACAAGGGTCATCAATATCAACCACAAACACAGTCAGTCTTTTATAAATTCATTTACAATCCCATTATTGAACAGAATCTCAATGTAGCAAGTACTGTGCAAACACAAGATAAAAAGGTAGTTCCCTGCCTTGAAGAATTTACAATCTATTAAGATAAAAGACGACTACTACCACGAGATGAAAACATGCACTGAATGGCTCCCTTCTGAGATCTACAAGATCTGCTAAACAACCATCCACAATCTATTCATGACACATTCATGCAGAGCAACACAGCACCTTCCCGAACCTAACCACTGATTTGATACTGAATATAACATCCTTCTCAAATCTGCTCACTTTATCACCCTTTCACCTCGTTTTTCTTACCACAGAAAATCATAAGGTATCCACTTGTGAGTCCTTTTCCCCTTCTCAGTCTTTATTATTCTGACTTGCCTCCCTTACCCTCATCATCTTCTCTTTCCTGGACTCCAAAATCCTTTATAGAGCACTTCTCCAATTAGCATTTCTTTGTCTTTTTGGCTTCAATGGGGAAAAACACTGGGGGAGGGGTGGGAAATTTGTTTTGTTTTGTGGTGGATTTTTAATTGAATAATTATTTCAAATCAAATTCACTAACCAAACTATACAAAAGGCTCAGAAATCTCAGGGGGAGTCCTGAAAACAAAAAACAAACTACTGAGTGCCAGCTAAATGGAAAGAGGAGCCTATGGGGGTGCTTAGAGATTACTAGCTATAGGAAAGCTTGGAGGTGCTGATTCTCAGAGCCCTTGATCAAGTGCAGCACGGCCTGCGGTCTCACAGCTTTGTCCAATTCCTCCTGGGCAGAATAAAACTACCCAAACACAGAAATGGGGGGGCTGAACTCTGTCACTCTATTCCAAACTCATAATGCTGAGGTACATATAACACAAGTAGGTTATTCTACCCTCCACTTAAAACCACTTTTTGCAAAAATACAGCTTCAATACCACTTCACTGCTACTCTTACCTTTCTTTCCTAAACTTCCTCAGAAAACAACTACCTTGATCCTTTCCTACTTTGCTGCTGCCCATGGGAATCTGAATAGCTGCAATAAAACCCAGAAAGACTGGTCACTTTCTGCCATGCAAAACCCAGACATCTCACTAAAATAACAATAGTAGTCTATTCTCAATCAGAGATTAACTCTGCAGTCATAGAACCAGCTCCTGCTACTTGAATTCTCTATAAACTACCGACGTGTTCATGAAAACACCATCTCTTTTCTATCTGCCCCAATGCAAATGTTTCAATCTCTGCTCTGCAGCCTGTTCTTAATCAATGTGAAAAATAGATCTAAGTTTAAACCTTGGAATGAAGTATTTAGACAAAATTTCAAGCAACGTGTGGCATTTCAATTATTTCTTCCAAACATGGAGCCATAATTTTAGCAATACTACATAAGTTGAACAGTAGCTCAATTTTAAAACTGTAGTAAATGGTTAGATAATTTCTGTTATTGTCTGTATAGAAAATATTGCAGAAGACAAAACCACATACTCTCTGAAATATACTGGAAAAGATGAGATGCAGAGAAGCAACAGACATCGATTACCTTTACAACACGGTATTAAAAATAACCTAACAATGTGTACACGCCTTTTGACATAGAAAAATTGTACTATTTAAAGCGTAGTACCAAATACTTAATATCTCAGCAAAAAAATGCATGCATGCACAAATACGTCCACATAATGAGATAAAACATTATCTGGTAGGTAAATATTTAGGCCATTTAAACAATTATGTATTGTCGTGCAAAACGACAGGAATTTCTCAAATTACTACAGTCTTTAACCCAGACTGTGCTTAAAGTTTCTGTGGCCTGCTTAACATTCCAGGCATACTTCTGGCAAGGTAGCTCTCTCTGGCTGAGGTTCAAACTGTCCTTGTCCAACTTTCACTTACTATAAAAACATTGTTTAATATAGAAAAGCATACACAGAGACATATGTTTCTTATTTCGCAGACACCTAAAATACTGACACTTGTGTTCACTAACTCCGCGTGGAAATTTTTAGGCGACCGCTTTGAAGCGAGGTCGTCTTTTACTGGGCAGCACGCGCAGCAGAGCCCACACTTCCACCAGACTTCATCTACGACGCTTAAATATTGCTTATAACGCATTTCTGCTAAAGCCGTAAGACCTGCCCATATTTATTCACCCTAAGTGAGAAGAAAAGGCCTAACTTGGTCTCCCCACGCACCGCAGGGCCGTGTAGACGCTGCCCCGGACACCACGCAGCTGCAGATTTTTGCTGCTAATTTGCAGCAGACCGCGTATTTGTCAAATTAAGTGCAGGAATTTCCCGGTTTGCTTACCTCCACGCAGCGTTATCTTTTATGAGGAGGTAATCTACCAAATTACTCCAGCATGCCTCCAGCCTGCTGCTGCCAATTAGTTCAGCCCGGCTAATAAATCAGGATGGGCAAGCCGCTCGGTTACAGAGGGGCTGGTCCGGTACGCGAGGAGTATAAACACAGGCGGTGTCAGCGCTCCTGCCTCCCCATCTTCCCCCCACGCCGAAATAACGCTTAGTCCGAGCATTCACCACAGGGAGGTGGGGGGCAGAAATTCTTTTTTTTTTTTTTCTGGATCAGATTTAACATTTAACACTTCGGACAAACGCATCAGCAGCAAGGGTAGAGGCTCTGCCCCCACGATGGGCAGCGGAGGGCCGTTGTGACAGACCACTCTCCCTGGGCCGCGGACTCGGAGCCTCCGACGGCACCGCCGTCCCCGCCGCCCACACCCTCCCGGCGTCCGCGCACGGGGGAAAGAAATATGTCGCCGATGGGCCCGACCACGGGTGAACGGGGCTCAGGCCCTCTTTACCCCCGATCTCACTCGTACCTGTCCCGGGGGTCGATCCACGAGGTCTGCCGGGTGTTGTGGTCGATGTAAAAGACTCGCCCGTCGAAGTCCCTCGCTTCCTCCCAGCCGGCGGGCAGCGGCAGCTCCGAGCTCTCCCTGCCCCGCTGTCCGCCCGCCGCCGGCCCGCCGCCCTGTCCCGCCGCCGCTTGCTGCTGCCGCCGCCGCCGCCCGCCGCTCAACCACGGCATGGCCGCTCCGCCGCCGGGCCGCCGCCGCCCTGCTCCGGCCGAAAGCCGCTCCCCGCCCGCCGCCGGGGCAGCTCCAGTCCCGCCCGGGCCGCGGCCGCCCGCCGCCTCCTCCTCCTCCTCTTCCTCCTCCAGCACTAACAGGCGGCCCCGCAGGGAGCGGGACTCGGGCGGCTCCGGCTGCGCCGCGCCGAGCTCATCCTCCCCCGCGCCAGCCCCGCTCCAAGCCGGGACCAGCCCCGCCGCGCTTCCTAACTCCGCCCGGGACCTGCCCCGCACCGCCCCGGCTCCCAGCCCCCGATCCCGGCCCGAGCGCCCCCGCCCGCCGGTCAGCAGCGCCCCGCCGCCGCCTGCCGCCCGGCGCCTGCCCCGGCCATCTTCCCTCCCTCCGCCCCGCCCGGCTGTTCCCACGCCGCGGAACCCTCCCGCCCCGGCCCGCTCTGTGGGGCACGGGGGAAGCAGCGGGGCCCGGCCCGGCCGCACCCCGCGCCGCGGAAGCCGGGCCCAGACCCAGACACGTCGGCTGTAGGAGAGGGTGGCTGCCTTCCGCCCCGGGCCCGGGCCGGGGGAAAGGAGGCTGAGGCCCTGCCGGGGCCCGTCCTGTCCTGCCTCGGGGCCTGTGCTCTGCCACGGCCCGTGGGGGGCCGGGGGGGGATGAAGGAAAAGGAGAGTCATGCCCGGCCTTCGCTGGGTTATCTTTTTTCCGATGCCCGCCAGAAATGCCTCGGAGGTGCTGAGCAATCACACCTCATGGGAGGACATGGGAAAGGCATGGGAGTCCACTGCAGAGGCTCAACATATGTTGACAGAGAGGTCCTGGAGACCACACGAGTCACGAAGATCATGCTGTATCCATGGTTGGATAATGGAGGGTGGAAAATTATACATCTGGTTTGCTTGACATCTCAACTTGGTCCCTTAACCGCATTCTGATACAGCAGAAACCAGCTGTATCTGATTTGACCTGAGCCTGCTGGAGACCACAATGCAGAGTTCTGGCTATCCTCTAGAAGTAAATTTCATGAAACTTTGTTAAAACAGGGTTAAAAATTGGCATATGGGACTCTGTGCCTTGGCAGGATGCTGCCTTCAGCTAAACCTTTAAAAATCTGAACATAAAGAGTTAAGGTAATGCAAGCTAAGCTTCTGAAAACTAGGGGGTTAACAATATATTCTCAAACAATCTTAACTCAGCCCCTTGAAATTGGCAATACTCTGCCAGGGATTATATTGCAATTCCAATTATGTTGCACTTGCATTTGCCGTTTTAAATTACATCTCTATGAACATTAATTGCTACAGTATGGTTATAAGTGCAGGAAATTAGAGGACTTTTGCTCCTGACTTCTTAGAACTTTCTCTTCCAGCCCCTCACAAAAAAACACTGGTTATCCAAAAGCAGTTCATGAGAGAGGCAGCATAGATAATAGAATAGATCTGACTTTCTACCTTTGGAAGATATATAGGTTTCTAAAAATAGAAATATAATAGGTTATTTCAATAGCAGTAGACTGTTGTTTTCTTACTGGGGTAACTGTCAGCCATGAGGTGCAATAGAGTAATAGGGGGGTTTAGTGATGAATGCAGAGCAGTGTAGGAAGCTCTGAGAACAAAGGTGAAGTAGATTAAAAATGTGGTAAAGGTGTAAAATTTAGCAAATGCGAGGCTGTAGATCTGATCTTCATAAGCATAACAGCTTATGTTTGCATCAGGTCATCTCAACAGAGTTTACTTCAGCAAGCACTTTTCAGGCCGTCTCATGTGGTCCCGAGAGTTCAGCAGTATCTCCAGAAGCAAGGTGCTGTTTCTGTGCTACAGATGTTTTTGAAGAGTATTTCAAAGCAGGCAGAGTTAAGGCACAGCACAAACTATTTTTTGGTGATTGCAGCTTCTATTATTTTAAGTATGTCTCCCAGATTTTCAGAAGTTTTGTTTAGCAGAGGTAGGCATTCTAAATGGCCCATGTCTGTATTAACCTTTTGGGACATTGGATTTTTTTGTTTGTTTTGTTTTGTTTCAGAAAAACCTCAAACAGCTGTCCACTGTGCACCACAGCTCAACTTTCCTTTCACTGCTTTGAATGCCTTTGCAGCAATTACCTTAGCACAGTAGCTGCACAGGTCAGCACCATTCTGAGACACTGGACTAGTTCATAATACCTGGAAGCAGTACAACCAGGTTGCTATAATAATCCACCAAGACTAATGAGCCCTGCTGAGAATACGTGCAGCACTGTCCTCCAGCATGGGCTGGTTCTTCCTCATCACTCCCCAGAGTCCCAAAAGAGGATCAAGCTTCACTGAAAAACCTGTAAATGGAAGTTGCAGAAACAGTGTGAGACTGACCATGGAGGCAGCAAAAAAGGAGGCAGGGAGCTCAACACAGCAGTGAACAAGAGGGAAACTGGCAGGATTAAGTGTGGAACATTTCCTTCAGGTCATAGCCCTTCAACTAAATTCTTGTCTTAACTTTGGCAAATTGCTCCAGGTTAGAGCCAGAAAAGGATTTGGCTGGGCTGTGGTTTCTCAGGCAGAATTAACATGCACATGTTCCATGTAAAACATGATCTCTATATCCAGTGTGTCCTGGATCTCATGGATTCATTATAAAAGCTGCTGAAGATGCATATGCTACTATGTAAAGCACATGTCCAAGATTTTCAGGTGCATTGTGGCTGCTTCTGCAACACGTTGCATCTTCCTAAATCTTGAACAAGATTCTGACTCAGCAAAGTTTTCAGGCTAAATATGAGGACGTGTCCTAAAAAAACCTTAGATTTAAAATGATCCAAGACTTCAGGTCTAACTTTTAGGTTGTCTGTATATAGAAAAATCATTAGCTTCAGTTAGGAGCTGAAGCTTCTTAAAAGACTCATGAATAAAAGTGTTAAAAAACCTGATTCCAAGAGTCCAGCCAAGTGTGTACAGAGCTGCCTATGGGAACCAGTAGGATATGATAGGGCTAGCACTTGCCTCACCAAAATTGAAACTCCTTCTGTCTGCAGCACATGCATGCCAAGGTGCTAGGCAGGAACTCTCCATTATTTTCCAGGCCAGAACAGTATGCTTCCTCAGATGTTACCTCATCCTTCTCCCTGTTCCTTGTGAGGAAATGAACAAAATATTCAGGAGCCAAGGATTATTTTTGAGTAACATTATAAGTCAAGAAGAGGAGAACCTGAAAAGGTCACTATAGTTTTCATGCCAAAGTACTAATTTGCAATGCATTTTGTGCTGTCCAGTGAGCCCCTCCCAGGCCTGCATGGCTGCTCCCTCCCTTTTATTTTCCTTCCTCTTTAATGTCTGTCCTATGTCCAGAGAGTAAAAGGAAAAAGAGGGACAGAGAACCTGGTACAACACAGCTTATCTCTGGTTTGGGTTGCAGAAAGAAACAGTCTACCAGAGAAAGATGACCTAGTATGGAACATGTAATAACACAGAAGATTTTGACTTAAAATAGATAAACGTCCACCACAAGAAATTAAATGCTTGCAGTGCATATTTTAATCAATCTGAACAAATGGCAATAAATCATATTTCATATAAAGTGATAACTACATGAATTTACACAGTTCCTTATCTCACATCGTCTCCAAATAAACATAATACACATCTCAGTTCTCATTTATTTCACACACCTTCATTCCATACCTGTTTTCCTTTCCTTCCACTTTTTTCCACCCACAAACATTGCTCACACATTCACTCATTCCTTAGGCACACCTATACCCATTAACTCAAAATTACATAAGCAGCTTTTCTTCATGTGCCCTCCCTTGCCATCATCTTCAGTGTTTATAATCACAGGTTCTACCTACACGTCTCTGTTATACATGCTCTTATACCCAGGTCTTGAATGATATCATAACATTTTCCACAGAAAATGTAAATATTTCCCACTGTGAGTTGTAGATAATAAATTATAATTTTATTGCTGTCCACAGCAGAAGCCATTAACTCTGCATAAAAATCCCAATGTCATTTTGCTCTCCACTTCTTTCTCACAATTGCTGGAAAATGGCAGCCAGTCAGAACTGATATCTCATTGTGTAT
The DNA here is from genome assembly GCF_026979565.1 of Vidua chalybeata. Taxonomy (NCBI): domain Eukaryota; kingdom Metazoa; phylum Chordata; class Aves; order Passeriformes; family Viduidae; genus Vidua; species Vidua chalybeata. Next base: position 19,944,841 of record NC_071531.1, read on the forward strand.
AACAACAACTCCATCCCCATCTTCTAATTGTGAATACTTATTTGCAATTTATTTCCCATTTCCCAGATATTCCAACCTCTGTGGGACCTTTGTACTGTCTTGACATCTAACTAAAAATTGCCACTTCTCTGGGATCATAGATGTCATCTGGAGGAAGAAAGCTAGTCTTCCTCATCATCATCCTTATAGCCATCTATCACACTCATCCTGCAAGCTGGGGCTTGCTGCTCTTCCCATATTCAACAGATTGAAATCATAAGAGACAGGGACATCATTTCTCATTAGCTCTGTCCCTTTGAGTCGTTTATATTTCCCACACATACACGTGTATGCAAAAATAGAAATATAAATGCAAAGATAAATTAGAGATAGAGAGGACATAGAAATATACACTAATACACAGAAAGATATCTTGTAAGGCCCATCTCTCCAAAGCAAACAAATCTGCACTCTATCTATGACAATCTATTAGCCGATTGAATGGCTTTGCTGCTGAGAAAGCTATCTCAAGTGGAGGCTTTCCTTGAGCTGCTTTACAGAGATTTAAGCATCCTCCAGCATGGTGGAAACTATAGTGGCTGCCCTGCTTTTGCAGCCTCAAGCTGGTGTGGTGACTAAAGTTCTTTTCAATTTGCTGGGCAAAGCAGAGTTTTGATACTTGGGTTTAAGTATGTGGAACAAGGTGGGATATGGTCCCTTCCTGAGGGGTACTGATTGAGATGGTAGGGGAACTGGACAAGAACCAATCCCCAGGGCTTACATAGGGTTCAGGGATGGTGAAATAGATGACAGATACGGTGTGTAGTAGGAAGGGTGATCGGCAGTCATCCATTTCAGAGGAACCAAAAAGTAGCAAACCCTCAACTCTCACTTGCTGTCAGCAGCCAAGAGCAGGGCTCCAGGAATAGAGGGCCTGCTGATGATCATTCTCTGGCTCAGCTGTAGGTGTGAAGGGTGCCAGGAAGCAACACAGGAATGTAAAATCCCTGAGGGCTTTCACAATGGGTTACACAGAAAGGAGCTGTGTACATGTGAAGGAAGCAAGTTTCTCCCTCTATACATTGAGCAAATCTGACACTTTTAATGAGGTATTTCCAGGTGAAAAGTAGACTGAAAATTCCAGATCAATGGGGGGAAAAAAAACACAGAGGATAAGTCTGAATCTAACATGAAGTATTACTAAACCACTTCACGAACAAGACTGTGTTATCAGGAGGCGTTTATTCTGTAGCAACAAGTCATCTGAGAAAAGGACAAATAATCCTACGAGCCTTTTGTAATCCTTAATATTTTTCCCCTGCTTCTTTTCTCCATAGTAATTCTATTTAACTGGAGTATGGAAGGTCTGTAGTTAGAGTCTTTGTGTCAGTAGTCCACATCAAACTGAAGAAATAAATAATAACAAGTTATTGTTTGGTGCTTCACTTCCTGGTAGGGAAATAACAGAGTTGCATTGCCGTAGTGCATAGTGTGCATGGATGACACGTGAGGTATATGACAAAGAGGACAGTACATCTGGGCAGGTTAAGAAAACATTCTCTTACAGTATTTTTACTTCAAGCATTAAGGCTGTGGTTTGCCTTAGAATAAATGCAATTCAAATGCTTACATACTCACTGCAATGAAATGTATACAATACTATTTTTTCCTCCTATCATTATGCCTATGAACCACATAAATATGTATATAATATGCCTTTATAATGCACATTCAAAATTCTGTGGCATGCCAAAATTCTTATTTTATGACATTGATTTAATACCCCAGATACAGGACAAATTATTAACAGTGAATTTTAAATAAAGCAAATTATCTAGAAATAGTAAGATATGATACTCCTCTAGGCTTCACAGCTTAGTAAGACTGTATTAGCTACAAACAGAAAATTTATGAAATGTATAGAAGTTAGATATTAAAACAACCATAGCAATAGATTTAAATATAGATCAGTTCCCTAAGTATGCAGGCCTGCTAACGTTCAGCTTGCATATCCCTTTCTAATCTTCTCTGTCACCTAGTTATATGTCTCTGAAAGGCCTGGGATAAAGACAATGTGAATTTCTCTTTATCATTTCTAATACAACATTTCACTTGATTTATTTATCAGCTGTGAGTATTTTCTTCAGACAGCATAAGTGCTCTCCTCAGGAGATCCCACTGCCCCATCACAAATCCCATTCTTTATGCCACACCTCTTCTTGGCAACTATTTAAATTCCTAGATTCCGCATTTTATCTCCTAAAACATTTCAGATGATTATAGCTATTAAAAATTGTCATTTTTTTTTTCCTCAAAGACACAAGAAGTTTTTCATGTGCCTTCCTTTGGTACAATCTGCCCCAGCCAATATTCAAGTCTGAAGCTTATTATAAAGTGCTGTGTATAAATTGCACAATATTTTAAATTTCAGATTTTTTAAATTCTCTTAGAAATCTAATGAGCTGCCAAGGTAGTTGAGTGAATATGAAATTCCTGCTCCAGCATGCCACCACAGAGTGAGAGGGTAGGGGTAGTAGGAGATAGGGGGTAGTTACCCCACAGTACCTCTCTCACAACTATCTTAACCCTGAATACTCACACACTTATTCTATTTGCAAACTTAAGCCTATTTCACATAAGTGCTTTCCCAGACAACTATAAATAGTCTCTTGGAAGTGGTAATTAAGTCAGGACCACATTCACTCACAGGAATTTAACAGCTTCTCCTGGCAGAATGCAATTGTTTTTTCCTCCTCCATCCAGGTCTTTGCACTTGGCCACAGGGGACCTGGAATGCTTTAATGGTTCAAACCATTTGCAATATGATTGTATACTGGCACATTATTATTTGTTTTGCTTCATTATTCATGCTGCTATTAATTATTATTTTAAAAATAATGTGAAGGAACATATTAAGTCTGAGCTCAGACTTGTCATGTGTCCAAAATAAAGTGGGATGGTGGAAGAGAGTGTGGAGCTATCCTAGAGGATCCAAATGGCTGGAGAACAAGATGGTGGGTGCTACGGAGGACCTGTGGAGATGTTAGCAGAGACAACTCCAGCATAGAAAAATATATTTCAACTGAGATTACAGTTTAAGGCTGCAATGACAATTTTGTGTTAATTGTATAATCATGAAGCAACTTCTCTACAAAAATGTGTTGAAGTTAGCTTGATTTTTTTTTTCAAATGATAGATTAAACTTGGAGGAAAAAAAACTTATTTTACAGAATTTAATTTCACTTTATACTCAAAGTAAGGGAGAGTCCCATTAGATTTAACAAAGAAACCTCTCATGTCAGCATTTTATACACCTGGCGGCCACAACCCACTGCATTCTAGCTCTAACAGGAGATGTTGTTTTGCCCCCTGACCTTGAAGCCAGCGTGATGCTGTGCTACCCCACGGCAAGGAGGCCCCTTCCCTGCTGCTGGTGCTGCCCACCCCTTGGGCAGGGTGCTTGAGGGAAGGCCTGAAGACTGGTGTGTGTCTTGTGTCAGTTTGAAAGACAGTAAATGTAGTCACTGTCCCGCATAAAGCTTTTACAAAACAGAAATAGAGAACATTCTAGATAAATTACCATATATAGGCTTTATGCAGGATTCCCCAGCACATTCGCTCAGCGACTCCCAATTACTTCAACAACACTGGAGTGCTTGTTCTCACATTGACATCACCAGAGAGACATTTATTCCAACACAAGATGTTTGCTGTGCAGAATATGTCCAATTTTGTTTTACATAAGCACATTATTACAGTTCATTTTTCATCGGAAGATGTCTGTGGTGTTGCCTACTCTTAGGAGCAAAAAACAAGGCAAAACAACCTCCCAGCAACACCCTTTTTTTTTTCTCCCATCTGAAAGAAACATGCCAGCTCCCGTGTATTTCAGTAAGTACACATTCCAGTTCGGCAAGACGAGTATTATTGGCCATTCGTGTTGTGATTTGGATACTGGAAACATAAATATATATACACACGTATATAATACCTCTGAAACACGAGGATGATTTTAGCAAGTCAAATCAAAGGCCATCCAGCCCAGCACTGTGTTTCTAACAGCAGCCACTCCCAGCTGCCCAAAGGAGTTTAAGGACAAATCAGACATACAGGGACTTCTTTCAAGAACCGTCTTCCAATCTTCAGCAAATTCCAGCTCAGGATATTCTTGCCCAGAGCCAGTACGCCTCTATTCAACAGTTTCCAAGGGAATTTCTTTATTAAATTCATCAAATTGTTTTAGCATCTACAATATATATGGCAGATATCTTTCTCTATACCCTTGGAGAAGTACTATCTTTTGAACCTTTGTGCTGTTACCAGTTTGATGCCTCCTACCTGTTGTACTAAAGGAAACTATGATAATTTTCTGCCTTCTTCATGGAGATGCATCATATCTGCCATCCATCCTCACTGTGATGTGGTTTTGTGATATTCCCAGCCTTATGGAGGAAGAAATCTCATCTTTATTTCTTGCAAATTGGACTGAAGTGATCACTGCCCATCATTCACCATGATGGCTGACCAACAAATTAGAAAACAGGGTTGGATAATAGTCCCCACTAGTCTGTCCTATCTGAAATATGGGCAAAAATGCAATTTAATGGTTTATTTTGGCCTTCAGTCCATTTTTCATGTGCTGTGGATACGCACAGAAGTGCTGACTATCAGAACCTCCAAAGGCTATAAGTTCTGAAAAGCAGAATTCCTTACAGAATTCCGCAGTATGCCCAGACCAGAAAAATACAACTAAAATGCTATTATATTAATACTATAGGAGTATTACATTCGTAACCAGATAGCTCCTCCTCTTATATAGCAGTCATCAATAATTTTTCAGTGATTTTTTTTTTTAGTTTTGTTTTTTTTGTTGTTTTCATTTAAATTTTTTCTAGACAGCACTGCCAACCCATTTGGATGTATATTTTTCTTTTAAGCCATCAGCCTTTGCAAAAATCAAGGTGATATTTTATAATCATGTGACAGATCATTGCTAGATGTAGGATGTACATGCGAAGAATTTCTAATTTTTTTAATTTGATGGAATCATTAATGTCAGAAAAGACCTCCAAGACCATCAAGTCCAATCTTTGACCAAAGGTTAAAACCAGCAAAATAAAAATAAACAAAATTAGTTGGATGATTGTCCTTTGAAATTTTTGTCCTACATCATCACCTAGTGTGTATCTCCTCACCAAAACTACCTAGACAAATTACCTAGGCAGACTTCAGTGTGGCCTGAAAGCCCTTAAAGTTCACATATCCTCAAGTTCTTGTCAAATTTACATTAATGTTTAAATTTAAACTGATCCCCAGAGATTACATTTTAAATATAAGTGCATTAATATTTTCACTGGACACAAATAATATTAAGTTTAAATGATCATATAGGCTGCTTAGATGTTTTTTCCCCAGTGTCTGAAAACCTGTAATTAGTTTCCAAAATCTAAGATTTCTCAGCCCTTTGAAAGCCTTGTAAAACAAAGGCTCTTTTTCTTTATTTTACCTTTATTATAGGAAAAGCAGCAAGCTTCTGTAATGCCTAGTATTGTAAAAACCATATTGCTATACTTGGTATAGAAATAATACAGCCTAAGAAAAGCATCTGCTGAGCTCATAAGATTGAATTAAGACCAGTGTCCAGCAATGAGCTTTTGTCACTAAACACAGCAATCTGGCACAGGGTTAAAAATCTATTATTTTATTCAATGCCTCATTAGCACAGACAAATCTTTATGTCAAAGTCAGCACCCTCTGAACAGTTTGATGCTGGAGAGATCTGTTACTCCTTGTGTCATGCAAATATTACTCTGCAGATTTGGTGATTTGGTCTGACTCCAAATAGAAAGAACTTATTTTCTGTGTTCCTCTAACAAAGTCAATGTATTTTCCTCTCTATTGACTCTACTCTTGCTTTGGAAGCTCTGGATTTTTATAACTGAGTTACACACCATGAATTGCCTAAAGAGATAATGAAGATACTACCCTTTGGTTTTCTCTGTTATAAATGACTGTTGTCATATATTTGTTATAAATGTGTCCACCATCACAAAGAATGAAGAATTTCGTGGCAAAGACAGGGCTGCAGTCCAGTTCTCGGGGAGAGGAAGCAGCTGATTTAATCACCAGACTTTCTGCTAGCACAGTGTCTTGCCTCATTCACTAAACACTTCCAGGTTTTGGGACACACAAAGGAAAAATGCAAAGTCCTATGAAAATCAAAGTTGAAAGGTTTAAAATGATACTGAGTATGCAAGTGAAGAGACCGTCCTGTATGACCAGCACTGAGCAATACCACTGACAACAGACTACAGATCTAAGGGTTGCATGTGTTTCCTTCATAAATGCTGACACTGAGATGGCTAGAGGGAAATTTCCACGGGGTAAAGTTGAGGGACTGCTTCTTTTTCCTTTTAACAGTTGCCAGCATCCTGCAGACATATAAAGGAATGATGGAAGGGAGGCTGGCATGCCCAGCTTCCAGGCCTGGCTGTCCTAAATATGCCTACTAAATGATTCCTTGGCTTGTAGGTCTCAGAAACCACTTCTGCCAATAACTGACACAATCTGTAGGCCATTAAATGTTTCCTGGAATTAAATCAACACAAAAACCAAACCAAACCAAATAATAAAAAACTCAAAATGAAATACTATGTATGATGTGCTTTAAGTATGGTGAGATATAATTTTAATCTATGCCTGAATTGAAGATTATAGATTATTCTGTTTTAATTTCATCATCAGACCTGATAAGACAATAGAGAGGTCACGGAGGAGGGGTGGGGGGAAGGCAAACAAAAGCAAAAAAGAAAGCATTAATTGACGAGGCTATTCAGAATGCTATAATTGTGTGCATGAAAGCTTTGGTAGTCCATTGGATCTTCCTGTTGCCATCCACCTGACACACATTATTAGTATGCACTTTTCTATAACCAGAAGTTTTGGTCAGCATGTTTAGGATGTCCTATTAAAGGAAAATCTAGAAAATGAGCAATGACTACTTCAGGTATTGTTCTCTTTTCTGTTGTGAGTTTCTGTTTCTTTCTTCGCTGTGGTTGTCAACATTATCACAAAGTCACAGGACTGCACTGTACAAAAGATGTCCTGTGAAGCAGAGGTCAGTGGTATGCTTTAGGACTGAAATAAAATAATGTTTTTCTTTTGGCTGGAAAAAACTTATAAATGGCATTTTACTTTCCAGAGTGGTTATTCCAACATGGTTGTTTTTTTTTTTTTTTTTTTTTTTTTTCCTATGAGACAGTCTGTAGATGAACTAGGTTAACAGCAGCTAATTTTCCTATTATCATGACCCTTTGGGAGTACCATTTTACTAGAAGTAAAATGAGATATAATCCTCCCCCCTAGCAACATCATTATTTATTATCATTCTATTAATAGATTCTGTAACTTGTTTTTATTAACAAAAGATATGACTGCATATTTGGCAGTGACTCTCTTGATATCAAGGCAAAAAGTCACAAGATTAGAATCATATTTTCTCAATAACACTTTCTAACAATAGACAGAATTCACACTCAAGAGCATCTTGCTAAGAATAGATGGAATTATTGTGTTAAAATGCTTCATGTACAATGGAAAAAATTCCAATAATTTTGGCTGGAAGGCTACAACAATTTGTGACAAAAAGAAAATGATGCTGTCACAAGTGCATAAAAATGCTTTAGCTCTGCTAGGGCGCTGCTTCTCTGCTCATCCCCACTGTTTCACACTCTTTTGGAAGAACTTAACTTTTTAAAACTTTGCAATTCTTTGGTAGTTGTCTGTCTCCTATATTTAAAAAATGTAGTTGTGAACATCATACTTGAAGGAAAATTGAGATTACTTTGCATTGCCATAATTGTTTTTTCTGAATGTGTATCAATCATCCCAGTGTAACTTGTCTTGAAGTGGAGGAGTGCTTCAGTAACATCTTCAAAGCTACCCCACTAATCTTTGAAACAGTATTTGATAATACCTGCCCAAAGTCAGACTGCAGTTAGACTGACAGTGTGCTGACTGTGTGTAATACTGGCTAATACTCTGTCACACTTTATACATTGGCTTTTCAAGTTCCTTCTTCAGCAGAACAGGCTCCTACCATCCTTAAATACTAGAACATAATTGGTATAATTAGCAATCACAGTTTCTTCATTCTCATTTTTAGCATCCCCTTTTTACATGGGAGAATAAAAGTCCAGTGTCTTCAGTTTAGAACTATATTGTATTTTTCAATGATGCCATAAATCACACAATCCCATTGAAATTAATATGAGACTGGACAGTCCTTTTTTAGGTGTAGTCAACATATGTGGAACGTCCATGTCTCACATCATGTGAAGATGTGACTTGAACCAATCACTCCTTGTCACAGTGGTTAAATCATAACCAAAGGGAACAGGATCAGCTCCAGCTGCAGTGATGTCATACTGAACAAAACACCCTCTGGCTAGAGCCTCTTACCCATACCATGCAGAAAGGCAACGCTCCCTGCTGACACATTCCCTCCCCCTTCCCTTCACCTCGTGTCCCACTGCTGAGGTGGGGAACCAAAAGCTGGGCAGCGCCATTGGGGGTATAAGAGCTGCAAGATGTGGGTCAGCACCGGATGGTGAATCTCATTCTCAGTGGGTCAGTGAACTGAAAGCACAGAGGCCTGACTTTTCTCTAGTAAGTCTTTGATCTGCCAAAGCAGCAAAATGTTAAAATCACTGTGACTTTAGAAAAATGTCAAGTCTACCATAGAAGAATGGGTATCTTTTATTAATACATTCATATTTAGATGTATTCTATTTAAATACTTTCTTAATTTAATGTTGGACTTCTCTACCCCCTAAGTTTGAAGTGATCTAATGAAATCTGATCCTGTCAGGTCAACCTAAATGTATAGATTTGAGTGTAGACAGGGCCTTAGCATCAGAACTCCTGCTATGTTTTACAGCTTATAGGAAGGTTAAGTTTAAAAGCTGATAGGAAGGTTAAATTTAAAATAGTTCCAGAGAGCACAACTTCAGATGACAGTTTAATTCCCTTTTTCCACAATCATTGTGGTTTTTTTCATGCAAATTTCTTAGTCTTCAATATCTTTTCTCATCATTTGGGAAAAGCACTCTTGCATTTCAAAATCCATCCAGATAATAGTTTGCAGCCTCAATCTTCAATTCCCATACTGACCATAAAATGTAGAACTGCCTCTTTAAAAACAACAGCATTTTTAAAAAATCATAGCTTGCAATCATTTCTATGTTCTTTCACATTTTCCTGCCACACTTCCTTTATTTTTGTCTGTTATTAGTTTAATTGTAATTTCATGTGGTGTAAGCATCTGTCATTTTGTTTATCTTTTCTGTACTATGCATACCAATGGCACTGCCTAAGTAACAGTACAACTGTGTTTATGTTAATAACAACAGGCATACAAGGAATTGTTCTATGTCAGGTGCTGTCTTACAGCATCCCTTTGAAAGAACAGATTGCCAATGAACACTAACACCTGTTTTTTGCATTCTTTAGTAAATGACTAATGTTTATATACAAAGAGAAGGTGACCTCAGTCGCGAGCCATAGCAGCTGGCAATCACACTGCCAAATCCCTGCAAATGCTAGCTGGTTAGCAAAAACAAGTTTTGTTTTTGTGACTTCCAACCATCAGTTTTATTTGTTCTCAGCTAACTCAAATATTACCTATGCACACAAGATCACAGGCCAAAATACTTCCTGCAACCAGATGCTGGCACTGAGCATGCCCCACTGATAATAACGAAGGTGCTGTGAGCACAGGATTTATCTCCACAGAAGACTTGGCTGGTTATTGAAGAAAGATCCCCTATGTAAGCCGCACAAAGCTTACATCGTCCCTAGAGGAGGAGCAGACCCGATTTCCTGCCTGGCTGGGATAGAGGGCAGGCAGAAAGGAGGAGGAAAGGAGATACTTCCATTGTTTACAACCAAATAGAAATTCCAACTCAAAGAGACCAGAAGCAGAGGCCTGCGAAGGCATAATGACATTCCTCCTTCCTCACGTGTTCAAATCCAACTGGTTTTGAGAAACATCTTCATAAATACCTTCCAGGAGGAGAAGCTGAAAAGTCTTCCTAATCTTCCCACAAAACATGCACAGAACATGAATGCATTTCTAGAGGGAAGAATATTTCATTGACATGAAAATCAAGGCAACACACTACATTAGATTCCACAGGCACCTCTAGTTCTTAGGGAAACAGATTTTCCATATTCTTATTCAAGCAATGCTGGAGGCAAAGATAGAGGTATGATTCACAAACCACAGCCTCCAGTTTGGCTGCTCCTGGTACTGCAGGTTAAGAGCCAGCACAGTAAGTAGCTATCTGTCCAAAGGAAATAGCCTGTATTGCAAGGAAACATTCAGAAATCTTTATGAAAACTAAACATTCAAAGGGATACTGATGACAGCACTTAAGCAAAAACCAGCACAATAATTATTATCATTAATTGGCATACACATGCCACTTAAAAATAAACCAGTTTAATTACTAATACTGATTATAGGCATTTATTTCTTGGTTGCAAGAAAATATTTTTTTTATGTATTTGCAGTATCACTCACAGTCCTAAAAGTTGTTCAATAGGTACTTTACTTGCCCACTCACAGGGCATATGCATTTTGGTAACCAACTCATATTTGAAAATTATGAGCAAAGAATATAAATTTTACCTCTTTCATGGTTCTGTTTGTTGTTTTAATTCTGTTTTTCATATTATGTGTTTTGTCATCTTTCATATAATTATATTTACTGAAATCTGCCTATGTATAGATCTAAAATCTTTTCCCAGAATTCACGTTACTTTCTTTCCATTTCCATCTATTTTTTTTGGAACCCAAACCAAGCCTGGAAATTTTCAGCCAGAAAAAAATGTTTATGCTACTAGTCAGGGCACAACATGTATCTGTGTAAATGCAAACACTCCCTCTTGCTGCACAGGATTGCAATTTTTTTTATGGCTTTGTATTTATTTATGAGAAAGCAGATTTATGGGTAGTGCTGATCCAAATGAGAGCTGTCATGGCATTTAAAGTAGATGTAACACCATTCATTCTGAGGGCAGAATAAATTTTGCATATCTGTTTTTTGCCTGCTGTCCTAAGGATTACCTATTAATGTTACCTGCTAAGGAGTTTTTCTTTTCCATCCCAATTGAATTTTAATTTTTTCATTTAGATGAAATCCTGAAAGCTGGAGTGGAAGGCAACTTACATATTTAGGTGCCCAATACTCCCTTGCAGTCCAAGAAAAAGGAAAACTTCTGGTCAAAAGCAACTGTTAACCCATTAAATGGGTTAAACCCATTAATGTTTTGAAAAATCCCATCCCAAACTGTCTGAGCACAGTGTACTGTGCAGCTAGCCCCCTCTCCCAGCTTCCTTAAATCAGTGTGGAATGACACCAGCTCAAATAGTATGTGTTTAAATGGAAGAGCAAAGGGCAACTTATTAGCTGTCTTTGATAGCTGTAAGATTTTTGCACCATTGTGTTATCTTAGTTCTGTAATATCTAATTATATAAATCCTTCTGAATGTTTATCATAGAGCTTAAAGTGGATTTTATACTCTGCTAGCCACATACTTTAATGATAGATTTAAAATTAGAGAGGATATTAAAAATCAGGTGTTTCCTACCTGGTCAAGGCTGTTTTTAGTTGTGTCTGTGAGAGAACGACAAGTTATTTTTAAATAAAAGCCTAGGTTTATTTTGTTTCCTTTCTATAAATTCTCCAAAGGAAGGAAGTCTTTACCAGAAGGCTCCTCAGGTTGGTTTCCTTTTACTGGCATAAGAGATGTCATTTGATAGTTTGTGTTGAAACTGAATCCAAACATGTCATCACTGCCTGTCCAGGCCCTCCTCCAGATTAACTTCATCAGACAGATTAAAATGTGAACAACCTGCAACATTCGCAAGAGTTTGGCATGTGATACACACTGTTTCTCAGGACACAGTTTTTGTAATATCTGATCTCCTGAACTGTTGGAGATGTGAGAGGGCTGTTGAAGGAAAATTACCAAACAATGTCAAACACCAGTAAAATTAAAGAGAGAAAGGAGAAAAACCTCTCTGGCATTAGGGAAATGAGGTATTCAGAAGACAAAGAGTTTCTGCCATAAAAACTGAAAAAGAAAAAAAAGTCTTTCACAATAATCATAATTATTTTGCTACAGTAGTATAATTTAGTCATTTAAAAAGAATAAAATAAGTAAAATAAGCATATCCTTCATAGCTACATCAATAAATTATCATGCCAGTCGCTGTCCCAGCTCAGGCTGCAGCAGACAGTGGTCTATCATGTTGCCAGACTCAAGTGCAGTTTTCACAAGAACTAGACCAGCATTAGGGTACAGTGCTGTTCCTGTGTTAGGCCCACGCCTCTAAGCTTTGTTCTCAGTGTAACAGAGTAGAAGCCTGGAAGCGTTATGTGTAATTCTGCCCTGTGATACACACAGCAATACCATCTCATAAAATACGGGAACATTGGTTTTTCAAGTGACACTAACAGCCTTTTAAATAGCAGTGTGGGAACAGAGCAAGCACCCTAGGAGGCCTCCAGCTCGTGCAGCATGCCAGTACTATGTGGTTCAAATTCTGCATAGTCTCAGCCTGGTACAAATGAAGTCAGATTAATTTCTGAAATTGACTTTCTAGAAGTGCTAGAACTTCAAAGTGAGTGGAATAGGACAAAATATGTCAGAATAAAACCTCAACAAATAGGGAATTATTTAAATTATTGGAACTTTGAGTAAAAGGGCTGAAGAGATATAGGCAGTAAAGCCAGTTTTCCAGCACCTTGGTCATGGCTTACGAGAAATGAATCCATGTCTGTGGTACCCAGCACAGGAAGGACACTGACGTGTTAGGGCAAGTCCAGAGAAGGGCCACTGAGCTGATTACAGAGATTTTCCTCCTACAAGGAAAGCCTGAAGGAACTGGGGTTGTTCACTCTGTAGAAGAGAAGGGATCTTCCAGGAGCCTCTTCTGAAGGGAGCCCACAAGAAAGATGGAGAGTCAATTTACAAGATTGTGTAGTGACAACAAGGAGGAATGGCTTCAAACTGAGAGTAGGTTTAGGTTAGGTATTAGGAGGAAATTCTTTACTGTGAGGCTGGTGAAGCACTGCCCAGAAGAGCTGAGGATTCCCTATTCCTGCCAGTGTTCAATGCCAGGCTGGATGGTGCTCCAAGGAACCTGGTCTAGTGAAAGGTGTTTCTGTCTGTGGCAGGGTGATTGAACTAGAGGATCTTCAAGGTCCCTTCCAACCCAGACCCATTGTATGATTTCTGAAAGCCTCCTCCTGGACACCTCAGGTGATGCACCCTCACGTGCTGCCCGGCCTCGTCTCCTTATGGGTTTGTGGGGGTGCGGTGAAAATCAATCACCTTAAAACCTCTGTCCGGACGGTCTCTGGTCTCCCCGTGTCTTTGCAGGCAGCGGCGAGCGGCAGGCCCTCAAGCACGGCGGCTGGAGCTCGGACCCTGTGCAGGAGGCAGCTCGCACCCTCTCTGCAGGCGCAGCTCTGCCTCCCGCTGCCCGAGGGCAGCGTGCCTGCCCGGCCAGCCTCCCTCCAGCACTCCCAGCTGACCCGAGGAAAGAGGTTTTTTCCATCCCATAGGGCCCGTACTGCTCTGTAGGGCCTGAGCAGGGCACACACGGCCGTGGATACAGGCATTCCTTTGCCCACGGCGGGGACTTTCCTTCGCCCGGCCCGCTGCTCCCTCAGAGCGCGGCGAGCGCGCACCCGGCCACGGGCTCCGCCGGGCACGCGCCCTGCGGCGGGCGGGGCGGGGCGGGCGCGGCGCTGCCCCCGCGCGCCCTCTGCCGGCCGCCGGCAGCAGCGCTATCCCCGCGCCCGCCGGGAGCGGCTGTGCCGGGAGCGGCTGTGCCGGGAGCGGCTGTGCCGGGAGCGGCTGTGCCGGGAGCGGCTGTGCCGGGAGCGGCTGTGCCGGGAGCGGCTGTGCCGGGAGCGGCTGTGCCGGGAGCGGCTGTGCCGGCCCGCGGCCCCGCAGCTCCCGGTGCCTGTCTGTGGGGAGGAGCGGGGGGAAGAGGCCCTGTACCTCCGCCAGAGCGCTCTGCGGCGCCGCAGCGCCACAGCCGCTGAGCGAATCACGGCGCTCGTCCCGAGAGAGCAGCCGGCTGACGCTGAGGGTGCTGCGGACCACGGGAGCCCCCGGCTTTCACACTGCTCCCTTTCCACAGGCCTTTCTCCCAGATATACCTGTTTTTTTTCCTGGGCTGAACATGCCGATTACTAGCCTTACACATGGTTTGAAGCTATTTGCAGAAAAGCTTTGTTTTCTCACTGCAGGCCCCACAGATGCCCCGTGAGCCTGTCTCTCATCAGGTTCCTTGTACGCTCTTCTGCAGCCCCCCTTCCCCATGCCATTGGGGCAGCCCCAAAGAAACTGCAGAATCTTAGTAGCAATGCACAAAACCACACTAGGGCAATCCCAGACAGACAAAGGTTAATTTTATTTTTTTTTTCTTATACATTCTGAAAGGTGTAAACAAAGTTATGGTGTATACAGTGGACATATACTTAAGCCATGGAAATCACAGCTGACCTAAAAAAACTGCAAATATTTGACATGGCCACAAAATTTATGCACCAAGTTTTGCTTTCCAAACTGTGGGACATTAGGAGGTAGAAACAGCATCCCCAGCTGCCTGAGAAGGAACCCTTCCCCTGGGCTGGAGGAGTATTTGAATTCAAGAGAAGAAATGCCTTGATTTTTAAATGCTAATGGAACTCAAGATTACTGGCATTGAAACAGTTGATAGGAAAGGTGGTTAGGATTCCACCTACCAGGTAAAATGAGATAATTTTGAAACTCTTTGCTGGAGATATCCCACCAGAGCAAAGTGGTCCAACCGTATCCTTGCTATCTCCATGGCAGCAGCTATCATAGAGCAATCTTGGTGGGCAATAACTCCTGTAGAGACAGGAGGATTATAGAACAAATGAGAAAAACTTTTAGAAAATTTCTTTGAAATAACGTGGGGCTTTCCAGAGTCTGAACCATGAAACATCCACCAATCAGCTGAAAGTAGTGACCTCAGTATACCACAGTTTCCAGTCTATAGGAAGCATTAATACTATATACAAACCCCACCCTAACACCTGGAAAGCAGTTCCCATTAGGCAAGATAAAATGATGGACAGGAAATTGCTAATTGAAGGTGATCAGCTGTTGTCCCACCTTTGTTGTGTGCAATGCTGGCCATGAAGAAAAACTAAACATTCACTGCAAACCAAATGCTTGGCATCAGTATGAATTTACAGAAAGGAAGCTCTGAGTTCTGGGGTGACCTGAAGTCTATGTTGTATTCTGCAAAGCTTTAATGGATTCAGCCCCTCACAACATGCAGTGACAGCCATTAAAAAATGCCTGTGAGGGTGTTAATGACCATTTCTATCAGGAGAGCACATTTCTTTAAAAACAGAAGGATCAGAGGAACGAGGTGTCCCCAGAGCTTCCAGACATTAAACCCTGTGCGGTATTTTGCTCTTTCCATGGGGTCTGCAGGTAAGTTTTCTTTTAATATCTGATTGAAGAAAAATACTGAATTTAATTCTCATACTGTGCTGGGGAAAAAAAAGCTATAAAATGTTTCTGGGCTTCTAAAGTTCACATAATAGAGAATGTTAGCATAGAATCATTCAATTAATAGTGTTGGAAAAGAGATATTTTCCAAGATCTTTGAGTCCAACGTGTGAGCATCAGATTTTAGTCTGAAATTGACCTCATCTCATTCCTCAGCCCAGGCCAGGCCTCCAGCAGGAAAGCCAAAGGAATAATTTCAGAACCTTGTAGCAGTGACATATTATTGCTTGCTTTACTCCAGTGGGCTGCATCTCTAAAAAAAATCCTCAAATTACTATCCTAATGTTTCAATTGAGATATTTAACTGGAAAATTTAAATTCATCAACATTGAGAATTTAGGAGGTAGATTTAGCAGGGCCTGTTGTGATAGGACAAGGGGTAACGGTTTTAAACTAAAGAAGATCAATTTAGATTAGAGATAAGGAAGAAGATTTTTACATTGAGGGTGGTGAAACACAGTAATTTGTTGCCTGGAGAGGTGGTGGATGCCCATCCTTGGAAACATTCAAGAGCAGGTTGGATGGGTCTGTGAGCAACGTGATCTCACTGAAGATGTCCCTGCTCCTTGCAGTGGGGTTGGACTAGACAAGCTGTAAAGATCCCTTCCAAGCCAAACTATTTTATGATGATTTCCCTTAAGGAAATCTGTCATGGATTGTCCTTGCAAGTGTTAAGTCCTGCAATTGCATCTGTGGTCTAAAACACTTGATCAAATTATTTTAAGAGGTATCTTCCTTTTTAAACAATTTTGCTTAAGTTGCAAGAAAAATATTTTCTTTCATGCCTTTCATGTGAGTAGAAAGTTTCTCAGTCAAAATAATTTCCTTTAAGTTTTACGATTCAAATGTCTAGCACAGAAATCACAAACAACATGCTAGGGTCTTCTTTTGTAATCCCATGGCCAGGTTGTTGCTCCAAGAAGGCTGAACTAAGGTTAGTAGAGTTTTCAGGTTAGTAAGGTTAGTAGAGTTTTCAGGAATATTTAAATTCTATGTTACAGGACAAGACTCAGTTTCCCAACTAATGTTAATTGGTTTCATTTTATGATGTCAGTTGATAATTTTTTTTCCTGGTGATGATTTTGCAAAAAGGCAGCGTGTCTTAAAACCAAGCTGGTATCTGTAGCTACTTGCTTACTTTTAATGGTAATTAAATTACTGATCCTTGGTTCAGCCTTCCAGGTGTTGTCTGAGCAATGCAAACAATTTTCTGAGTGCTACAGAAATGAATGCATCTCCCAACAGTTGTGTGTCTAACACTGCACAGAGATTAAATCACTTACCACAGGAGCTGGGTAACAGCATTTTTGCGGTTCCTAAACCAGACTTTAGTCACCAATACCAATCTGCCATAGTGGACTGATACAAAAAAGTACATGATTAGTTAAAGCTTGAAAACAGAAACTCCTCCTATCTGGTCTATCCGCTGTACTGTGAATTGTTCTTGCTTTAAAAGAGAAGGAGCTCTTTTTCATTGGGACTTTTTGCTTTTTGTGTTAGCACTGAATTAATCAGAAGTGCATTTGTAAAAGGCTATGTTAATGTCGACTTCCTCTGCTGGTTTTCCAGTAACTGAGCATGATTTCTAAGACTTTATGTAAACAAAGGATTAAACTGGATTTGGGGTTAAATCTTCCTATTGCAGCATAATTCATCAGCATGGAATGGCCAGAGAAAGCTATTAGTTGGGAGTACATGGATATACTTTCTCAGGATGATGATGCTGGTCATCTAAAATAAGATCTTTGCCATCAGTTTACAAATCCCTGTAATTCCAAAAGTTAACTCCTGAGTAAGGCTTAGGCAGATGAATACTTATATGAAGACAGGAACTGCCAAGGCTCCTGTGTACTAAAAATATATATTTTGTACATGTTATATAAATATGCAGTTGCTTGCATTCTTCACTGTCACATGTACCTATGCTCTCCGGGTTGGAGCACTAGGTGCTCTGCCAGCCATGAAATTACAGGCCAGCCACCTTCTCTCTGTGTGTTACTTACTCTTTTTATCTTCCTTCTTAATTACACTCTCCCAGTTTTGTCTTCAGTGACTCACTCAAGTTTCTTCTTCTTTACCCCTCTTGACTTTTTTTATTATTCCTCTGTCCAGTATTGCTCTTTTACTATGCCTCCAATGGCTTGTCCTTCCCTGCTGATATGCTTGTGTGATCTCCAGATTGCACTGGTTATTTAGACAAGAAAAAGTCTTAGATCTCTTAAGGTATCAGAGTGGACATTAAAATAAGAATAATTTAAAAAGAATTGGAGTTCCTTGTCAGATTTTCTAGAAACATGATTTGCAAATAAAATAATGGAGAATTCAGGTGGTATGGACTTCTGATATTTTTCTTCAAAGTGCCTAGTTTTTTGTTTAGTTTAAACCAAGAAATTTTCACAGTATATGCTTAGGTGGTTTTGCACATCAGAGCTCAGCCTTTTTAGACTAAAATTAAAAAGCAATCCTGCAAGACGCTGAGTACTTTTGTAAATTCCCTCTGACTTCTATAATCAGATTCCTGTAAGATTCACTTTTCAGGCTAAAAGCCTGAATTGTCTTTTCAAACTCAGGTTAGTTTTGCTTATGTCTACTTCAGAGTACTTTGTATTTGCTGCCACAAGTACGAAGTTTCAGCTGCAGAACAGATTTTCTGAAGCACTTCTGGTCCTCTGAAAAGCAAGAAATGCTTTTTTTCAGAAGCAACTTTTTCTGACCATTAGTAATGATCTTTATGAGACAGCTGCTTAAACGTTTACATCAAAGCTTGTGAGATTTGTGGACCAAACTCCTCCTGACATAGCATATGGGTAGTGTTAATTCATTCTTCAAGTGAACTGACAACCAGCATTTCAAAAGAAAGAGCAGCACTTGACAGCAGGTTCTGAGACCTGGGCTGAGCATGGCAGCTAGAAGGGCCCTGGAACCACTGAAGATGCCACCAATTTTGGTGAATGTCAGTATTGGTTTTGAACATCACCGGGATCATTTGGGAACTCTGGACTATTAGCACACCAAGCAATGTTTACTATTTACAGCTGCAAAATATAAGTCTCAGAATTCATGGGTTATCACTGGAAATGAAGCTATTTATAGAGAGATGTTCTGGTGGATACAAACATTTCTGAGAAATAGCAGAAAGAAGATAAATTATTAAGGCTCTTGTGACAAATCCCATTGATAGGCTCATAGGATATGCTTTCATGGTGTGGGCTCACGGAAAGATAGGATGAACTGGCACGTGCTCAGTGCATTCCTGCCGGAGGGATATCATACCAGTTAGTTTGAAACCCTTACATTAAAAAGTATAGTGACTTCCACAGTCCCATTTTATTCCCAGGATATGTTAAAATATTTAAATCTATACTTAACCGTGTGTAATGTAGGCCATGATCTCTGTGCTAAATAGTGCGGTTTAGTTCTAAAACAATGTTATTAAAAAAGCATAATTTAAGTGCCTTTTTGGTAAAGGAGTCATTGATGCAGCATTGTATTGCAACAGGCAAAATTCAATTAAATAAACACTGAATTTAGATATCACTGAAAAACAAGAGTCCAACCAATGCAGAAGGTCGCTTTAGAAATAACATTTGTCAGCAACACTGAAGTGAACTCAGGTACCTGTATGAAACACAGCAGTGTTTCAAAGTTAGCTAATAAAAAATAATTCTTCAGCTGAAAATAATTAGTCACATAGTGTATTTCCATTCCCTTGAATGAACCAACAGCAATGGATGAATGTCACTGAAGAGTCACAGCAGAACCCAGAGAGCTCCTTGGGCAGATGAAGTCACTGGTTTGCTATGTTTATGCTGTAGCCCTGCCTCACATTTCTCGCAGGCATCTGAGGCCTGTTTTATCAGAAGGAGTCTTGGCATCCAGCACAATGGCATGTTTATGTTAAAAGGAAAGGTCCCACTGTGAGCAGCAGGACAAGGGATGCCGGTAGGAGCGGCAGCAGTGGCTTCCTGCGCCCCAGGCTGGCGTGGGCAGAGGGGGAAGTGAGAGACCGCGGCTTATGCTGCAGACCAGAAACTGTAGCTCTCAGGAATTAACACACATAGGCCAGTGATAATTTTCCACATCCCCCCAGCTAGGAAAAAGCTGATATGTGGATTTTGAGCACAGCCCTTATAACTATTTCTTAAAAGAAAGCTTGTAGTTTATTTCTAGTGCTCCCAGAGTTGTAGCAGCCAGTGAAAGCTTCTGAACAACCAGGGTTTCCAGGGGGTAAAATCTTCACTGATCTTAACTCTGTGGTATACCTTTGTTGAAAAGTCCCTGGAGACTCTGCAGTGGCCATTCAGGTTTCCCCGTTCCCACCTGAGCAATGCTGGAGGAGATGACAGACGTGTCCCTGGTAAGCCATGCTCAGTGTTGCACAAGAGGTGACACCCAGCATCCAGCCCAGCTTACCTCATGCAGACCAGCTGCAGGTTGCTGCATCCCGGGTTTGGGTTCAGATTAGGGGTTCTGATGTGTGTTAGTTAGCCAGTTCTGTGTACCCCTGTGCACCCCCATGTTCCCCCCGCAGTGGTCTGCTCCGGGTCTCTTTACCATTGGAGCTCACCGTGCCAGTCCTGTAACCACCCCCCTGTCCACTCCGGAGAGTCTGGTGTCTGTTACCCTGTCCCCACAACCCCGTTCATCCCAGAGCCCTGTGTCCACCCCTGTCGCATTCCCGTTGCTTACCGCGGTCCACGTCACTCCCCCGTAGCCTGCCCCCATTGGGCTTCTGCCCCCCTCGGCCTGCCCCCTATAAAACCCAACGCGCCCTTGGTCCCTTCGCCATTTTGTCCACACGGCGCTAGGGAACGGCCACTGTTCTCCATCGCAGCTCCACGTGACAGTAAAAGCTTTCCAGCCAACCGCATGGACAGACTGGACATTCCTTTTCATCTCATCCCCAGCGCCGGCCACAGAGCGCGGCCAGCCCCACCCCGGTGTGCTGAACGCAGCAGCGCCCAGGAGAAGTGGCAGCCCTGGTCCCGCCAAGAAACAACGCCATTAGCCAGGCCCTCCGGAGCTGCCTGTGACTGGGGAAAACGACGCAAAGTCACAGCGGGTGGTACCAAACAGGGCATGGTGCAGACACCTCTGAAAACTGCCACAGCCATGGCATTGGCAAGCACATGCAGGATGGATACATGGGGGGGTAGAGGGAAGTACAGCAAATTATTTTACTTCCTGGCCTGGGCAGCAGAGTGGAGTTCAGCACAAATGGTTGTTGCTGGCACTCCGTCAGTGGAGTCCCTAATGTGCACAGTGCTGCAAAGAATGTAGTTTCCATCTAAGTAATTTCCCTCAAGGAACACTCTGCCAAAGCTGCTGTGGTTAGATGTGGGCATGGTGGGCTGCTTTCTGCTGTTTTGCAATGTTGCCTTCTATATCATCTACCTCCCTTTTCATGTGACATTTTTGTTGTTCTTTTTGGCTGCTCTTTGAAACATGATTCCTTCTTTTTTGTTTATCCTTTTTTCCAGATTTGACAAAATCACTTGTTAGTCAAATATTTATTATCATGACGTCAATCAACACTAATATTTTTTTATTTTTATAGCATCCTACAATGTTTCTTTTTCCCCTTCATTCCCTCTCTTTCTTCCTTCTTTTCCCATGCTGTCCCAGTTTTTCTTCCTTTGCCTTGCATGACAGCATCCCCCTTCTGTCTCTGCTTGGCTGGTAACAGCAAGGCAGCCTCACACACCCAGGGAACCCCTGAATCCCTGAGTCTGGCTTCAGAGTATGAATACAAACCAGTGGTTCAGCAGATCTATTGTAGTACTTTCTGTGGCTTCCATCACACTAATCATTAAACTTAAATGTATTCATTATTGTACCTTTTTGTGAGTTGCTACTATCTTTATTTTACAAATGGGTAACTGTCATAAGGAAAAATTATGTGTCAGGTCTTACACATATTTGGAATACTAAAGCTCAGATGTGAGGTCCACTGAAATCAGTTATTCTGAAAGTTGCATGCAGACCAATGAAGCTTTTCAGTGAAAAAGTCAGACAATGACTTTTTCGAAAGTCAAGTTAGTGGATGGCCACAGCATTATATGGCTAAATCACGAGGGATGTGCCTTTAAGTGATTTCAAATTCCCCCAAGACCTTTTTTTTGCCAGACATAGCTACTGGGTATTATGTAGTTCTTATAGAGATAGATATTGACCAGTTTTATTCCCATACCTTCAAACTGTTCAGCAATAACACAAATATTTCAAATCTCTTCCCCAACCACTGATTGGTTCATTTCTAGTTCTGTATTCTTCAGGGTTTTTTAAGCACTTCTGGTGTTCAAGGAATTCCCCCCCTCCCCTTCAATTTCAGTCATTTGGCAGTTGCAATGCACTTACGTAGTTGTGGGTACCATGAACGCCTCTCGTTCTGTTTCTCACATGCTATCTCACCCACTCTGATTTTTTATCTTTCCCTATTTATATTATCATGGGGCCACATATTCAGCTGCTGAAAATCAGCCTGCACATGAAGTAACCTTGGGCAGTCAGAATGTATGTGCTTCTTCAAAATAGCATCCTGGGAATTAACCTCATACTTGGTCTTTCCCGCATACAATCCAAGAGGAAGGCAGTGATGTGACATTCTGTGATCTGGATATTAACACTGCGTGCTGTACTCCATTCCCAGTTTTAAGCCAGTATTTATTTGGTTTTTAATTCTGAGATGAGATTCACTTATATTTTCTTTTTTGGCATGCAGTTGATTTTGACACAGTAATTAAGAGTCAGCACACTCCAAAGCACCCAGCTAATTATTGAACCCTCTCAAGCAAGGGAAACAGTAAATTATCTGAGCAGTGGAAAGGGAAATAGGTCAGTTGAAAAATATATTTTTATGAGCTGATACTGGATTTGACAATACAGATGCTGGCAAGAATGAAAGGAATCCCAGTTCAGTTTTGAAAAAGGTATATTTTTTTCACAGAGAATGTCTCTTCTGGGAACCCTTAATTTAATGTACATTGGTTTCCTATTTTAAGAAAACAATTTGCCATTAACACTATGCCAGCCAGACTTACATTTTTTTAAGCAAAACCTCTTTGTCCTAAATTATTTCATGGCCCAAAGAGGAGGAAATTGGCTGTGATATTTCAGTTTTTCCATTCTAAGAGGGAAATGGTCAAAGGTCTAAAAATATCCATGAAAACACCCTCCTTCTTGTCATTGTAATATACCATAAGCCATGTGACAACAAAGACATTTCTTTCTGAGCCTAACATTGTTTTTAATCAGCTAAATCCGCAACTGAGTTTGTCTTCACTGTAGAACTGCTGACTCAAATAAAAATTTTGTTTACCTGACTAATTTGATGACCTACTCTGCACTACAGTGTCTCCAGTTCATCCTGCTTCCTTTGCCTGAACACAAATGACAGTTGTCCTGAATTGCGTATTCATCTGGGGGGAAAAACTCTGCAGGCTTTGTGCTGTGGGCCTGTTTCTGTTAGGCACTGTTCAGCTCCATTCTCTATTTGATCATCCATCCTACAGGAATATTGAAAGTATATTCATATATCTTTTGGTCTGTGGCCATGATTGGACAAGTGAGGTAGACGGTACATGTAAGTAAGATTAAGAAAATGCATCCTGTGGTGGATTAATGCCAAGGAGTATGTTATGGAGGTCAAAGATGGGGGCCTCATCATTATCATCCAGCAGAACTCAAAGTGGGTCTTGGTATTCAGATTATTCCCCCAGCAGTGAATTCAGACATGTGAGTGAATCACAAGGTACTTGTTTATTGTCAACTCAGAAAAAATAAAGTGAGACTGGTTTATGTGTAGACTGAGGCCAGTGTGGAGACATTCCTAGACAGGGTGGAGCCCACAAGTCAAGCGGTGCTGCCACTGGGGAAGGAGCAGGTCCCAGTTTGCACTGAAGCTGGAGACAGAGCTTCATGATAAGATCTATTCTGTAGTGAAATTTGCTTAGGAGGTTTTTGCCCCTTATCTCCCTACCTCACAGCCCTGGCCACTCAGTCCTGCATGACAGCTTCCTGCCTGTCCTCAGTTGTGCTGCTACAAATAAGTGTGGGGCCAGGCTATTGAGTAGGTCTCTAAAGCAGTCTAGGTTAAAAATAGCCTTCCAAAATAATTTTGCACTTTTGAGTTTTAAACCAAAACCATTTCAGCTGCCTGATTTTACAGCCTCTAAAAGTACCTATATAAGCACAACTGACGTGGTAACAAACAGACCTACTGAAAGGGAACTTAGCTTCTCAAATCTAAAATAAATGTGTCATGGAAATACACACAAAGAAACGTTGCCACCTTGCTGGTGAAGGAAAAGCACAGGGGCTCTACTTTCCTCCAATATCGAAACTGTAATGAATACAAACATTCACTATATCTTAATGAATCACACTGCCCTGGTGGATCAAGGTCAGACAGGTCAATGCATTGAAATAAATGGAAGCTTTGCCTCTCCTTTGTTATGAACTAAGATTAGCCTAGAGAAATGAAGCTCATGGGTGAACTGATTACTCTCTACAACTCCCTTAAAAGACAGTGTAGCCAGGTGGGTCTCACAGGCAACGAGTAACAGGACAGGAGGAAACGGCCTCAAGCTGTGCCAGGGGAGGTTCGGGCTGGACATCAGGAGGAAATTCTTCACTGAAAGGGTTGTCAGGCATTGGAATGGGCTGCTCAGGGAGATGGTGGAGTCACCATCCTTGGAGGTGTTCAGGGAACACTTGGACATAGCACTAAGTGCCATGGTCTAGTTGACAAAGTGATGACCAAAGGTTGGATTCGATTATCTCAGAGGTCTCTTCCAACCTAAATGATTCCATGATTCTGTAAGTTTTTTTCCCTATCTTTTCTTTAGAGAAGGACTTGGAGTTTTAATATAGACTAGTGTTTGAACATAGATTATATTTTACCATAAATCCACATTGAATCTGGATCATGTGACTATTGAGAGACTGGGAAAGGATGCCAGGAGTCCCATCTAGATAAGCCCTCTGTCCTGAGGTAGGCTCACTCATACCTACAGTCTTCCTGGCACTATTTTCCTAAACTATTTTTTGACAAAACTTTATTTTAAAATCCATACATCTCCTTAGGTAATCTATTCCAGTGTTCAGCTGAAAAATTTCCTCACCATCTAGTCGTGTTTGACACACAACCAATGTTTCGTAGCCACACATCAGTACAGATGAATATAATTCCCAGTGGAAACAGCAGTGGCAGCAACACAGAAACTTGGCATGTCTGTGATGATGTTTGTTCCTTTTACTTTAGACAAATGAACCCAATGATTTAGTGAATATAGTTAACAAATACAGTTGGGGTTGCTGACATTTCTGTGCATACATTAACTCAGAAAGAATTGAAGAATCAGTAATTTTCTCTTAAAGTTGTAATTTCCTGCTGGGGAATATTGGTAGTTTACTACTGTAATAAGTTTACTAGTGGCATAAACACATAGATAGATCTCTTTTTTTCTTTACAATTATAATATGATATAATCTAATATTATGTAGGCCCTAAGGGAAGAGATGACAGTACTACTGACAATACTATCGATTTGTACCTTTAAAACTGAAACCCACTGATATTGTAAAGAATGTACTTTAGAAACCAAACTGGAAACAATATATAAGAAACAAGCTATTAAACTGCCTTAATTGAAACACCACTTGAAAGTGCTTTACAGCATCATAAACAGTCAAAAAATAGATTCTTGCAGCAATGAAAAAATTACCAATGATGAGATAAACTGCTGTTTCAGAAGTGACTGGAGAGGAAATGAAGGTGCTGTGGAGTTTCTATAGTGTCAGACAGTACAGCAAAGTCAAACCCAGGGGAAGATGTGTAGGAAAATTGGACTGCTAGAACAAGCTGGGCTAATAAGAGCCACCAGCAAGATGTCCTGGTTTGTTGGCATTTTGCCTTGTTTTGCAATGTTCAAAAAATATTACATTTTTTAAAAATTTTATTTTCTTCTTTCTCTGAGCCCATGAGTATTTTTAAAAATGGAGGACAATTAAAAGAGTAAAACTAAATTACTTCGATTTCTGTAGCATTCTTTAAAAATTTAACAACATTATGAGGACATCTTTCAAGAGATCATCTATTTGTCAACACTGTTGGCTCATTCCTCCTCAATCCCTAAACTTTTTTTTTTTTTTTAATTGTTCTTACTGCAGTATTTGGGACATTTCTCTTTCTTTTTTCCTTAGGTGAAGTTTGCTTATATGTGCCACAGTTAGCAACTGTGGCTACTATGGCCATTACAGTGGGTTAAGAGAAAAAGTTTTTCAGGGAGCATGTAATCTCCCAGCCATTCTAGGCACCTTAGAAAAAGGCAGTCTTTGTCTCTACATTGATTATAAACAGAACCTGAAGTGACCGGTTTGGATATAGATTTCTACATCAGATGAATCATACCCTGAAAGGTGCACTGAGTACTCCTGCTTACTGAGAGCACTGATTTTGACATTAGTTTTGTAATAACTTGTACAAGTTATTTCCGTCTTTTGCAATACATTTGGATTCAGTGAAGTGCCAGATGAAGAAGCAAACACTTGCAGACTTTTTGGCTCTGCTTCAGTTAGGAACTAAAGAGCGCACCTTCCCCGCAGGCAAACATGTTGCAACATAAAATGCAAATAGCTTGGAAGAAAAACAAGCAATAAAGGAATGGCTCTTTATGTGCCCTAGAGGAAGAGGAGAAACTGGCAAGACATATATAAGCCAATTCAGGGAAGAGTCATTTGACACAACCATGATGACAATCATATTATTGGTTTTAAAAGTCTTGACTTGTCACGAAACGTACTTTGCTACAGATGTAACTAAATAAACAACAAAAGAACTTAGTATTGACAAGGAAATAAATTCACATTTAATACATGTTACTTCACATTTTTCTCACAGGACAGTTCATTCAAAGTCAGCTCTTTGAGCATGGTAAATATTTTACACAAAAAAAAAATTATCAATAATGTTTGTATATACAAAAGAGTACAACTGGCAAAATTTAATCACATTTGCTGCTCAACAGCTGTTATCTCAAAGACAAACTTCTGCTAATAGGTGAGTACTAAGATGGTGACTCAACTGGTTCATATAAGAAAATAGTGTGGCTACTATAAAATAAAATTAAATTCTGCAGTTCCTTAACTTTACAACCACTCATGCTGCTGTCCTTATCTCTTAACTATGCTCTTGTTCTGAAATAGCATGGGAGGATTTGTCCTGTCAAGATTTTGTGATAGTGTTTGCAGTCATGGGAAATCTGTATGAGAGAGAAAATGTCCCACTTAGCAGCAGGAGGATAACAGCAACAATCCCAACAGGAATGGCAGCACCAGCTTCCTGTGCCACTGGACTGGAGGGCATGTAGTAAGAAGGAGGAAAAGCTATGCTCTGGTTGTGAGTTACAGAATAGAAATTCCAGCTCACAGGAATCAGGACACACAGACCAGCAAATATGTAGAAGAAGCCACCCACCAGGAAGAACGGGGCAATGAGAGTTTTGTGAGTGACTCCCATATACACATTTCTCAGAGCAAATATTGTAGCAGCCAGTCCCAGCAAGCCCATGAACATGCCGATCAACAGGAGACCCTGAGCAGCATAAATTTCATGGGGGATGAAGGAGTCATAGCCACTGAATTTATGGCAAAACTGTTCTCTATAGCCAGGTGAGACGTAAAGGTAACTGATGAAGCAGACTTTCCAAATCCCAACCCAGGCAATGCCAGAGGAGATGACAGTGGTGTTGTCCACATACCACACTCTCCATTCCACGATTCCCATTGAAACTGTGCACAGGATCCAGCCTATCGTGCCCAGAACAAAGGCAGCAAGCTGGAGGCGTGAGGTGCTGACCAGGGAGTTCATCCTTTGGAGCTCTCCTGCTCTGTCACAGGCACAGTTGCCATGCAAAGAGAGAGAGGCACTGCAAAGAAACAAAAAATAAAATGACAAAGGCAATTATTATTTGGGTGAATAGGTGAACCTGTGAATGAAAAAGAGAATGTGTATGTAGAGGGAAGATGGCCGTCATCTTCCCCCAGCTCTAATGAACTGTTGAAATTTAATATCCATGGACAAGTAATATACAGGTTTTAATTCTGTATATGTCATGGTATCACACAGAGGAGAAAGAGTCTCTGATTAGCTCCCCTAAAGATCTCCTTTTTACATTCACAAAAGTAAAATTGATGGGTTTTTTCCAAGTTATTGTCTTCTTTGTTAATTAACCATTAAGTTCAAAGATTGTGTAACACATTACACGTAATCAGGAGCCCTAGAGTTACTGGCTAGCAGGAACAAAATCTGAGAAAATCCTCAGGTTCCTGACTGTTGCAGGCGATCCTACAGAGCAGAATCTGTGCTTCTTTCTCCCAGCAGCTGTGGCTTTGATGCTGGAGCACAGTCTGTACAGACTTCAGCTTTTGTGCTGTCTTTACTGAGAGCTGCTGGGACCAGTGTCAGACAGAAAACACTGTAGTTCAGAGGCATGAGCAAATGCAGCCACAAAGTCTAACAACAACCACTGAACTTTGACCATTTTCAGATTAATTAGCCATGAATGCATTAGTAGAAATATTTGAATTAATCAGAAATGTAACACTGTGCAGGGGCTGGAACGTGGATATGCTGCCATTGCTTTCCCATCTTCAAACTTTACCCAAGTTTTTTTTTTTTTTTTTGCTGCTTTACCTTTGCAAATCCCACTTGTTTATAAATTTCCCAGTTTCCCCAGTTTGAATAATCCTAAAACTCTGCTGGAAAGTATTTTAGTCATTTAGATTTAAGATATGTTTGCTGTCTACATTCTGAGTGCAAATTAGGGTTTTATTGTATTAAAAAAAGAAAAAGAAAAAATATAAACAAATCAACACTTAATTTCCCATGTCTTTTGTACCATTTTTTTGAATACTTATAGGAATGATCTGTGACCAGTGAAGATGTGGCCTCAAATTTACCTGAGGCCACATCTTTCAGGTAAATCTGAAAGGTTCTAGAGATCTGTATGTTTCATAAGTTTTCTAAAATACTTTTTCTACTGCTCCTATTTAATTCAAGACTGGAGAAATACTGTACCAAGTTGACTCTAATAAGATATGTCTGCCACCATGTTTTGTGTACTAAATATTAAAAATAAAGAGTAAAGCAACAATTTTTCTATTTACTCATTTTAAGGTAACCAGATTCAGTTTGCAATACAACCTAGTTGCAAAAATCCACCTGTGGAAGTCTTAAAAAGAAATACCTTCATAACAATATGGCCTTAAGCAGACAGTGTCCCTCTTCTCATGCCAGTGCCCACTACACACTTACTTCAGTCCTGAAGGTGATGCCAGCCATGAGAGGATGGGACAGAGTGATTTTTGATGCCAGACACAGCATCAAAACACAGCAAGATCTGCAATTTTATCATTTTGGCCTCCCAGTTCATCTATGTATGTCCAATAGATTTCCTGTGGGATATATTAATCTCCATTATTGCAAGTGTACATTTAATCCTCTCCAACATGGAGAAAATTTCTCCAGAAGAGTCTCTTGTATGTTTATCTACTTAAACTGAAAGCAATTCATAAACACTTTCTCAGTTTGCTGCATTATTTACAAAGTGATTATAACCCTCCCTTCTAATTAACTGCTTTTACCAGGCATGGAGCACAGTAGCCCCTCTTTCTGTCCCAGTTCCTCAAAACAGCATCATTTCTGTTCCTGTCCAGCGGTGGGAAGGTGCTGGACAGGAAAGAGGGTGCAGCAGAGGAGTCCTGTGCTGACTCCATTCTGTTTCTCTTGGAATCAGTGGAGCACAGAGCAGCCAAACATGAACCACATGAAGATACCATTTTGTGTAGAGCCCATATGTCTGTAACACTTCTTGTGTACATCATAAACATTCATTTAGACAACTTGCTGATACCAAGGTGATAAAAGATATGTCAGCAGGTGAATCCTTATCATGAACAGCTTTTCCAAGTGTATTATCAGCGTATAACTTCATTGATTAAATGTACCCAACTGTCTGCTCACAGAAATAAATGTAAATAAATGTGATTCCGAGCCCACTATCAAACCTGCATGTGCTGAGATACTTAGAATTGTGCCCATTTTAACTATAAAATTAAAAATTAGGGAAAGATCTTTTTCCCTTTAAGATTCTCAAGAAAACACGGAACAAGCAAACACACAGGATGAAAGATTTTATGGCTTATACAAAAGTTCTGAGAACACTGGAGAATAACCAGCTAACAAAGATGGGCTTTAGATGAGTTATCAGATGTCTAGACACATAAAAAGTTGCTTATGTAGGAAATGATTCATTTTGGCTCATTTCTCCACACCTGCCCATTGGTGCATATTTGATCTAGCCTGGTATCACTGGCTTAGGTTCAAAAGAAGTACTTTTGAAATCGATGATAAAATTAAATTACAGTTCTCATACTTTTCTATTTTGGAAAATCAAACAGAAGCCTATACTTAATGACCTGCTGGTACTGAGATTCAGCATGAAAATAAGGAACAAACTATCAAGGTAAAATAGTTACAGGATTTTTCTTGACATAAGAAAACATGTCAAAATTAAAAAAAAAAAAAAGTTCTAGTTCCCGATTCCAGTCTCTATCACTGAATATTAATAAACACATGCAGGTTTTGCTGACATCATGAAAAGCAACAGGTATGTATCACTTGCTAGAAGCATTGGTTTTAAAGGAAGCCTTTGGGCAAAGAGGATCAGGGAAACTCCTTTTTTCCCAAGTGTAGAAAGTTACATTGATTTTTCATAACTACAGTGGCAAGTATTAAAAAAAAAATAAATCAAACCAAGACATTTCTCTTGCAGATGCCAAATAAAATGAAGACAGTTGCCGATGCCAAATAAAACTGGGAGCGAGCTGCAGAGGGCGTCGTCCTCCAGGATTTCAGCCATTCCAGCGACTCCCTTGGTGTGAGGCCTCAAGAGGGAAGAAAGGAGGGAGGGAGGGAAGGAAGGTCATAGCAGGCTGGCGTTTACAGGGTTTACAACAGCGCCTGGGTCAGGGCTTTGTCAGCTTTTCCCTCAGCTGCACCTTAGGGCTGACCCTGCACAAGTCTCCATCCACAGGAGGTGGGTGATGCAGGTGCTGAACTTGGCTCAAACACCAGCAGTGCCATTCCTGTAGATTTCAAGAACAAGGCATCCCTTTCAGAAAGGAAGAATTTGATCTGACACCAACTTGTCATCCACAGGAAAAAAAAAAACCAACAAATGCAAACTAACAAACAAACAAAACCCCAATTTTTTTTTTTTTTTAATTAAATTAAAACTTCTGGTCCCTGTGCAAATGCTCTTTTCCGCCTTCTGGGAGAAAAATGTGAAAGCTCAATCCCTGCATGTTTGAGCTATATTGGATAAAATACAGTTCAAAGCTCAGTTCATATAGCAGGCTGTGCTAACACAAACAGCACTGGCCAGTTTCATGCTTTAGTAATTACATAAATATTTTGAATTAATTTAGTTAGTGTAGTAAGGTTACCTTTATGGTCTGAATAATACAATGATGTAACGCAGTCACTAGATGAAATGTCCTAAGGCAAATGAACTCATATTCAGTCAGCTACAGGAGATCTTCTGAGTAATTAGGTGGTGTCACTGGCATGTGGTTCTTGATTCAGGAGCTCACTCAGAGCTGTAGATTTCAGCATTCCAGCTTTGCAGACCAGCTATTTCA
Organism: Vidua chalybeata; assembly: GCF_026979565.1. Taxonomy (NCBI): domain Eukaryota; kingdom Metazoa; phylum Chordata; class Aves; order Passeriformes; family Viduidae; genus Vidua; species Vidua chalybeata. The sequence goes on from NC_071531.1 coordinate 19,976,147, forward strand.
TGGGATTAAGTCAGCCTACAAAGGCAATCTGGCCAGCAGGAGCAAGCTAGGTTTATGTGGTGTCTATGTCAGTGAATGAAAAGCATGACTGAAAACCCTTTTCACCAAAAGAAGTGAGAAGTGGTTTTGAGAGGTGACCACAGTACCATCTTTCAGTATCCCATTATTTCATCTACATTTTCATTTAAAATCTACTGAGTTAAATCCAACAAGCACCCCAGAAGCTTTTGGGGATAGCCTTTGGAAAGTCTAGAAACAGTAGCTAAAAACCAGAGACCTGCTTCTACAGGCTTCTCACCTGACAGCCATTTTCTCTCTAAATTACTTCCTTCATTTGGAAGGGCTTTCCTTCACAGGTATGTTTTTAAGTAAGTACCCTAGTAAAGTAAAAGCAAGACCGAATCATAGAATCATAGGATAGTTTGGGCTGGAAGGAATCTTAAAAGATATCTTGTTCCAATCCCCTGGCCATGGGCAATGGCACCTCTCAACGGACCAGGTTGCTCAAAGCTCCCTCCAACATGGCCCTGAATGCTTCAAGGTCTGGAGAGTCTGCAGCTTCTCTGGGGAACCTGTTCCAGTGCCTCATCCCCCTCACAGTAAAGAATGTATTCCCAATATCTAATATAATCCTACTGCCTTTCAGTGGAAGCCATTCCTCCCTGTCCCATCACAGCTCCTGATGAAGAGTCCTCTCCAGCTTTCCTGTGGGCCCCTTTCAGATTCTGGAAGGCTGCTAGGAGGTCCTCACACAACTTTCTTTTCTCCATGCTGAACAGCCCCAACTTTCTCAGCCTGTCTTCATAGGGGGGTGCATATTAAATGCAAATTTGCATTCAATGCAAATTTGCACAGAGAAGACAGAAGTTACTGTAGAAGTTAAGTAGAAGGTGATACATGTCAGTGTATTTATCCAAAAGTAGAAGCTTGAAGGATCCTTTTATATTTATTTACTTAATTTACTTAAATTAAGCATTGCACAGTAAGTAGCTCTTTTTCTTTATGGAAAGTATGTTGAGCCATTGCACATGGACTTGAGGGACAGAATGAGGCATGAGTTTCCAACTCTGAGTTTCAAGAAATGGAGAGGATGGAGAGTACTAAGGGTTCAGTGGTTTAAATAAGGCAAGCACATCTAGGTCCCAGAGAACTCACACACGACTGGGAAGATGAGGCACTGAACACATACTTGGGGCATGGGAAGATGTCATCCAAGAGCAGACATCTCTCAGCCAAAAGAACAGGAACAAATGCTTCCTGGAGCTGCAGGAGAAATTAAAAACTCCTGAAGCAACTTGAATATTAGCCTAGAAGTGCTGCACAGGCACCCGGTTGGAGGCAGGAGCATTTCCTGCGCCAAGAGCACGTAAGGAGGCACCTGCTAAAGGGGCAGTGGGAGAACACAAAAGCTGCACACAGCAACCTGCACACAGCAACCTGCTGGCCAGGTTTCCTTCATAGATGGGGGAAGTGGGTGCAAGGAGAGCCTTCCAAAAGGATCGCAGACTATACTTGCTTCCTAGCAAATGATAGCAGAGCTAAAATAAAATAAGCTAAAAAATGTTCCAACAGAAGAGCAATGTCTGAGTCTCCCTGCCTGAACCCACTTTCCTGCCAAAAACCTAGGAATTCTGCTGCAGCTTATAACTAGCTTAAAGAGAGAGTTCATGATAAACTCTTCTGATATAAAATAAGCATATAATTATTTTTTATCCCATGTAAGCAGAAATTCACTTATTTCCACTTATTTCATGTTTTAAGTAAATATTTTTGTTTTAGATGGTGCCAGGCATCACATGCATTTCTAAATCAACATTCACATCCTGCTTTTGAAAAGTATTATAGCTTAGATGCAGCTTTATTGGACTATACTGAACATGGTATACTCTAACTAACCAAATCTTTCATTTAATGTAAGTCTTGCAGCAGAAAGGGAATTTAAAAAAACCCAACAGTATAGTAATTACAAAGGTCTCTTCTTATCAATATCTCTATGATTTAATACTTGAAAACTTAATTCTTCAATTCCCAGTTGGGAAAGCATTCTTTAGAGAAAACAAATAAATACTTAAATCTTTTACCATCTGTTCTCTATCAGCACTTCATAAAATAAGTAATATTAAAAAAAAAGGGGGGGACTTACTTCTCTGAGTCTGAGAGTTGCCTAAGGCTTTGAAGCAGTGTCAGCTGGATGAAGTAAGTTCCAAAAGGGAGGTGGAAAAAAATGACCATGCGAATTGTCCAACTTGTTACGCTACCAAATAGGTACCTCACAGTTCCTTGTCACTCTCCCACTAAGTCAACAAAGATGTAGGAAGTCAGTTAATCATTAACATATTATAAAAATATGAAAGCTTTACCATAGGCCATTTATTCTAATTGCTTTAAAACACCAAAGTAGATAAATAACTCCCATGGAAATAACAGTTTTCTGTAAGATACCCTTTCAGAAAATCTACCTTTTTTGATTACATGATTTTTCAGCTTGAGACCACCATGATGCCCCAGTCTGACAGCCCAAAAGACACAGAATGCTCATCTGAAAGAGAACAAAGTGGTTTCATAATCCTTTCTTTGTTAGATTTTTCTTCTTGTATTTATGCAACTTAAATTAGTGCAGCTCTGCAGTGGGAAGAAATATAGGGGAGATGGACAACTTTTCCTAAGGAGTAAATTCAAGCTGAGCTGCTCTCTTGATGGACTCTGGTTAGCAGCACTCACACTTTAGTACAAATTGTACTATGCTTGCTATCTCAGATGCTTTAAAAAACACACACATTTTTTTTAAATTATGTTATGTTTGCCTTGCTTCATGGTTTTCCCATGAATGTAAACAACGGCTTTTACAAATTGGAAGAATGTTCTTAACTCCATTCTGGTTTCTTCTCTTTGAACCCTATTCTAAACCCTGATAAATTCCAAATGAGGCACTGGCTCAGCTGGTTACAGAACAGTGCTAACAACACCAACATTGTATGGGCCATTCCCTTAAGAGTTGGACTTGTGGGTTCCTTGTGGGTTGATGATCCTTGGACTTGATGATCCTTGTGGGTTCTTTCTAACTGTGATTCTGTGACATTTCAAAACTTGGTCTCAAAAGACAAGAAAGTTTGTTTCACAGAAATACCTGAAATAGGGAGGCCTCATTGAAAAATTCTTCTCATTGAAAAATCTTTCTAATTGTAACATGCACAATGGCTGGTCATTGTTATCACTAAAGAAGGCTGAAAAATGTCGTTAATTCATATCCTCCTGTTTTCTGCATCACCTTTAATCCCTCTCCTGATGTATTTTCCAGCTGATGCCAGTTCACTGGTTCTTTGTGCAGGTAATGCAGCCTGGCCATGACAACAGAGTCTAGTCCTCTCCTGCAGCTCACCAGCCTGGGATCTCCTCTCTGGCTGCTCACAGGTGGATGGGGTTGGTTTGGGGCACAGGCAAACTGAGCTGCTCAGGCTCTGCTCTCGCGTGACAAGAAGCCCAACACACACACACACCCCCAGTGGGCTGCTGTCATCTGCCGGGCTCCAGGATGGCCTTCTGACATCCTGACAGGGCTGCTGATTCACAAGGACAGCATCCTTGGGCAGTAGGCAGCTGGCAGATAGATTCCTTTTCTTACATTTAATAATTGTGTGGGACAAAATTTGCAGGCAAAACCATTGCTGATTTTACACATGAAGCTGCTGCACACCCCTATTTGTCTCACCCTGCAATAGGAGGGGCATCTCCTACACTATTCCTAGAAGAACAATTCTCACCAAAGTCTGTCTCTGACCTATTTCTTCTCAGTCCCAAAAAAACAAGGCAAACAAAAACCAACATGACAACAAAACCAAATCCACTGTGATGTTTAAGGGATCAAATTGTACTGAAAAATAATAAGGTCAATATATTTGTCAGCCACCATCACTACAGTGAAGTTTAATTCACTGGAAATTTACAGTTTTCAATCTGCCATAACAACCAGCAGCATAAGCATCATTACATTGGTGAGAAATACACGAAAAAACAGAATGGAAGAAGATAGGAAGCAAATTACAGTATTGAGTGTTTTTTCTTCTCAGTGTATGATTATGAATTCTATAAATATATTCCTTCTTAGTGCAAGAGTGACAAATTATTAGAAAGCAGATAGAAATTAACTAAGTTTCTGACTACCTTATTTAAAGGAACACATTTTAAACCTAAGACTTTATTGTTCCTTGAATACCAATGGTTAATACTTTTTGAGGCAGAAAACATTTGCTTTCTTCCTCCATGGCCTGCACCCAAAGCACATTGAAATCAGTGGAAATAGTTCTGCTGACTTCAAAGACCTTTAGATCAAGCCCGGTCCCTTCTGTGGTTTACAATTTCATTGTTAAATACCACAGAACAGGAAATATTTGTTTCAAGTTATTTTTCCTTTTATTCGCTACACATTGAAAAACCAGCCTGAAAGCAGGACGCTGTGCAAGGTACGCTGCCCAGCGAGTGGCACCACGCAGGCAGCTGAGAGAGCCCCTGAACAGCTCGGAGACTCAGGTACAAATACTTTCTCACTTTTTGTTTCTGAGACAAAGGCAGCTTCTTCCAGGAAGCACAGCAGCCTCCCTGCAGCAGCTTGCCACTCTGTGATCAGTGAACTGGGCATTAGAATTGTTGCATCCTCACTCTTGGACACTCCCTGCTTGTCCTCAACACATCATCAGACCAGCAACTCTCCAAATCCAACACTGAATCTAAATGTGGGCCTATAAAACCACTACTTGAGTCTAAGAAAAGTATTTCCATAAACACCTTTACTGTTTACCTTTAAAACTAGGGTAATTCAGAGATGAGGCAAACACACCTCTACCAAACTCAACACATCTCTCATCATTAAGTGCTTCACAGCCCAGCAACAGCTGACCTTCTGCCTGCTTTGCCCAGGCCTCTTCAAACATGGATTACAAATACATTGTCAACAGCTGCCTCTGAAGACACAACTTACTGCCAGCCTCAAGGGACTCCACAGGGAAGCACTATACATTATCAGATACTCACTCAGCTCAATCCCAAATGACACCAACCCTGTTTATAGCTGCCAGCAGGTGCTGCTTATTTTTATAGTTAATCCCATTGGCTGGGAAGTTTTCAGGCTCCAGAGAATTTGCAAATAGGTTTGTTGTGATTATGTCATTATATTTTGTGTGGCCTTGATTTCTCTTCTCTTTTGTGGAGTTCCAAATAAACATCCACAATGTTCAGTCCCTACTATCCTCTGTGTTAGTTCCACCTGTCCAGTGCGGGTGGGATTTAAACACGTGTTTTAGTCTAGAGTTACAGTGCACTTTGACACTATATGAGAGGGATTACATGTTATCCCTCCCAGCAAGAGTAACACTGTTCAATATCCAATTTATATAGTACAAGCTAGGGAGACTGTACCTCACTCATGTCTGAACTTGCTTCCTTTCAATCTTGCACAGCACTAATATCCCTAACAATGGTCACATGCTTTTTAGTGCTTCTTGTATCCAAAATATGTCAGAGACCTTTTGTCCAGCATCTACACTGCTGGTAGTATCCTCAGAGCCCCTGCTGACACACTAACATCCCTTTATTTTTGTCCTTAACTCTCCCTAGATTCCCTTACAACTGAGCCAGAAGACTCACAGAAGCTTCCTATAAAAAATCTGACCCTTTTACTACTGGTCAATTAAAAACCAAGGGGAAGTGGGAACACACAAAACACAGCTGCCCAGGCTACCTCCAGTATGGGCTGTTGAGACCTTTTCTTCAGAGAGCAGCTGTAGATCCATTGGAATGGGCTCACTATTAGTTTTTGAAGCAAAATTGAGATTACTATTACAGGCTTAAAAAATTTAAGAGGAATCATTTCACTGTGATTGTATCTCACAAGGGGCTGATTTAAAACCAATAAAATTTGTCTTTGGCTCAGAAAGAAATTGATGTTTCTTCCCAGAGATGCAGAACACAAAAGCTGGCATGCATGAAATGAAAGGCTGCTAAAATTAGATGCACTCTTGTGGTTTGGGTAGGCTCCTGGTTATTCCCAGATACCCAAAAGTAGGTCATTCAAAGCTTAACAAAGACATTTCCCTCAGACTTGACATTTTAGAGCCAGTTGAAAAGACCACCTGACGGGAGAATGTTATCAACACGTCACACTGGGGTTTCACTCTCCCTTGGCAGTGTTTCTGAGAGAGCTGCAGTGCTACACCACCAGGCTTTTGTCACTTCATTGCAGCTGCTTTAGCAGCTTGTTCTTATCAGCTGTTAGAAGTGACAAGGAAATCAAATACCAATGAATTTTCATTAAAGGAAATGAAAGTAAGAGATCAATAGAAAATTTTAGCTGCTAACAGAGAATGGGGGTTTAACAGCTTTACAAAGCAACTCATCACATAAATGATGGGGAAGTATTAAAGTAGTAGGAGAACCATACAAATAACTGGTTGCTCATTAGCTGATCATGGCCATGATCTGACATAGGAAATATTTAGGATCTTTACTGACACCCTAAAAGGGTATCTGTACCTTTGCCCCAATTCCTGGCTACTGTAATAGCTAAACAATGACTGTGATCTTTCATCTGACCAGTTCCCTATTTAGATTAATGCAGTAGGAAGTAGATAGAAATACTCTGGTGACCCAGAACACAAGTAAAATAGGGTACTGCAGAAAGCAAAACAGATTTCTTAGGAAAACCCAAACAGCCACAAGCTGGATGGCAGTGGAGAGCAGGATGCAGCTCTGTAAAGAGCCCCAGACAGGGCAAATTCCTTAAATATGTGAAGGGAAGTTGCTTTTCAAAAGCATTTTATTCCAGCATCTCCAATAAAAAGGCAGGACAGCTCTACTATTTATCCTTCTGCTGGTCTGTCATTTACTTGGGCAGTGGGGGAAACAAGTGTCACACTGCCCCTGCTTTCCCTCAAAGCCCTACTATAGCCAGGTTACAAGGCAGAGATGAAAGGTCATCAATGCTCCAGCACATGCTGGAACTTGGGACAGTTTCAAAATGTGGGGACAACCACCTGGAAGGTCCTGATAAGAGGGTAATGCTTTTATGGATAGCTTAATTGGTCAGCACAGGAGCACTGGTAGGGAACCCCAAACGTAGGAGACAAAAGCAAACTTATTAACTAATTGAACCATTAAAAGTAGAAGGGTTTGTGGTAGTTCCCATAGGTGCATGTGTGGAGGGAGTCTGTAATGAAGAAAAAAAATTGTCTGAGCCATGCTGCCTGGAGTGTTCTAGCCAAGGTCTTGCAAACTCCCACCTGTTTTCCTGACCTGTCAGCTCCAAAAGCCATGTTATAATTACTGCTGCTCTTTAAAGACCCCTGTTATAAAACTGTAGGCAATCTAAATATTTACCGAAGTAGTCACACCTCGGTACGTGACTGTGTAATGTAAGAACAGCAAACACAAAAGGTGAATTTATAGTGACAATAAAATTTTTATTCCCAGTTTCCTGACTTCCAGAGACGTTATGGTCAACCTCCACATTGCACTTTCCCTGTTATTCCTGACAACAGTACTGCACTCCTGACACCCTTGAACATTTGCATCTAATTTTTATTTTCATGAATCTGTCTTGTACTTGCTGGGTCCTGACAGGGCTTTCTCTGCTCAAACGAGTCTCATGCTCTATGTGATGCTCAATAGCACACACAGAGCAACTTTTAAATCCCAGTTTTGATCAATGAGTGCTCTTTATGTTATGACATACTTTCTTTACTCTCTAATAATTTACGTGAGTCTCTTCTCTCATTTTCCTGTCCTTTGCATTGGATATAGACTGTGGGATCAGACACAATATTTTAGAAAGTTTATGGAGTTTTCAGCAACATTGCATCACAAGTTACTACTTTCCTGTGTTTCAGCCTTTTTCCTAGAGCATAGAGCTCATGTGAACTGATCATTCATTGTGGTCCCACACACATTTTGAGAGCCTGGTCTATATCATTGCCCTGTCCATGTGATTGCCATAATTTTTTCCTTGATTAATTGCTATGCATGTCACCATGTGAAATGATAATTTTGTTTGAACACACCCAGACTACCAATTTTTCTCTGTGCAACTTTCCTCTTCTCTGTTTGCCATACATGTTGCAAACAGTGACCATTATCACTGGGCTTCTTTTGTAATAATCACATATTGGTTTGGTGGAAGTGCCCATAGCAAAAAATGCTGGTCGAAGTAACTCCACCTTTGCAAAACCAGTGTGACAATGAAGTTTACTCACCTAGCTTTTTTTCTTCCTTGTTGTTTAAAAATAGGAAGTGGTGGGTTTTTAAAAAGTCTTTAATGGGGCACATTCTGGTCACACTTCTCTATGGAGTATTTCTGCTTTCAAATTCACTGATGGCCTACCATGAACTATGTAAGAATGTCCTGGGAACAGAAACCCAAGATCCTCTACTCCCTATTGATGGAAAGGCTGAATATTTAGATCTTCAGCTTCTTGCTCTCTAAATTACGCTTTCCTGGCAGAACACAATGATCCAACTTCAACAGGAACAGGGTATTGGTATTATTGGTAATTGGTATATAATATTCTATTGGATGTAGAATTGGTATTCTGCCCTCAACCAGAAGCCTGGTATTAAATTGAGCTCCAAAGAGGTGGCAATTAGGTAAGCAAAACCCCAGAGAACAAGCCAGGTCACCCATTCTGTAAATGTGTGTTGTGCTGTAAACACCCTCATCTCCCAGCTTGTGTGACTTCAGCATCTCAGCATGTCCAGCTAGGTGGGCTGTTTAGTGAATTTAGGATGACCTCAGAGAAAGGATGACTTCTTCCTCAAAGGGAGGCTTCTTTCTTTGAGGCTCCTTAGTGCCAGAGAGCTGTTCCAGTGTCTCCTGAGCCTATAAAGGCTCAAATGCACAGAACATGATGGTGTTATACAGTGAGATCCGAGATTCTGAAATTCCGAGTTATTCCCTGTAACTTTCAAAGATGCTTTAGGATATTTTTGCATTATAGTAACTAAAAAGCCTGCCCTAGCACATGGAGACAGAACACTTCTGCCGTGTCACGTATGGAGAAAGAAAACCAGGAAATTCAGAGGCCCGAAGCACTTTACCACTGGTTTAGTTTTTCTTCCTTCAGGGCATTGATCCTTCCAGGCTTTCTTGGTTTTCACTTCCTTATGATATGTATCACCCCATTAGTAAGAGAATGACTGCTCCACCCCTTTCTAGTCAGTGTTGGCCACTTTCGATCATCACAGATTGTTTTCCCATTTTATCTCTGTGTGAGAAAGCTGCTGAAGCTGCAAATCCTGGGAGTGGCAATGAATAGTATTCACAGGACTCATGCCTTTCCTATTTAGATACTGAGATAAAAAATCTTATCTTCTTTCTATTGCTTATTATTTAGCCTGCTACTGCTCATTGTATTTATATTTCTCTGAGGCATTTAGCAAAGACACAAGTGTCATTTATCAGTAACAAACATTATGAAGAGCAGACAGCTGGGAAGTGAAACAGATGTTGAAATGAAATTATTCTCATCAGGAAGATTTTGTTAATTCCTCTCAGGCTTTTGGACTTCACAGCTCCACCAAAACAATGTTTTGGTACAACTCTCACAAGCAGACATCCATCACCCGTTTCCAGAACATGTTCTCCATAAGGAGCCCAGCAAATGCTGCTGTCACAAGGAACAGCAGCAGATCAACAACTCGGTAACTTCGGACCACAGCTTCCTCAGAGCCTGTACCAGCTCCTCTTACAGAAGTTGCTGGGAATTAATAGTTTAGTTAACACAGCTGCAGCTTAGTATGCACTTAAAGCTTTCTTTCACTAATTCCATTAAAATATAGGAACATAGACCTAAAATTCTTGACAGTTCTCACCTGGGACATGTAGCATGCAGGCCTTTTAAATGCCATTTTGCTGGAGATTTTATATTACTAAGTAAGTAAGTTTAAATATTTTTCTATATCTTCCACTACATCTTCAGCTTCACAGTCACAAATCCATTTACTTTAATTAAAATATCTCCTGTGTTAAGACAATCATGAGCAGCAAATTAAAGTATTCCAATAAAAGATGAAATGCATTGGGAATCTGGGTTGTTCTCTAGTGGCACTGTTGCAGGTTAACAAGTGACACCTGGAGAAGAGGAGTTACACAGAATTCCTCCTTCTGCTTCACCCCATATGGGTTGCCAGAAATCACCAGATATTCTTGGTATCCCACCCCTGGCAGCAGCCAGAACAAGTTAGTCAGCAGCAGGAGGCAACAGGTAATGGCATTCTGAGGATACATTTCTTGTTAACTTCACCAGGAAGCAGTTTGTTGCATGGAGGGGACTTGAGAGGAAGGGAAGACACAGACTCCACTAACCCTGACGTGGTTTGGCAGTAGCGGAAGGCACATCCTAGCCACAAGGCCATCTCCTCCCTGCAAAACTCAGACTGCCTCCAAGACAGATATCAAAGCATCTAAAAATGAAGCCATTGTGTTAAAATGAAGGATTTTTAAGACATGAGAAAAAAATTTGCATTTTTACTAGCCTTGTGCTCAGGAAAGGCTCAACTGCTGTGACTAAAATAAAACTCAGTCTAAAATACACAACAGCCCACTGGCCCACATGGTTACAACCCAGAAAAAGGTGTTTATTGTAGGCTGAACTGAAGTGATACTTGCTCTACTTGTAAGTGTGCTACTGTAGCCTGAGTGAGAATTACCTCCTACTACTGAACTGCACCCAATTTATTTCAATTCAAATTTTCCTCTGGAATGTAGTAAGTTAACCTACCTCAAATGGAACAACTTTATTCACAGAAACATTATAAAAGCAGCAGGTAGAAAGAATGAAACCCAAGATTTCACAGGTGAGTTGCTAATTCACATGGGTTACCCATCTTACAGTTTATGGACCATTATAATTAGTTTCACAGATCATTATAATTAGTTAAGTTGCAGACTGGAACTGTGGTAAATAAATGTGATGACCAATTTCCCACTGCTGACAACTGACAATATATAATCCAATTTAAAGATGTAATTGTTAATTTCATAACATTCTGTGGGCATGATCTGCTCAAGTATACAGAAAAAACCCAATTTATCCTCTAAAAAATCTGCACAACTGAGAAGCCCTTAATTAGAATAGGCCTTGCTTTCTACTGCACATCATAAGGGCTTGTTAGAGCTACTGGATTGCCAACAGGTTACTTCAGCTGTAAAAACTGAGACAATTAAGTACACTAAAATTAGTCACTAGATCTTAGGAAAGAACATTGTGAAATGGTGACTCCTTTGAAATCTGAGGGCCTCAAGTACACCATGAGAGAAAATAAAGAGCGGAATTTCAGTTTAAAGAAAGGCAATTTAAAAAAATGCAAACGGTACACAAAAACTAGACTGTCTGGAGCTGCCATCCTGGATTATACCTAATGCTCACAAAAACAGGCACAAACAGGTGGGTCCATCCATGTATAAAGAGAGAGGGAAAAGAAGGGTGAAAATAAGTTTAGAAGAATCCTACAAATACCCAAGTATTTTTCTTTCCCTAACTCCCCAGATTTTATAAAGATCTTCACATACAATCACAGACAATTAATTTCCAGGATCAAGCTACGGTTCTGTGATCTGTGGTCAGATAAATTTCTACATACATGCCAGTGTTTCCCAATAAGGCAGAAGATTCTGCAGTTAATCTGAGAACCCCCATTAAACTGAAGTTTCTGTGAAAGTCTGTTAGAGTTAGAGAATTCACAAGTGATCTGCTCTTGCAAAAAATCTCACGCACCACTGATTCTGGATATTGAAGTATCCATTCTAAACATGGGATGAAGCTGAAACAGTGGAATTGCCCAAGCAGGAAAATCTAAACTGTTCCCCTGGCATGTGCTCTCTAAGTGGTGAGAGACCCATTTATTTTATCACCTCATAACACATTTTACCTTTCTGCCATCTCATATTCACACTCTTAAAATACTAAATAGACACAAACACATTTCTGGTACTTACACTGGGAACTTGAGAATGATTAATTACCCAACACATAAAATAAGCTGTACAATGACAACAAACTACTTCAGACCGCAAGATAACTGGCCTGGCCTTGAAAAGCACTATAGATGGGCACCACGAGATGGCCAACACTGCAAAGCAGCAGAGCAAAGCAGAAGCTTTTGACATTAACACTGCACACAAAAACTAACTCTACATTGAAATATACAGTTTATTTTCTCGAAGTCAAGCAATACCATTTATCAGTAGGTACATGTTAAGTGTCAGGCAGGAAAACTGTACATTTTCACTCTGGGCTGCAGGATCCAAACAGACGGAGAAGCAGTGTGGAAATCTTTCACTATACAAAGAGGTCTAGAATTGAGAACAACAAAGGATGAAGAAACAGCCATCCCCAGGACGCCAAAGGCAAAACATTAGCACCAGATTTTTTTCAAAAAGCAACAGTACAGCTATTTACAGATTTACATATAACATTGGGAGGCCACCATCTTCACGTTTCCAGGGTGAGTGATTTTCAAAAGTTTTGAAAAAGGAAAGGATATATTAGTGTCTACGCAACTGTTCTGTGAAAAGGATAATAGATATAGCTTTCACAATATTGCTACCTTTTATCAGAGATCTAAATCAAAGTACTGTATACAAACACATTGTAATTATATTATTCTTCACATTTCACATACACATTTCAGAGTAACCACAATATGTAAAATTTTTAAAATGCCACAGATAAAACAATGCACACTTTTCTCCAAGCTAAGACAAGCATAATTTATTTATGTTTAGTTTTGGGTTTGTTACGGTTAAGGGATAGATTTAAGGACAAAGGGACCTGTTGTCCTAGGAACATAGCAGCAAATAACTGAGATGCCAGAAGACTACATTTCTGAACTAGGAGGGAGAAACCAAGGTCAGCTGTAGGTCTTGTAAAATGGTAGCTCCATTTGACCTCAACTGATGCACATCAACATAATTTCAATTAAAATTTGGTCCAGGTATACAAAGTAGTGCACAATAAGGGTGTGCGTGAGGGCAACAGTCCTTTTTAATGTTTCCACCTGTTTGTAAAGGACTGGTTCCAGAGGATTTTTGTTCCCCAGTTCCCCAACTCACAAGGCACTGATCTGTGCCTTTCCAGTTCTCTCCCCACAAAAGAGAGGATTCAGCTAAGAAGGACAGAAAAACTCTTGTGAATGCTGCCATACTGCAGGAGTAGTGGGAAGAATTCTTTGCTCTCTTTTCAACAGATGACTGTATTTTCACCCTGCTTAGCTACAGACTGGCATTCACATCAGCCTTGAAAATGGCTTGTGGCTGGGGAACCTATTTGTCTGAGGAGAGATAAATCTTTTCCTTACAAAAATGGAAATGGCATATACACAAAGTCTTCCCAGACTTCCTCTGCCTGCAAAACTTTATTTTAACATAGAACTTGACACTTAAGACACTATAGAATTTTACTGCAGGTATCTATGCAAGTCAGCATAACCCATCACTGTGCTGCAAACATAAATTAGCACCTCTTTTTAGAGCTACTGGAAAATATCTAAGTCAATGGCAGTATTAGGACATCAGATTAGTGATCTGATACTGTGAACTAACATCCTCTCCTTTATCACTGTTCAATGGAAAAAACAAGCCAACATCCCCACTTATGTTCACAGTTACAACACAGTTGCTCCAAGTAATGCACAGTATTTACATGGCAGAATTGTTTCTATTGCATTTGGTAGTCTGAGAAAGAGGAACAAACAGTATTATGTAGGTCAACTTCAGTATAACTTAATTGCCTATATAAAACCATCACAATGTTGAGCAACCAGAAGAAAAACACAACCAGTGTCCTTAACCTACATTTATTTCCACAAAGTGTAGTGGGTTTGGGACAAGAAGAATAAAAACATGCATAAAAAAGCACAAGAAAGCAAACGAGCCTTCTAAATAATTTAGATGAAAAATGTTTTGAATAAAATCAGCACAGTACTTCCAGCCCATTTCTTAAATCAAGTACAACTTGGTAAAGAAAACCACTTGCATTGCATTAAGAGGGTGTACAAATATGTCTTGCAAAGTAATTTAAAAAAAATCTTCAGCAAGGTAGGCATTAGGTGATTTGCAAGCTGCTTAGGAAGCATTTAACTAGACTGATTTTGAAGTTGTTTTCTGCAAGGGGAAAGTGCGATCCTATATACAATATTACAAAAAAGTGTCTGATGCCACAGGATCAGAGTGACACTGTATTTCAGCAATCTGAATATATTAGCTATAAGATGCATGCTTCCCCTATTTAATGTGTCTTTAAAAAAACATAAAAACCCACTAAATTTAGAGCTTCTAAATGTGTGTGCATTTGTGAATTGCTGTAGGGTTTCCCAGCAGACTGTGCAGCATCTGAACATAAAGGAAGTATACAACCTATTTTAAAAACCATTGTTTGCACGCACAACTGCCACAGACCTTGAACATTTGAGCAGAAAGGTTAAGAGTCTCTCCCCTTTCATGGAGCTTTCTGGAAGTTAAGCAATGAGGAACAGCTGTAGAGTCCAGCAATAAAAATGTTTTCTAAAAAATTAAATACATCATTCAAAAAAAATGAAAGAGAGCTGTTATTATTGCTGTTGTGAGAGCTATTTTTCTCTTGTGCACTTGTTTCTCTACCACACACTCAAGCAAGCCAAAAGACTCATTTGTATACTTGGAAACTGCCCTATCCCTTCCTTCTTTTCCATTTTTCCCATTGTTGGTTGCACTCAGTGCCCTTATTTGAGCCGCTCAGGTTGGAGGCTGTCAGTCAGACACTTCAGCTGCTCCTCCCCCAGCTTGATCTTGTCCTCAAGCTCTCGCTGCTCAATGATGAGGGCTGACTTCATTTTCACAAAGTGCTCATAGTCTGCTAAGTTCTCCTCACTCAAGTAGTTCGCCAAAATGTCGAAGACAATGCGCTCTCGACGATCCAGGTTTTCCTTCAGTTCCTTTGCATCCTCATGTTGCTGGGTCAGCAGCTTTTGCTTATCTACCAATGTCCGCTTAGGAGAAAAGAGAAACAGTTAAAAATTCACTGGGTTCACTAGGTTGGGACAATAGCTTCAGTGTTCAATTCTCAAGTCTGTTTTATCTACAGAGACGTTCCTGAATATTTAGAAAGGTGGAAAAAGAACATGCCTTAAAATTTAGACTAATAAAATGCATTAACAAACTGATAAAAAACACAGTAAATCAATGAAAGACACACGATTACTTTCTCTTGGCCTCAAAAGCATTATTTCAAAGATTCCTTTACTATTTAATAGTTATAAATAGCTGTATACAATATAGTTGCTTTTGAAGAATAGTTCTTCAAATTAAGACTCAGCTGTCTTACATCTTCCATGCAGCACTGGCACAGCTGTGGTTACAGAACCCAGAAACAGACCAGTTAATGGAGCCATTTGGTCTTATACAGCTCCTGACACTGTGTATTTCGCAATTCTGCTGCATCCACAAGCCTCCCGGATGACATGTGAAGTCCTGTAGTCTTCAGACATGAGCAAAAGCTGAGGCAAGACAAGAGAAGGGCAAAAGGGAAGCAAAAGAAAGAGGACAGCAGAAGACAGCAGCCTCTCTGCCAGCATCACCTGTCTGCACAGTGACAGTCCCACCTGAATCACCCAGCTACACTCCTTTGGCAGTACATGGAGAGAAACAGGAGTACCATCAATCCAACCTATTTCAGATGTCTGTCTACAAGTGATTGCTTTTTTCCAGTGACAGAGTATGGCTGGCTTACTCTGACATCAAGAATCCTATACAGATGTCTGAACTTAATTAAAAAGCATCCCTAAGAGGTACCAATCCATAACTTCTAGCTTGGCTTCAGAGATGAATTTTCTTTGAGAAGCTTTCTTCAAATAAATCTCAGTCTGTTCTAATAAACATGTCTATCTTTTTAATTTGCACCTTCTGTTAAATCACGCATGCTGTTTAATAAGCCTGAAGGATTTACAGAGAAGTGTTTTTGTAGGATATAAAAGTCTTTTCAAGATGGAAGTATGAGACAAAGGGGGCTACAGATCAGTGAGCTTTAATAAACCTACCTGTCAGAGTTGCCCATGCATCTTGTGCTGACTCTTTCTGCAGACAGACCAAAGCTCAAGAGTAAAATGTTTTCAGATTTGTGCTCTCAATGTACTTATAATACACAGCCTAGATTAAAACTCAGGATTCAAGACAGCTATGGAAGACAAGTCAGAAAAATCACACACTATTAGAAAAAACAGTTTAATCTTCCCTTGAGCTTATGCCAGGGAAAAAAAAATCCCACTGCAAGTTGCAAGCAGAATTATCTGCTGCAAAGAGATGGAACTAAAAGTCCTCCTGAACTCACTAGGGCAAGTAGCAGATAGCCTCAAACCCAGAAGTGGCTAGACTGCTCCCAGGACAGCCTTGCAGGTGTGTGCATGCTGAGCAGCAGTAACTAGCCAGAATCTGATGAATGCAAGAGGGCGTGGACACAAAGCACAAGCAGTAAGAAGACACTGGCCTTGCTGTGTAAGAGGAAGGGGGCTGGTAGCTCTTCAGATGAAGCCCCTTTCAGAAGCTGAATTTGAAATATCTGATACTGTTCCCTGTGGCAAAAAAACAAAAAAAGAAAAAAACCCCAACACCTATAGCAGAGCATCTGAAAGTCAAAATATTAACTCAGCAGTCATTATTTGACTGCTTTTATTGAGAAAGTCTGGTAAGCTGTTGCTGGCTCCTAGAAAGTGGAAAGCTATCAGAGCAATGTTTATTAGACAACATCATCTTGGAAAGAAAAATCAGTGGTCACTGGGAATATGCTCCCCAACAATGGAAGCAAAATCCTCTGCTTTGTTTATATGGTACATTAGTGGTTCACCATATATTATCATCTGACCTACTAAAATACTAAAGGACCACCAAAAAAGCCACAAGCACCAGTCTAAATTCAGCATTTTAAGATACATTTCACAGAATCATAAAATGGTTTGGATTGCAAGGCACCTTAAAGATCATGTATTTCCAAGCCCTGCTCTTATCAGACCAGGTTGTTCAAAGCCCCATCCAACCTGGTCTTGAATATTTCCAGGGAGGAGGGCAGGTACCTCCTGAGGCCTGTTCCAGTGCCTCATCACCCTCAGGAAAGGTTCCTAACATCTTATCTAAACCTGTCCTCCTTCACCTGCAGGCCGTTCTCTCTTGTCCTATCACTACATGCCCTTGTAAAAACTCCCTCTTGTAAGCCCCCTTTAGGTACTGGCAGGCTGCTCTAAGACCTCTCTGGTGTTCTCTTCTCCAGGCTGAGCAGCCCCAACTCTGCTTGTGCAGTGCTCAGGCCTCTGATTAACAGAGTGGCCTTAGTCTGGAAGGGCTCCAACAGGTCTATGTCTTTCTGGTGTTTTGTGCCCTAGAGCTGAATGCAGCAATGCATCCACTCACAGGAGCAGAATCCCCTCCCTTGACCTGCTGGCCACACTGCTTTTGATACAGCCCAGGATACGTTTGGCTCTCTGGGCTGCAAGTGCACATTGCTGGGTCATGCTGAGCTTTTCATCCACCAATACCCCCAAGTCTTCCTCTCCAGGGCTCATCTCAGTCCTGATGGATCTCTCCTGATGTTACTATGGTAAGATTGGTGTCAGTGCATGTGAAGATGAATAGGGATTGAAATATGTTAGGGATTTGGAGTTCTGTCAGTATAAATTTGACATCAGAACACACAGACAATTTCTGACTGTCCTTACTACACCACCTCCTCACCATCTTCCTTTTCCACATCCAGCCAGTAAGCTATTTTTATCACAGCTCTCAAACTGTGTTTCCTATGAGCACAAATCATGGTAGCTCCTTCCCCATCACACAACTGCAACCAGACTTAGAAAGAAGCCTAATGAGGGATTAAATTTCTTCAAGTGTCAGAAGCTTTGATCTGCCCTTTAATAAGCTGTCAAATACTTTCCTTTCCACCTCAGTCAGAGAGAAGTCTGAATGGCCATTAATCAAGTATGTTGGGACCAAGCAGCAAAAGCACAGCTTCAGATCAGTCCCAGCACTTACTGGTTCTTATGTGTGAAATAATGCAACAGGCTGAAGAAACAACATGAAGCCACAGCCTGTGGAAAAAATTCTGTTATAACACTTAGGTGGACTGTTGGCATTTCAGTCCACAGCTACAAGCCAAAAATCCTACTTCACATTCATTTAACCGTAGAAGCTAAACTCACTCGAAACACACACCCCCTCCACACTCTCTATTTATTTTAGCCTAAGTTTCACACTATCTACATCTCTCCTTTGGTGCATATCTGTATTGCTATCTATCTCCTTCCTTGGTTAGGCTTGATGGGATTTGAAGTTAAAAAAATTACTGCAGGCAGAGGTGGGATTCAACAGGTTAAGAGCACCTTGAATACTCCTGCTCCTGAAATTTTCACTTCTGTTGGGAGTCCTCTACATCACTACCAGGCTATTCTGCCTGGGTAAAACATGTTTTCTACTGAGAAGTTCTTTTTGCCATGCCTCCCCCTGTTCCCCCCCTCTCCCTGCCTTTTTTTAAAAGGTTTGCCCTTCTGTTGTTTCTTGCTCTTGCTCCTCACTAGGCAGGAAGCTGTAGTAGATGAGAAGCATTTTCTTTTTAACAACCTTATAGATTTGTATCAAGATCCTCACTGAGTATAAAGAAGTCTGCAAGCTTTCTGCATTACAGCACAAACACTCCTTTTCACATCTTGAATTGTTACCATATTTTTGTTTGCCTCCTTTTTATGCTCTTATCAGTAGATTCCCTTTTTCTTTAAACTTTTGCCAAGAAGTCTGTTTTCTAGTATGTTGCACCACAAACCCACTTTTTCTCAGCAAGCCACTTGTAGTTTCAGTATTCCAAGAAAAGAAGGCAAAGAGGAATGTTTTAAGAAATCTTAAAAAAAAAAAAGAAAACCACACCACTCTCTTATGAGATTTATCCACACACTATCCCTCATGTTGAGTGCTGCAACTTTGATAAACAAAACCAGGCAAACTCCCCTCTCCCATGAGCTTCCCTAAATGTAGGAATATTGTTGTTGGCCCTTCTCACCCGTTCTTCTGGAGAGGTGCTGTCATCCAGGTTATTGAGGGCGTTTTCCACCCGAGCCAGACGACCAGACAGGGACAGCAGGAGGTTGACCACTTTGTCAAGGTCACCAATAAACATCTTGAATTTGTCAAACTCATTTGGTTTGCAGACTTCTTTCACAATGGCCTCTACCTCCTCTCCCAGGATATTGTTTGCTTGGATGTCTTCCAGAAGTGTCTCCCGTGCTTCTCTCAGCACCTGCAGCTTCCTACTAATGCTGTCAATAAGTTCTTGCTGTGGAAAATAAAGGAGATAAGAATTTATTAGCACTACTGCATTTTTCCCTACTTCTGAAAGTAATGTCAGCTAGTGCTCTAATACATTTCCAACTTCCATGAGGCTTTGATAATGAGTGCATTACAAATAAATTGCCTGTGTCGAAGGTCTACACCTCTGCATTCAAAGGTTCAGAACATAGCTGCACAATGCTCAGCTAAAGACCTGTGCTAAAGCAAATTACCTTTGTGGAAAAAGATGAAGGCTTTTCACCCTACCAAGAAGCCTTCCTGCTTTTTCTTTGAGCAGCTTTAAAGCTGCTAAGAACAGCAGAAAGCACAGCATGTGTCTGCATCTCTAAATATCAGGTCAAGTCCGTAACACCTTGCTAAGAGCTACACTTGGGAAGATACACAGTACTAGAAAAACAATCCTGTATTTTCCACATGATGCAGTTATAACTAGGGCACTGTCAAGCTTTCTTTTCCTTTCTGCATAATATTAGCATTCCTCCAATAGCATTCCTTCCACTCTCAGAAAATCTTCGCATTAACAGTGCTTTACAACATTTCTGCAGGGCAGTTATAATCCCTAGAGCACAGGGAATAAAATCTACTGTGTTGTACAAAGCAGCTCTGCGCAAAGCTGTGCAAAGTGGCTCTGCCGAAGGACCAAAGAAGCATCACTGTCCCAGGCCAGGCAAATACACAGCCTCACTTGAAGTCTGGGGGGCTTCTGTGCTATAGTCCCCACTGCCTGAGGTACACTTGCACTGCCTTAGAAAAGCATGTCAGGTGCAGAACCAGCAGAAACCAGACCAAGAATCCAGATCTTCTTCGATCACCAGTGGTTTCTCTGTGCTACTTCCCTGCATTTGGGAAAGAGGTCTTGCTTCTCACATGCCCATTAGCTTTTGCCAGTGCACAAGTGGTGCAAGTCAGCTCAGCCAGCTGTCGACTCTGAGATCATTCACACCCTAAAAATGCCTTGTTCATTTAAATGTAGGTGCCTATTTCGTATTCAGCTAATTTCAGGTAAGAAAAATTTCCAAAGCGTTCTCTAAACATACACCTCAGTATTCCACCTCAGTGCAAATTCTGAATGAAAATTACATCCTTTAAAATAGTCATTATTTCACAGTACCCCTAGCTTTCCTTTTAATTACTCATGACATTCTTTAGGAACTGTGCTTTCTAAATGCAAATCTGATTACAAGCCTTCATGATTACTGAGAAACATACTGATAGCAGCTGCTGCTCACAGAGGCCACTGAACAGTCATTGCCAATTTATTTTGGGAACAAAAACCAGCACAAAACAAAGTCTGTCATCTTAACAGAAAGCAACTACACCATGAAAATGGAACAGCCTTTTTGAAAGTAGAAATTCAACCCATGGATTATCAATACTGGTCTTTTCCTTTTTGATTTAATGTACTCAGTCCAGGTTAATCTGGATCTGGGTTATCTGTTAGCCCTGGTGCCCAAAAGATTAAGGTAGTAAGCAGTTCTACAGATGCCTGCTTTATTGACTGATTAATCTGCAGGATTTGATTTTTTCTCCCTTCTCTCAATGCAAATGCAGTTTGGTTTGGATTATGTAGGTCACAGTGCTACACTCTCATTTCCCTCAGATGACATGCACTATGCTGCTGTTTCACAATTTGAAACACAGCAAGATACGGTGGAGCTCTATGTTATTATCTCAAGGTTTTTTCACTTCTGCAATTATGCTGCAACTTTCTTTAATTAAAAAAAAAAAAAAAGCCACATGGCTGCTCAGCATTTACTGATCTGGTCTGCCAGTCCAGACCAGGTCTCTCAGTTTCTTTATTTAAAAAACAAAGAAGCCATTTTCCCAGTAACATCCTATGTAGTAACATCCCAAGCAGCTGAAGCTAACCTCTAAAGCAACAAGACTGTCATATCTATTAAGAATTTGATTATGATTACTGATTGCTTTGTACCCATATGAAGCAGCCTCTGCATGCAGCAACTGTGAACTCACTACATCCTTTTGCTAAACAGCAGAAAACCTTTATTATGTTCAATATCTACTGAGCCAGATCTGCAGTCTACATCTTCAGACTGGCAGATGAATAATTTATAGCTGTGAATTCTGTACCAGTACACAAGAAAACAATAAAGTCATTCTTGCTGATCTGACTAGCAACACAGAAGGTGGCTCAGCAGAGCACTGCTCAGGTGGCTTGCTGCTTGGCATGCTTTTATGTTAATTATACTCTGCTTTCAGCTCACTACCCCATTCCTAAGGAATTCAAACCTCAAACCAGATAAAAATTGGTATACATGAATTATTTTTATACTCTTCAGCAGCTGCTGAGATTTTCCTAAGGGCAAAGGGGAAACTTCTACACAGCCATACATGGATTTTCCTTTCTACAAAAAACACTCTTATAGCATCTTGAAAATCTGATCAGTATTTTATAATTGTGGTAAACTTACATTAAACCCAGTACACAAGACACACCCATTCCATTCCTGCTAGCTGGGAATACAGGGATTGGCTCAAAAAAATCAAAATAAAGAAAGAATTAACAACCCTTTATGGAATTCCAATACTTATTTCAAAAGTAAAAAATATCACCACACATTTCTGGTTTGCAGAGCAGAGAATGATAAATACAGGAATTGTTCCACAGTGGACTGCAATTAAGATATCTCATAACAGATCTACCGGTTTCCAGGAACCAAGAAACAGGTTCTGGGCATATGGCCCATCTAAAATTACTGAAGTCACAAAGTGTGCCATTAAAATGTTCAGGTCCCTAAGAATCCCTTGTTAAACTGTTGCCAAATATGAGAAGCTGGACCAAGCTGTATCTTCTGTCCATTCAATAAAGATGCCTTGACCCAGTTACAAAGAGTTATCTATGCTTTCTGACAAGATCCATGATGAAAGCCCATTGAACTGAGTGCTCCATCTCCATGTGGAAGAGCAGGGAGAGAAGCAAGCAGCAGGGTGTGTGTGCTACAACATGTACACTCAGAGGAGAAGATGGGAGGGATCTGCTAAAAGCCCGTTGTGAAAACCTTCCTGTGTCATATGATTAGTGATATATACTGAAGCTGGGGGATGGATGGAGAAGTATGAAAAGGGTAAACATGATTTTCCTGTTAAGAAACCAACAAAAGTAAATGGCACTCTTGCTTATAAAAGTTTTAGTATTTAGTTTGTTGAGCACACAAGAAAGGTTTAAGTTTACCTCCCTCCTATTCTGTAATTAATGAGAATGACACTAATTGTAGCAAAATCATGAACGTGACAATCATGTGTAGCACCAAATAAAACCAAATTATTTAAAATGAAATGAAATCCCTAATTTGTCTAAGTAGTACAGCTGTTGATTCAGCAGCTGTCTAGTAAGAGGGTGAGGGAAGGGCTCCTTCCACACCATGCCCCTGGCAGTGCACAGCACATTGAACTGTGCAGTGCAGAGGCAGCTGAGGGAGGCTGAAACAACACAGAGCTAATAGAAAACACAACAGCCTACTAAAATGCAGTGCCAGCCATGCCTGCTCTGAACCACAGGTGGAAATCTCTCATTCTTAGCAACTAAATACAGTCCTAATAATTAAAAATAATTTCTTTGGGACTGGATTATCAAGTACACCCTGGCAGCTGATTTTTAAGCAGAGAGCTGACTTGGACAGAAAAGGTTTGCACACCACTGCATTACTGGCTTAGGTAAACAGAGTTAAACTACATCTCTTTACTTGATCAAACAGAACATTTCCTCCAGCTTATCCATACTGGGAACAATGATTAAAATATTTTGTGCCAAGTTACTAATGAGATGAATGCAATGATTTTACTGTAGGACAACACTTTCTCCAACCACACGAACATCAGATCATCGTTGCCGTACCTAGGGAATTATGGTGACCTTTGATCAGAAATAAAACACCAAAGGATGGGGATGAATAAGAAGACTGCTTCTCTCCCTTGTGAACAAGCAACTTCCATTGAATCCACCAGGCTAATTAATTATCTCCCACAATCATTATTAATTTGGGAGGCAGGAGAAATAATTTGCTGCTCATAAAAACAAAGCGTGAGGAAAAGAAAATAGAAGGTGTGTGTATATTCCTTCTCTCTTGAGACAAACCCAAACTCTGGGAACATCTGGAAAATTTGGAACAACTAAAACCACCACCAGCTTCAGTGGGATACATAAGCACTGCTGGTTTTTTTTACATAGTGAGAAATAGAGAAGGACCTCAAATAGAAAACGGTATTTTAAAAAACCTCCTCAAGACTTTTCCCTTTGAGACTTTCCAAAACATACAAGTTGCAAGAAGCACCTAATATGAAGTTCCTAAATTCACAGGTGTACACTTAACTCATCCCCAAAAACAAACAAAATAAAACCCCCAGAACCAAAAGAGGCTGTTTTTTTTCCAAGTGATCCTGCACGTCTAGAAGGCTTTTTATTGAAAGACTGTTTACTCAAACAAATTCTCATTTAATGTAGTGAACAGAACTCAGAGCCTCCCATTACACTTTTAGAAGTGTCTTTTACCTTTTTCTCTGACAAGTCATGATCCAGCTCATCTTCAGAATCATCCTCACTCTGCTGCTGTTGCTGCTGCTCCTGCATGTCCTTCATTTTAATCAGCAGCTCTGCCTTTGGTGCAGATGTGCTGTAGTAAGTAGAATTTGTTGTCAGGGAGATGGCAGATGGTGTACTCTGCTCCTCTTTCCTGGGAAAAAGTCAAAACTTTCATTAACTGCCTAGACACACTAATCAATGAAAAGAAAGAAGAATGTTTTAGAGCCATAATTTCCCCAAGCAAGCAGGGGCTTCAAGAGAAAACCATTACCTATATAAATAAGATAAATAAACACTGTCTGAGAATAAAATCTGTATGAATTGAGTACATGCTCAGCAAAAGTTAAAACTGAAATCACGCAGACGATCATACATCATTACAAGAATTGAAATGCATCAAAGATATCACATCTGGAAACAAAATGGAAAGCTATATTTTACAAAGTAGCGCAAAAAAATCTCAGTGTCATAGACATACCTCTTGAATTGGGATAGTACAATATAAGTAATTAACTTTTTGATTAGGGAATCATAAACAAATTTCTTGAGAAGGATATAACTTATCAGAAAATTTGTATCAAGAAAACAAAAAAACAGAACATCAATGTGGATTTTTTTCCTTCTTTGATCTCATTCACTTCTAGGAAATGCCTCATGCCCACTTCAAGGTGTCATCATAAATTTTCATCACACAAAAAAGGCAAGAATTTTGTTCCTTCTCTATCTAGTTACTAGACTGGATGATCTTGGTAAAATATGTAATCATGATGAAATAGCAAAAATTAATTATTTTGTAAGTTGTCAAAAACTGGCTTTCAACCATGTCTTGGAAATCTTTCATATTGCACAACACTGTCATTTCTGTCATTAATGCTATCATTAGTAGTATATGCTTGACTACTGTTTTATCACAGAAGTTTCAGAAAAGACCCTCAACAGAAGGAAGACTCACCTCCAGCCCCCATAGAATACTGACACACTCTGGATGAAAGCTTACAAAGACATACCAGCTTACAGAAGGTCATACTCACTTCTCTTCTGAAATTTTTGGAGAGGGAACTTTTGGCAGAAGCTTCCTGCGCTGCTGAGCTTCTTCTAGGAGATGTTCATCTTTAGGGAATATACCAACCATCAGATCCATTGTTGTTTTTATTTTCACATTAGGATCTAGTATGTCTGCTAGAGATTTATCTCTTCCCACAATCTCTCTGGCGAGTTCCTCTGACTTCCAGTCTTCAAAGGTCTTTTCTTTGGCCTTTACATAGCTGGATGCTTGGGTGGCAGCACTGCTGTCCTTCAAGTTGCTCCCAGGTTCTTCAGCTGGTTGAGGGTCAACTGGTTTGGTTCTGGCTTCTGGCTCTGGCTCTACACCTTGCCTGGTGTAAGCACAGAATCGTGAATAGGATTGCTCAGAAGTGCTGAGTGTTTTAATCTGGTCCTTTTCCAAACCACTGGGTAAAGCAGGAGGCTCCATGGTACTGACAAGGCTCTGCCGACTCTCCTTCTCTGCACTGCTCTCAGAATGAACTATCTTGATGGGAACCATTTTCACTGTAGTATTGTTGTCTATAACCCTTTCAATTCTGGAAAATAAACAAAATTTATCCTGAGATATGGAAGAACCTTAAATCTGAATTTGTATCTGCAAATCAGAGGTGAAGCCCAAAAAGATAGGTAAGAGTGAGGTATGGACAATTCCTAGGACTGTATCTCAAGCCCTAAATCTACATGTTCTTTTCTGCCCACAAGTTTTAAATGGTATTATTAGTTCATTTGTAAGGTATGCAAGCATCAGTTTGTACAATACTCATGATACAGGACTTCTGTTTGTTTCCATGCACACGAGAGTCCAATCTCAGCAGCCAGGCCTCAGATTTCAGACAGGGCTGCTGAACCACCTTTACCCCTTTGCTGCCACAGGCACAGAGGAAAATGCGCCCTCAGCCCACCCTCACTGCCTCACAAAGATCCAGAAGCTGTCAGGCCTTTTGGCCTAACAGGCTGCTGAGCTGCCTGGGGAGTCTGCGATGCCCTCACATCAATTCTCAGCTCTTCCAAGGCAAGAGACAACAGACCAGATGGGAGCATCCCACAGGCTAGGTTTTTGCTGAGCTACAAGAATAACAAAGAATCACAAACGGGAGATTTGGAAATCATTCAAAACTTAATTACATGGTTAAAAAATAATCTTCATTTATAAAATTTAACATATGACATAAAAGCTTAATAAATAGAGCCTACCATAGTGTCCTAGTTTTCCACTTAAAGAAGAGAAACCAGTCATTGAAGAGGATAACACACAATTCTGAATATTCTTTTTAAGAGAAGCTTGTAGCAGAAGTTCTGTACTGCACAGCACAAAGGGTCACCATAGCCATTCAGTAAGGAAAGGTATTCAAAGCAGAGGCTAACTTCAATTTTTAAACTGGACAATAACATGTTAAATAACATTACAGAAACATCTGTAGTGTATGTAAACCATATAAGAAACTGAAGTCCAGTTTAGTGGTTCTGAGTTTGCAAGAAGTTTAAAATTATTGTCATAATGTGGGTTTGGAACCTCTACAGCAAGGAAAGGAACATTGTCTACTAGCTAAAATATCTGGTTTCATCTGGCTGGGTAGTTTGCTGCCTTTCAGATAAGTGACCAAGACGTACTACAGCTCTTTTCTAAGTGTGGGTGTGTCAGCTTCCCTAAAATAAGCTTCTACTTTCTACTGTTAGTAACAGCAGAATCTGTTTAACATTTTTTTGTATCTTGTATTTTAAAGGTATATTTGCCTCCGAATGAACGTGCAGCCCCCCAGTAGGTATTTACTTTCCACATGTGCTTTGTGGATATGCTTTGACATACTGATCCAACTCCTGGGGCAGCTTTTCCAGCCCATGCTGAACCTCCCCACTCCCATTTCATCAGGCTGTTGTCATTCAAGGGGATTGTAAATTTAAAGAGCTCATTTCTGTGCCCACTGCTTTGACCCAGCTCCCCACCTGCAGACTGGGACTCTCCTCCTGACTGCAGCAGAGCCGGACAGTGCCCAGCCACCACCCCAACCCTTTATTTTGTTTATTTTAGTTAAATCCCACATTATTTGAAGCTCCATTAGAATATGAAGAGGAACATATTTTAGAATTTGGGGGAAATATAAGATGAATGCATAAATGTATGGGGGGCAATTGGAAAAGAAGTGAGCTGAGTGGAATTCTTCATCTAAAATGCCCAGCATCTGTTTTGAGGCTTTGAGCACATTCCTCTCAGTCTAGTCAAAGATTTTCCAGAAACTTAAAGCATCATTAAATCGATTGCTTTCAGTAAAAGTAAAGACAGTTCAACATCAGGTGCTTCAAAAATTCTGTTTCTGCAATCACTACCCTCCCGATTTCTGAAGGTTTTCCATTTGTGGAAAGGCAGCATGAAATTATTGACTTGCAGCAACTCTGCTTGTGGACATTCCAAAGCTTAACCCAACTACAAGTCAACTCCTTGACTTGAGTTTAGGTTTAGTGGAAATCTATTGATGCACTCTTTTCAGCTTTGCTGTTGCTAAATGGCAATAGCTCAGTTGTGTACACCATCAGTGTACAGTACACCACACAGTAATGTGTGTGTGTTTGCCCCACACACATTACTCTACCCTGCACACACACTCACTTTGGCCTGCTGATGAACAAGACACTTCTCTTAAAAGAGTAAAAAAAGCTATAAGCTAACATCATCAAACATTACCTGCCCCCAGCAGGCAAAGTGGCACATCCAAACACTCATACACAAGGAGCCAATAGAAATAATAAGCCAAATCTGATTAACTATGTATTAAGATAAATCTACTTAACACATTTTATTCATATGAAATAAATATCATATAAAAAGTTCTGTGGTATGGCCACCACACTTGTCCTTTTTGGCCAAACCTGTTTTAGTGAGTAACTTAATTATTACCTGGGGACAGTATGTTGTGTGCAAACAAGAGCTGTCTGGGTCTAAGAATTTTAAATGTTAGCAAAAGATTCGCAGGGTAAGTATTTCATCATTCACATATGAGCATATAATTAGGCATACCTCAGTGCTCATTTCAATATTAAAACTTAGCAAAAAGGAAGGACAAATACAATTGTCTTTCTACACATCCTTCGTATCTGTTCATAAAGTAATACATTAAGGAAGTCAAAGCAAAATACTATGGAAGTCATTATTGTCATCTACCTTAGCACATGGATTCTAGGGTTCACATGACATTGCACTTTTCATTGTAAATTATATTATTACTTCATGTTAAAAACACAGCAGAATGAAACCTCATTTTTTCCTCCAGTTGTAAGAGGAAAAACATCAAGGCCTATTTAGGAAAAAAAGTGATTCATGTTTTCATGTCATGAGGCAAAATGGAAAACAGCCTGAGTTTGTTCAACCATTTACATTAAAGTAGAGAAAAGCCATGCCAACTGCTTTTGCTCAGAGAAACAACCTCTGCATGAATTCAGCTTAGAGGTTTTGTTTTTATTCTTTAACCATATATAAATGCTGAAGGATTTATGAAAACCAAGATTCCTGAGCTTCCTGGAAGAGTTTGTTATCTTGTGGGAGAATAACCTTTTATGATGTTAGCAGCATATGACAGATGCAGCGATCCATTAATTTCAGTCAGTTGTCTAATTCTGAGTTTATCTACCCTGGGAAATGACTGACAATCTCCTACTGAGTGTTCAGTCCATGTCAACATAAAGTGTTGAGGACCCCTCCACAGACAACCTGAAGTGCCACATTTCACCGTAAAAGCAACATAAAATCAGTCATGATTTGCCAAGTGTATATTAATTGGTCTGTGCATTTTCAGAACAGATGTTCTCACAAAGGATCCAGCTTCCCTTCCCACATCTGCTTTGCCCCTGCCTACACTGATTCATGTTTATATACAGACTCAGGTAGGGGAAATGATAACAGGGACTTTTCTGACTTTGCCTGTATTTTCAGAGGAAAATCCCTTAGAACCCTTCCCTTTCATTTTCTACTAACTACCAGGTGTAACACCTGGGCAGCACAAGTCAACTAAAAGAAACCACAGACCAGCTGAAGGACATTAATGGTATGAAAAGGAATTTCACACAAGTCTGTGCTCTCTAAAATATGCTGCAATGGCAGCTTAATGAACTTGAAGGATGTGTAAAGAAAATGAAGAGACAATCAATAATAAGGTCTAACTGGGCAAAAAGTGTTAATAAAATAGTAAAAGAGTTACATCTAGTACCTGGCTGGGTTCTCATCCTGTAGGGACACAGGAGGTTTATCAGTGAGCTTCTGTGGTGCAAATTGGGGAGAAGGGGACCTTGATGACTCCATGCCAGGTTTTTGAAGATACCGATACTTGGAAGACGCAGACTTAAGGTGTGTTTTTTCTTCTAAGTGCTGACAAACATTCTCTGTGGATGACACTTGCTGGAGATGCTGTGGATTAGCACTCTTCAGTTTTCCATTGAAAGCTGCAGGACTCTGACAGAGAGAGGACTGACTGGCAAAGACTTGGGTGGAGCTGGGGGATGAGGACAGAAAGGGCTGGCTGGCAGCTACCAGCAGAGATTCAGAAGAGGTGCCGAGCGATGGCGCAGAAATATCTGGTCGCCTGTATTTATCTCTTTTAGGTGGTGGTGGCCTCTGAGGAGCAGGTCCACGCTTCTTGTTCAGTGGCACCGGCTCTATTCTATGGTTTTCCTCTCCTTTGCCCCAGGACTGACAGCAGTGGTTCTCGTTCAAGGTCTGTGGCTCAGAGTAGGGCAGGTGAGGCAGGCTACAATCCTTGCTCTTCTCATTCACATTTTCCTGAGAGTATCGGTAGTCACTAGGCAATGTCCCAGACCTGCCCCGACTCTCATGAGGCAGAACTGTAGGTTCTTGCACGTGCAAAGGTCTGACAGAAGACTTCCACTTGTGGCCTAAATTCTGGTCCAGTTGATCACTCTTCTCTTGTGGGTTTTCTCTCAGTGCCCCTGTGTCAACTTGCCTAGAGAAAAGAACATGCTTTTAGTATGATGTATGAATTTATTTCCTTCGGTACAATGCCAATGCACCAACCCAGGAAGCTTGAACTGAGATCACATCCAACACTGAACACCAACTCCTCCAATCTATGGTAACTGTACAGCACAAAAACATCCTCTCATGTATGGGCACACATGGTGTACCTAATCTAACATGATGAGTCAAAACATAATGTCAGGCTAAATTAGGGTATGGAGCACCACAGGACATGACACAACCTCTGGGTAACCTGAGGCGCCGCAGTGTGCACAGCTTAGTTAAATGCACAGCCAAATGGCCAAACACTGGTAGAAAACAAAACTGTCTCCAGAAGAGAAATTCTAATACTACAATTTAATTATCTTCTTGCTCCAAAGTCAGTAACAAAGTGTGTGAAACATGTTTCTTATCTAGGTTCAATAATACTTCAGTAACATTTTTAAATGTGAACTGAATACCAGGAACTTTAATTATGAATCTGGAGGTTGAATTTTTGTGTATCTGCTGAAAAATGAAATGAGAACAAACAAGGTATTTGCTGAAGCTAAAAAACTGGGAAAGGGAAAATTGCTATCTCCTGAATTAAGGCAGAAAAGAAAATTTAGAGGTTTATTTTCCAGTCAGACTTATTTTAAGGTTGAACTTCTTTTGCCCTGTCAGCATAAATGACAAACAATGACCAAAAAGGCCTTATCTTAACCTAAATGTTTTTGGGCTTATTCCAGTTTCACACTCTGTCTCTCTAGTCAGGAAACAGCTTTTCACAGTTCCATGCTTGTCCTTTGCCACGAGACACGTAGTACTTTTGTGCTCACCAGATAAAGACAAACTGGGGAAGGAGTAGAAGGCAGAAGAAAAGTACCCCTGGAGCCCTGAGAGGAGACTGGTTTGCTCTCTGCTTTAAAGGAGGCTGAAGAGACATTATGAGCTTAGAAAACAAGCTGCTACAAAGTCAAAGGCTTCAGAGAGCGACTAATGTAAATAATGCTACTGACAGTGCTGGTCTCTGTATTTTTAAATAGCAATCCTGTAGTGATGCACTGCTCAAGCCTTCTTTCGAGGTGACTGTGAAAGAGGCATATTTCCCAGCCTATTTGTAAGATAAAGTTTACTTGAATTTTTCAATGTAAACATGTTATTAACATCACTGTACCAGTTTTGAGATTGTCTATAGGCAGTTAACACTGGTGTGTAGGAAAACAAAATTTGAGATAAAAGCACATAAAATAACTATTAGCTTAAAGTCTGTTGTAAATTCGAGAAGAAAAAAAAATGGAGTAATTATACACTGCATTTCTAATTTAATTAAATTAAAACAAATATTTAAAATGAAGTACTGTGGAAAGATGACTGATTAGATGTGGATTCTTGAAAAGTCACAAACACAATCTCTCCCTCTCTCTCTCATGTGAAGTGTTAAACCTTAAAATTTAACTGGTAAATTTTAAATTTAATATGGATGAGGAGATCAGTGTTGTTGACATTCAGGTTTCTTTACCTAAGAGTAGTTGGTTCAGACAACTTCAAGTTGTCTGACAAATTCAGAGTCAATTCTGATTTACAAAACAGTATTTATTATTTATTGACTCCTCTTTTAACAGTAGATGAAGGACAGTTTTGTGAAGTAAAACATAATGCAAAAGGCCAGAAAGACCAACACTATTCAGATTTGGTTACATGGCATCTTGGCATCTCAAGAGTCAGCTTATGGTCCCTAGTGAGTTCAGTGTAAGCAGAACCAGGCCTGTAAATTCATCCACTAATTTTAATGGAAATATTTACCAAATGAAGGCTTGATTGAAGGCCTTACATATGAAATACTGTGTTTAAGCCAGCATTTTTTCATTGTCTAGATAACCTATGCACAGCACAATTTTCTCCTCGTTAACCCGTGCAAAAGCTCGTCAGGCCTCCCAATTCACCTTCACATCCATAAGCCACAACAAAAACCAGTGCAACAGATGCTCTCAGGTGCACAGAAAAATCAAGGGTATGACACAAAATGTTGCAAAGACATCAATTACATGCATTACCTCAGCCAGTCTGCAAAGTACACCATGAACTTCGCATGCACATCGGGATTGGGAGTGCTGGTGGAAGCAAACAGGACAGAGAACACCACCAATCTGACACATTTACATATCCAAAACATGTAACCAATATACTGGTGTATATATATATTTTATCTGGCTCAAAAGTAATGAATGCTCTAGCAGTCCTGTCACTTTCCAAAACTGAGCAAAAGGACATAAAGAATTACAGCAGAGAGAAATTTAGAGATGCCATATTTGCAAACATGGAGATAAAATTCAGAGATTACACACATGACTTCATACAGCTTCCACAAAATTAATAAAAGATTTTGCAGCCCCACACAAAATGGGTCTGAGGAGAGGTGGTGGCTACATTCGGCACCAAAGCTAAATTGCATTCAGTGTGAGTGCATCTTCATGCAAAACATGCTCATCACATTATTTTGGAGAGATGTAAGCTTACTGTTCAGAAAGGAGGAAAAGAAAACAAGCTTCAAGCCCCAGGAGAACACAGTGGCAAGAACCTGCAAAGGTGTTACATTATTATCAATACTGAGAAGTCCACTAAGCTGCTTGCTATTTGTCAGTGCATCATGTAATAATATGCCCAGAACACAGCTGGTTTGGAAATGAGGCCCATAGGATTATGCAAAGATAACATACCACTGAAAGGAACTCATAATTTATAACCAAACATCACAAAGTGAGAGACAGAACAGTTTTAAATCATCTGAAAACATGACAATTGCCTTAATTACTATTTTCATTCTAGATAACAAACCAGCCAACATCAAAACCATTAAACTCTTAGCTATCTTCAAACCCAAAGCTCCCCCACCCCCATAATAAATGCCACAATTACCCATGTTGCAGGAGCCTTTCTGAGACAACAGAACCAGGAAAGCTCACACATTCCCCACCCGGCACGGCACATTACAGCTTTCACTGTCAGACAACTTACACCAGTCACTTAACCCGAGCTGCAAAGGAAGTGTAATTAAGAGTCTTATGCTATTGCTACAAAGTAGTATTCAGTGAGGGTGAATCTAGTACAGGAGTCTAACAGGAACCTTTTCTACTGCATTTGTTTTTAGAATTTTGCTGTAGGAGTTTTCATATCTAAGTGTCAGGAAGCAGAAAACCAATGTAGGCTTCTAACTGAAAAGAAGGAATTGCTTCATTACATAAACCAGTCCTTCACATTTTTGAGAAGCTCTCAATTTAGCAGAGGGCTCAGCATTCCCAGAGGGGATCTGTGTGGAGAGACAAGAGGCTGAGCACACATCAGTGAATGCAGGAGGAACTCTGCTCTGTGTCTTGCACTTTCCCAGTGGCCATAGCCACACCAGCATCACTTACTGCAGTGGGGGTGGGAATGTGGATTTCCATACTGGCACTAAGTACTTTCTACCTAAATGGACAAGTACATCTCTCAGTTTCTTTATGGCTCCCTTAGCTTGGAGAATACACACTCAAGACTGAAATGTAAAGGCCATGTAAAGACTAAGCTGGGCAAAAACCTCCCAAGTCTCATCCCCAGCCTGGACACCTCCAGTCCCCCGAGGAATAATACAACAGGCTATTCCAACAAACCAGAGAGAGGTAACAGTAAGGTGAGCATGAAGGTTAAACCATAGACACATACACACACATTAACCTGGAGCCTGCCAGTGGAGTCAGGAGCATTTACAAAAATGAATCATTATGTATAGATGCCTATCAGAAGAATAACATTTTAGGTTGCCATAAAAAACAACTCCAAATCACTTTCTTCATTTGCCCCATACTCAAGACTTGACTAAATCTCGATAGAGAGATAGAATGATCTGATCCAATGTTGTATTTCAATAAATAAAAATGATTTCAATCAACTCAATGTGTTTGATTTTTATCTGTCTGATTTACAGTTTCTTGAGAACACTTCAGGCCAACCCAAACAGTGCCACGAGACACTCCGACTTCAAAATCCCAGACTAGATAAGCTTTGCAAAAATGCATTAGCCAACATTTGAAAAATGTATCATTTGTTAAAGACCTGACCTCTGTGCAAAAGTTTCACCATAAAACATAAGCACAGTTATGTAACCAATGGTATGTCCTGCACTAACTCACTGGCAAAGGAGAGCAAATGGAGTGGCTGTTTCTGATTTAATTTAAATTCCTTCTCAAGAACTACAAGCTATACTGGGAAAAGGCCTTCATACCTGAGCATGATTCGTCCGTAAAAGTCCTCAACCTACAAAAACAAACACTCTCAAAATCAAGGCCATAGTTTTGCAGTCCCTTTAAGGTGACCATATGCAGATAGTCTGACAGAAGAGGCAGTCTCCTTAGACATTTTGAGCTTTGTCTTCCTGCTTTTTCCAGCATACTAGCAGTAGGAATTGTACAGCCTCAGAGAAAACTGGATCAAGGACCCGACCTGGCTTGAAACAGATAATTATGTGGCTTAAAGCAATTGGGAAATACTGTCTTTGCATATGACAAAATTCTGTTTATAGGCATAGCTCTTGCCAATACTTTTTAAGCTATGAACTTCATATGCTGAAATTCTATTTTCATTGTGTATTTGTCTGGCACGTGGCACACTGGGATCCAAAAGCACTTCTGCAATAATGCACAAATAAAGGGTAGTTTCTTCTATCCAGTATAGCTCTGCTTGAGACAGCACAATGCTATAAAGTTAGAAGGGGGTGCATAGGGCAAGACTGTTGTAAATTCAGGAAAAAATTTGCCATCTAATGCTACATTTTAATCCATATTGATAAGACATAATGGGTGTCTTCTATGATTTCAGAAACTTTAAAGGTTCAAAGGCATCAGCTCCCCTAAGAGGAGGCAGGTGGAAGCCAAGTAGGATATGCTAGGCTATCTCAGGTCTCACAAGACACCTGTGTTTAGACAACCATTTAGCCAACCGAGTTTAGCCAACTTAGAATTAAACCTGAGCTCTCTGTGGACTATAACTTGACTCAGGACTTCACTTGCACATAGATGTCTCCCTTCTATTATTTATCTGAATCCTCATCTGAGTCCCAAATCCTTTTTTTTTTTTTTTTTCAGAGGGTCCAGGACCACTTAAGCCCTTAAATTGGTTTTACTATTACAATACTCAGGAGACACTGACAACACAACACCAGAATTTGGACATGCAATACCAGGGCAATTATTTCACCAGTGGTTCATTTTTCTAATGAACTCTCTATCTGCTTTCACTACTGAGTCAGTACAGCACACACTACCCATCAGAGAGCAACACAAGAAGCATATTCCAAAGATGCTATATGAGAGCTTTATGAAAGTACTTAGAAATTTTAAAAGACAAATGCAGAGAATAAAGAGCCCTCCAAAGAACCATAATGGCTGTACCCTACAGTCATGCCATGAAGAGGCACAGCATATAAGCCACAACAAAGAAGTAGAGCTATCCACTGCCTTGGTCTGAAGAGACAGATGATGGCAACTAGCATTCAAGAAGCACTAGTGAAGCAAATGGTCCTGATACCAAAACACATGTTAAGATGAAAAGAATAATGAATGATGAGAGAATGTTTTCTCTCTCTCAAGGGAAAAAAAAAAAGGCCTGTCAGAAGACAACTGAAGGTACAAAACTAGCAAGATATTTCACAAAGTATATCCCACAGCGCATCACTGGTACAGTACAACCTGTTTATCATGGTGCAAGTCTTGGTTTTTCAGTTCTGTCTCTGAAAGCCTGTTAATGCTATCTGTGCCTCAATGGCAGCTATCTGTTTAGTCAGTCACACTAAATAGAGCTTAGTTGTTGCACCTAATGTGATAAAGCAAAATGTCACTCTACCTTAACAACCCCTGCATTATCACCTGGCTTTATCACGGAATAAAATACAATAACAGGCACTGCTTGCCAGTCCATCAATCCCACCAGAATTTCTCTCCTGTCCTGCCTGCATGGCAACATACACACTGCAATGAGTTTTCATATCTCATTCTGCCTCTTTAAAAATGTTATCTCTTTGCCCATGAAAATCAGAAATAAATAAATAACATGTCCACTCCAATTCTGCAGTAAATAAACAAAGTTATGTTGATGGATGGATGTAGGCCAGTCATGGATAACAGCAAAAGACATAGGCTCATACCAAAAATAAAATCTGAT
This sequence comes from Vidua chalybeata, assembly GCF_026979565.1. Lineage (NCBI taxonomy): Eukaryota > Metazoa > Chordata > Aves > Passeriformes > Viduidae > Vidua > Vidua chalybeata. Next base: position 20,012,213 of record NC_071531.1, read on the forward strand.
TAAAATTATATTTCTTATAGCAGCACAAGGGCCTTTATGCAGAAGGGAAGAATCTTGTGGGAAAGGGCAGGGGGAGTGATGTTTTCCTTAGTTCAGAAAACAAAAGCCCCTCCTCCATTCTGCTGCACATCAAAAATAAACAATAAAACGTAAATTTTCTGGCTGTATTCTTATTGCTTTATCTATTGCATGCTTCTCCTAGCACACAGGGGATTACCTGCATGGAATTAAAATTACTTCTACTCAAGTCAGCCAGTTAACGTGTTCAGTACTTACACACTGAATTCAATCATCAGAATATCCCAACAGTATAACGAGAACCATCATATTACACAAATGGCAACCATTGCAGAGACAAAAGACAATATTCTCCAACACTGCTAACAAGGAAATCAAAGTCACATTAAAAAAAATCTCAAAGAAGAAAGATTGTTTTGTCAATTTACTAAAAAACTCCCTACATTCCAGTTGCCACTCCTTTGATTTTTTTTTAATTTAGACTTTTTTGTCCTGATAATGCTGTTGCTATTTTCCTCTTGCTATTACTACTGAAAACAGCTGCTTGCAGCTGAACAAGAATTAGGTAATAGAAGTCAAGCTATAAAATGAAACACTTTGTGAATAACAACTAGGTCACCTGGGATTCTCAGGCATTCTCTCACCAAAAAGAACACATAGCTAGCTCATCTCTAACGGAAAAAAAAAATCCTAAACCAGTTGTTTAAATTCATTAGCATGCACACATTTCAATAGCCATCTTTTCACTCTGAGCCACACTCACCGCTTGCTTCTAATAGTCACATCCAATTCTCTTACACTCCCAGCTAACAGCTCCTGCTGCTGTGGAAAAGGTCTTCATGCAAGCCTGTACTCCCAGTAGCAGGCTTGCCAGGCAAATAACAAGATGAAAAGCTCTCGCACCACCCCTAGCCGAGAGGAACCCTGAGCCTGGCACCCTGAGCCACAACAACGGCACTGCAGCCCTCAGTCCAGAAAACAAGTATTTTCGAAAGGCACTGCCTTCTAATTCCAGTGTGCATGATGCCAACTGTGAAAACAAAAGCTGCTAAAAACGGCGCGTGTGTGCGAGCGTATGCACACAGAGCATCTTAGCTGGAATTAACTCACGTTTTCCCCCTATTCTCCCAACCCATCAGTGAACAGAGCAGTCGACTGCACTAAGCAAAATAAAATTCTGTACCAAGCATTGCATCATTGCTAATTTGCTACTGTAGCTTCTGCTGACAGGGGCAGAAGATACAGCCTGTGCTCAAAGACCTGAAGAACAAAAGAAATACTGTATGAATGAACACTGCAAATTTCTGTTTACAACTGACTAAAAATGGTAAATAAGGCACACACCTCTAGCCATTTCTTTCATGCTTTAACACTAAAGACAAGACAATCTTACCAGGATTTACAGCTTTTTACCCATATTCACTGGATATGTGAGCTTTGCATCCTTGCAAATGTACCAGCCAGTTTGAAAGCCTTGCAGAACTGAATCTGTCTCAACCTCTGCGTCTCATTTACTGTAACACAGAGGATTTTCAAAGCCATGCCTCACAACAGCTGGCTTGTTTTTGCCTGCTTCCTATGATTGACAAGTTCATACAAGCTCTGTCAACTTTAACCTTGATAAGTGAAGGCTTAGTCTGTATTGTATGTTACATCACCAGAAACTTCTGACCTCAGGGAAAAGATCTCAGAGACTTCAAAGCTTTTCCTTTCCCCCACCCCCACCTCCTGGATTTGCTTATTAAAAAAAAAAAAACAACAAAAAAAAACCAAAAAACACACCAACAAAACTTAAAAGTCCTTTAATTTTTAAAGGTTTTCATTTGTGAAAATCTTGATCTGCATTTCCACAACTACAGCTCTACAAGTTTTAACTATTCACAATGATTTTAAAAGATCAGTGTGTCACTAGGTTCTTTTCTGAACAACATGCAAATAAACCAAGTCTTTAATTCCAGAGGAGAGTCTTCATCAACAGCCCTCCAGCCTGAATTTTTTTGCATTTGTTGTGTGCACAGGCGCCCTCTCTTGCAGGAGATTCTGCAGGGAAAGAACTGAATGCTTTCATGCTGCATGAGCACATTGCCACCCCCACGCTCCATCTTTAGAAGGCATCATGGCTTTCATCAGAGCAAAGCTCAAGTTCCTTTCAATTTATCTATGAGAACACATTAAAGACTTAATAGAAAAGTTATGGATAAGGCTTTAATATGTATGAAAAGATAATTTTAAAGATGACCACTTTAAGAGGAAAATGTTATTTAAACTGCACACAAAACCACATAGAGCAGCTAGATTTCTAGTTAATAACCTCCCCTAAATTTTTTCTGCCTCCAAAAGCCACCTATTTGATTTCAATAGAGAGTGAGAATGACTTCAAGAAAAAACTCCAGTTTACATAACACAATACAACTGGTTAACAGACTGCAGCAAGTCTGGCTGGCCCATGCAGAGAAATGGAAGCTATAGCTGCCACGTTACTTTTTAGCACACAACTTCACTCACATTTACTGATATAAACAGTCTCCTGCATGACAGCAAACCATAACCATGTTGCCTAAGGGCTTATAGCAGAAAGTGAACATTACACAGGCTAGCTTTTAGTACCAGAACACCATAAAGCCATTCCATATGTCAGAAATGCATGAATTGCTACACTGAGGAGACAAATCAGTCACCTATTTCCAATTATGCTTTTCATCAAGTCTCTTAAGGAAAAATAAAATCTACAATGCATCACCACATGATGCTTTTATGACTTTAACCACTGGAGACTACATCTTACATTAGCTCTAAATCTCCATACTCAGCTGTTATCATCAACAGGGCTACATGTAAATAGCTGAATTTTAAACAATGCAACAAAAATGCACGTCTTTAGATGGTTTTCATTCTAATCCTATTTCCAGGAAAAGCAGTAAGATCAAACCAGAATACAAAAATTAACTAATGTGTATAAATTTATCTCTATTTCTCTCTCCACAAACACTTTTGTGTTATTCTTTCACTCACACCCATTTCAGAATTATGTTTAGGACTTCTTCCAGCTACTCATGCTTGGTAACAATTACCTTTAGGGGCAGGGGAGGAAACTTTCCTTAAGAAGAAACCACCCTCCAACACTTCCTTTTATCAGCCCATGATGGCCTCACATACCCCTAGCTGTCACTGCATGCACAGGGAGGAGAACAGATGTGCCAGGAGCAATTAAAGCAAAAATAACTTTACTTGGTGGCAAAAAGCTGCAAGTAGAAAAAAGGGGAAATAAGAGATAGGATCACCAATCTCAAGTTTAGAAACAGGGATTCAAAGTTCTCCTAATAAACTAGAGGGAGGGGAAGAGTCCACATTTTCAAGGGTGTGGAGAACACACAAATTGGATGGGGGAGAAATAGGGCTGTATTACTGTAGTACTGTAAACCAAGCACAGGTCTTGGAGGCAGTCCAGCACCCATTTAATGAGCTGCTGGTGAGCCGGAGTGGAGCACCTCACTCATCTGCAGGACGCACACCTGACAGCCGCCAGCTGCCAGGACAGTGAGGAATGGGGAGGCAGTGGCAGGAGCCTGCAAGTTTTAACGATCTGTTTAGCCACAACCAACCCCCAAATCCCAAAATAATGCATTTGTGATGCTTATGAAGATGCCCACACATCTCTCAGCTCAAATAGTCTGGAAGTTTTAAAATGGACAACAAGAGGAAGAAAAAGACTACAAGTGGGACAATTTATCATGCAACTTCTGCCTTGATCTTGAGGCATGAGAAGAATCTGGTTCAAAACTTTGCTCTTTGAAGAGCTACCCTTTATGCATTTAGAAAAATCTTTATTGAAAGATTAAGAATCCACACAGTGGTATTTAATTTTGAAAATGACATTTCCATACATGAGATGAATATTTTTTAAGAGAACAAGCCAGATGGTATAATGCAACTGAAAACATAATATATGAAACTCAGAGGAAATGTATAACACATACCAAAACACCCAACCACCGTTCTTCCTTCCCTCTCTCTGCCCCCTCCAAAGGTTGAATTAAATAGCAATTGAAAGGAACATCCACCAGAGAACTTAGGTCCTACTCAAATGAGGAAAATCCAGAACTAAACTAGCAAAGTAGATGTATAAGGAAAATATGGTAAATAAAGAAATTTTAAAAGAAAAGCTGAGGTACAAATCCTTAGGGGTGTTAGATTAAAAAAAAAAAAAAAAAAAAAAAAAAAAGAGGGGAAAAAAGGCACTTCTTTAAACACAATATCTGCCAAACAGATTACAGGGATGCAAGTACAATGGTAACAATACAAAGAAAGTAAGGCTGCAGAAGAAAAACGGACACAGTCTCCCCTTCACAACTCCACAAGCTAAGAACAGCCTTTGCAGGAACTATTCTCAGATGCTGCACACCATTAAGAGTGGGTAGTCATAAACTACCTGGGCCATATGACAATCACCTGAAACTTCCACAGGAAATTGCTGAACTGGAATCTGTGATGCACAGCTACCCACTCCTCTGTCAGCTGTCCTTGGACAGCTGCTTGAGCACAGTGACACACAGTGTTGGGGGAGGGAAGGTGTGAGGGTGCTGAAGAGAAAGAATGAGGGAAAGAGAGCAAGAATAAAAAAAAATAACCACGTCATTACAAATCTGGAGAACTTCAGAATCATAAACTTAACATCTGAAATAAGCAAAAAAGCAGAAATTTTATTAAGAGATTCAGCAGCTGCACTAATGAGTAAAACTGACAAAGAATAATTTGGGCATGTGTAGAAAAGACATGTCTTGCATGCACTAACAATCTTAGAGTAACTTCACATAGGGACAAGAGTGATCTGGATGACAGAGACTTTGGATTTTTAGACAAGTTAGAAAATTAAATTTTATCTCACCTGAGGCTCTTAAAAATTTGACTCCCATGAGACAGAGTCCTCACTTGTCTCATCACATCATTCACATCAGAACTCAGTAGATATAGATGATTCACAAAAGGGGTGAAAAACTAGGTGGCAGCAGTTACAGCTATGAGGATATTATTCAGATTTACTAAATGCAAAGTAACCTGCAGGAGAGATTTTCCTGTACTTCACCAACCTATACAATGATGTCCAACAGAAATTACTGCTACACAAATAGGAAAAGCTGAATTTCACAGATTGTTCTATGAACATACAATCTTTGTACTTCACAGCAGTAAAAAAAAACAAAACAAAACCCCCAAAATAAAACAAAGCTCAAAGATAGGCAAACCAGCAGAGGCTTGACAAGATACCCAGCTACATGGCTCCTGGTTTGCCCTGGTTTTCTGTTCCCCCATCCAAGCATCTGCTACTGGCTCACAAAGAAAAAAACCTGTCTAGGTAGACAGGTAAAAGCAACCTTTGGCCTGCTTTTAAGCATCAACATCCATCAGCTGCCATCATGTACCAGTGATTCAAGGTTCCATTGTCTCAGAGTGTGATATTTATAAATCTGTTATTAGTCAGTCACATACACTACCACACTGAAAGGACACAATGGTTCATGGCAATGAAACTTATACTAATTACAAGTATTCACAAACCTAAGGAGGATGAAAGGTTACAGGAGGTTTCTCATATATGAATAGATGCTGTTAGACTCACTCTCTTCTATATGCACAGCAAGAGCTACAGTAGGTTTTTCCCATTTTCAAACAAAATACAAACTTTTTAACAGCCCAGACTGTACTGTGTCATTGCTGTATGTCACACACAATGACATCACTGGCAAAAAAATGGTCTGAGAAATGCCTTAATAATCTGTATCTCATGATGAAGGGATGCTAAGGACATGGACCTGCTGGAGCAAGTCCAGAGGAGTGCCATGGAGGGGATCAGAGGGATGGAACACCTCTCCTGTGAAGACAGGGCGATAGAGTTGGAATTGTTCAGCCTGGAGAAGAGAAAGCTCTGTGGAGCTTGTTAACACATGCATGAAATGTTTGCCAAAGCAATTTTTCCACTGATTTCTAAGGAAGCAGTTGGACAAGATCATACTATTTCTTCCTCATACAGAAAAGGGGGAAAACATTTTGCTTACATAGCTCTGGTAATGTCTTGCTAAGTCCTTCAATGCCTGAGACGTACTTATCCTGCAATGTTCAGTCAGGAAAAGTAACTCACAGTTTGACTGTTAACTGCAAAAATAAATGAGTAACCTCAGGAAGGTCAACAAGGCCAAGTGCCAGGTTCTGCCCCTGGGGCAGAGAAATCCCAAGCAGAAGTTTGGGCTAAGAATGGACCAAGATCAGCCTTGGGAAGGAAGACTTAGGGGTGCTTGTGGACAAAAGTTCAAGAATGACTTGGCTGTGTGCACTCCCAGCTCAGAAAGCCAAACGGCTACATCAAAAGCAGTCTGGCCAGCAGGTCAAGGGAGGGGATTCTTCCCCTCTACTCTGCTTTTGTGAAACCCCATCTTGATTACTTCATTCAGCTCTAGGGTTCCCAAAAGAAGAAAAACGTGGCCCTGCTGGAATGTGTCCAGAGGAGGACCACTACTATGACCACAGGACTGGAACATCTCAGTGAGGACAAGCTGAGAGAGTTGTGGCTGTTCAGCCTGGAGAAGAAAAGGCTCCAGGGAGACCATACAGCACCTAAAGGGGGCTACAGAAAAACTGGAGAGGGACTTTTCACAAAGGCATGTAGTGATAGGACAACGGGGAAGGGCCTTAAGATGGGAGAAGGCAGGTTTAGATTAGGTATTAGAAAGAAATTCTTTACTGTGAGGGTGGTGAGGCACTGGAACAGGTTATCTAGAGAAACTGTGGACTTCCCACGCCTGGAGGTGTCAATGACCAGGCTGGATGGGTCTCTGAGTAACCTGGTCTAGTAGAAAGTTCCCTGGCCATGGCAGAAGGCTTCGAACTAGATGATTTTTAAGGTCCCTTCCGAACTGAACTATTCTAGGATTTATGATTCTTAATAAAGAAGTTTAAAATAGATATGCAACACAATGCTGATGAAAGTTCTCGTTAACTATTTTAGGAAATGGCCCTTTTGCTACATATAAAAACTCCCAAGCCTTCAACTCTTGTATTTCAGTAGCTCAGTTCCTAGTTAAGCTGATCGTAACACTGTATATTGGTACCTTATTAATTTTTTTGGCATCACAGTAAAAGAAACCCAAACAAAATGTAGAATTTAAATTTTTTGGAGTTATAAAAAACTGTGTAGTTTCTAAGAATATTTCCAATGACTAATTTACACCATCTACCATTGTAAACATGAGGACACTAATTTGTCCAAATGTGTATTGTGGATTGTTGAGGTTTTTCCCCCCACTGTTAATTACTCCTCATAGATATGTAAACCCCAACACCTATAATGCTCACAAATCAGAAAAAGCTAAGAGAAGTAACTGTCAATATACACATGTACATTTGATATGTCTGTACACATATACACACAAACATCCATATAGGCATGATACAAATAAACACATACACAAATGGACTATTGGTAATTTTTAAATTCTTTTCCATCTCACTCACTTCAGAAGACACAAGGTCAGGCATATTCCTGTGTTGCTGAAAGTCCTCCTCCTTCTTTGCACAATAATTTGCTGCTCCTCTTCGTGAGCATGGAGCCTAGATATTCAGCAGGTGTTGAAAAATCTTCCTTGTAAAGAGCCTAATAAAAAACTTGGGAACATATCTATGGGCTTCTGTTTCTGGATTATCTAAGATTTTTCTAGAACATTATACTTGGGCTTTTAGGACAACTTAAGCCTTAAGAAATTATTTTTATTTTGGTTTTGTATTGTAAAGGCTGTTCCTCTGTCTTCAAGAGCTCAGCTCAAATAGGAGTAACTACTAAGGTATGAAAACACTGAAAAATATTTTACAGTGTTTAATTAGAGTTGAGTCACACTGTGGTCCTACACTTGACACGCATATGCTCTTGGACTTGACAACTATTAAATGTCAAAGTATTTTCTGCAGCCTGTGATCTCAGATATCCTTTTTCACTTTCTGAAGTTATGTAACTTTAATAGACATCACAAGAACAAATTAATAGAGCTAGGAGTAGTCAAATGTTTTTAGAAAGTAAATAAAGGCAGTGGCTGTAAACATCTCTAGTAGATGGCAATCTTCAGAATTAGATTATAAAGCATGATTCTTTTGATGCAGAATGACTTATGTGTGCATGTCATACTGCAGGAACCCATAGACTACTGGTCAGAGCATCCATTTCTCTCTTTAACTTTTTGAAAGTCTATTTCAGCTTAGAAATTGTGGAGACTTCTGTAAGGAAGGTAATTATATAATCAGTTTAAGTCATTTTACACATGCAGAAAGAGAGACATGTTTAAAGAAGCACAGATTTAACATCCGTAAAAAGGTACACTTTTTAAAATAATTTGAAATACTAAGAGTCGCACAACAAAAATAAAAAAGCTTTTTTTTTTGTTTTGTTTTACAGATCAGCTTAATTGCATAATGCTTTTTAAGCTGTCCTAAAGTTAAGAACATACATAGAATCACATCAACCTCTCAGTATAAAAATACTCATCTCATATTAGATGACTGCAGCCCTGTGAGTTTGTAACAAGAGCGGTTTGGTTCTTCCATAAGAGATGACAGTGGCTGCTATGGACCACTATTTTCTCTTCCTACAAAAGTAATACCCTAAACAATTAAATACTGCAGTTCAGAAGAACATGGTACAGCTCTTCTAAAAAGGGAGATGAAACAACCTGAATTCACTGGAAGCACTCAGTAATCTCAGAGGGGAAAAATAGAGCTCAAAGATGAAAGAGGTTCACAAACTATCTTAATCAATTCAACATTCACACACCACCCCTTCCCCCCCAATTTTTCAAAGTATTGTTAATTTACGGTTTACAACTGTGTGCTAAAAAAGAACAGCCAAGAAAATACTGTAGCAAAATGCTCAGGAGAAAACGAAAATTATCAAACATCTTTATTTTTGTTTGTTTTTAAAAAGCCATTTGCTGTTACAATATTCTAACCCGTTTTCATTCTAGAGTCAGTGCATTTAAAAAAAACTTGTATTTCTGAGGCAAATAATCAGAGAAGCTGTAAATGGTAGCTATTTAAAGTTTATTTCAAGTTAATTTTTTTTTCGTTTCTCAAAACAACTGAAGGGGAGGGAGGCCAGAGACACCCTGTAGTGTAGGGCAGTCTTTAACCTGGAGAAAGCATCTGAGGACTCCACAGTTGTCTCTCAGCTTGTGTTCCTGCAAATCTCATGCCCACAAATGCAGAAGGGCCACTCCTGTGTTCAGCTCTATCACGCTGACTTTGGTAGCCCGAAGGCCACCACAGAACACAGGTCTGAGTAGCACAAAATAACAGCTGCCAGTTATTTAATCCAAACATAAATTTTAAAATAGAGTATTAAATATGACCATAAGGAAGACCTCAGACTTGGTTACTATTCGTGTTCTAGAATATACCCTGAATTAGGTAGATTTACTAGCCATTTGCAGATTGCTAGATTTTAAAAATAGAAAGCTAAATGCCTTTAGGGCAGCTCAAAAATCATAAAATCAATCCATGCCATGAGGCCAGTTCCTTTTGAGCACAAGAATTTCTTGTAAAAAAGGAGCACACGGAAATATATATTCTTTCCCATAAGGCAGCCATTCATTATCGCACAGTGGTAGTTCACAACACAGGAGTTAAACGCCCAATGAGGGATTTTAATCAGTTAGTTTTTTGAATACAGAAAGCATATCAAGCCTCTGCATATCAATATTGAGAGAAAGACTATGAAAGAGACCATTTCACAAAACCTGCTGTAATGCACTAAAACAGCCAAATACCACATCTGAAACAGTATGTCAGAGCAGGCTCCAGCGGGAAAAAAAGTTACTGCAGCTGGTGCCCAGTCCCGTGATTTTCATGGATTCCATGATTATAAAGCAAGAATTGTGCTGCAAAAACACTGCTAAAATGCTGGCGTAGGAGGTATTATTCACATGCTTTTGTGACTGGGCTTCGGCGCTGGTAGATGGAAATAATTTTACTTGTCCAGAGGCGCTGCCCGCCCACAGCAGCCCGGCCGCTCCCGGCTGGCGGTGCCCGCCTCCCCCTGCCCGCCCCACGCCTGCGCGCACACTCGCACCCTTGCGGGCTGCTCCTTCTGCCATTGCTACCGTAAGTACAAAGGGCTACCAAAAACTAGAAAAATAGGGGGTGGTCTCTTCAGACATAAGCAATGCAGAATGCAATCAATCATATGAACCCACAAATAAATACTAACTTTTTACAAGGTTTTATGGTCACAGCTAGAGTATATGTTTGCTACAGTTCATAATTTCCTCTCCCTTGAGAGATTAATACCACTTACAGAACTGAGGAAAGTCTACAGAGGTTCTTTTTTCCTATGCATGGGTTCTCTCTGTTATGAAACCCAGAGCTGTCAGACCTGGCAACAGCAGCGTGTGCACAACATCAGCTCGGCTTCGGCAGCTGCAGAACCAGCGATTGCTGAAATCACTGCTGACACCATTATCGGGCCAGGACGAGGACAACCCTCAGCATGCTAGACATTAAAGCATTTTAACTACACTGTGCATACAGTCACACCTTTGAAAAGGGTTTGAAAACGTTGTATATTAATTAAAACATGAGTTTACAATCAGAGCTCTTCAAACAGTAAAACAAATTTTAGTGTCTTCTATTCATGTACTGTATTCTGTAAAGCCAGAAGAAAAGCAAAGTCCAATTTACAGCACTACTGTGTTTCAGCACATGCTGTCTTTGCCAAGGATAATACTGGAAATCTCTTCTGGGAAACCCCAGGAGCCCCATCTACCCCCAAAGAAACCCGTAACTATCACACAAATAATTCATGCACACAAATAAGAATCAACTGCCTTTGAACTTTGAACAAACTATAATATCCTTAAGACTCAACAATTTCTTTAGCTCACACTAGAGTCCCCAAAAATGTCAGTCCCAACATTAATTCTAATATGCACATTGACGTATTTGGGGAGGAGGAGGGAAATAATGGAAGAAGGCGCTGCAGAAACTCTGAAATCATCTCAGCAGAACTTGCAGTTTGAGTCAGGAAAAGATCAGATCAGAGAAATTTGTCAAAAAGATTGGTCAAAATCAAATCTTTTAGAGAGAGAAATTAAGAAACACTATACTTACCTTACAGTGCAGTTCCTTTCATCCAGTTTGTTAATGTTAGAGAAAATACACTCCCCATCTTCCTTTAAATCCTCTGCTTGCCTCCTTACTTCAACTGATACTTCCTAAAAGAGGTTTGTAGTACAAGTAAGAAACCAAGTCATCATGTTTCAAACTCCCAAAAAAATCTGTGATTATGGAACCTCTTGTTTGTGGGTTTGCTCTGTTCAAATATACATGAAGTCAACAGCAGAGCATGTTTTAAGCTTGTTTGGTTTTAAGCAGTACAGCGTGCTCTGTGACCTCGTGTGCTGCACTCCCGACCTGGCTGTGCTCGCCTTGCTGTTCTGCTTTGCTGAGCTACAGAAGAGCTTAACGTTTCCATAAACGTTTGCAACTTACATTTGGCAAAAAACAAACAAGCAAACAAAAAAAGAAGCACAGAAGTTGCAGAAGAGTTGCTCACATTTTAGGAGATGGAAGTATGCACCAGGTTGTGAATCCCTGTGCGAGTACTTCAGTTTCTCAGTAAAGCACCAACAGTGCTGTTCCAGAATGTTATTATCTCCATATCTTCAAACAACCCCACCCAAAGCACAGCTTTGCATTACAAACACTGAACCTACAGGAAATTTAATTGCGCATTAGCACTGGAATAATCTGAATCATATATGCAAAACAACATCTTTATTTACTTCACTCTGTTGTGAGCATCTTCAATGCACTTATCACCATATTTTCCAGGTGCCTAAACAGGTGTCTGCTTTTTGCCCCAGGAGGCCTATACTGAACTTAAGAGCACTGACTAATAAACCAGAAATGCATACAGGGAATAGATTATATGATTTTTTTCTGCTAGGTAGGCAATTATTTAATAATTCAGTGAATTTAATTTTCAAAGTATCTTCCAGGTGAATATTTTCAGTGCTTCGAATGTCTACCCTAGTAAATTATCTGCATAGTTAAGTCTGCACATAGAGTTCAAAAATAACTTTTGCCAAACTTAAAGACACAAAAAACTTAAGGAAAGACAGTCCACAACTTTAGAGATCAACATTTTTGTTTCTCTTTGAGCTATTCTCATTCTACTCCATGTCTACACATACACACACAGAGGTGACCTGTGTGTGTATGTATGCAATGTTTTTATCAAGAGGGGAAAAATAAAGTAATATGCAACTGCTTTGCTTCAATTCTATTCTTGTAGAAGGTGAAGTTCAACACAGGTTGAACACACTGTGACTCCTTATACGTATCAGGCAATCTCACAGTAGCTTGAACAACATCTTTTAACAGGGAACTAAAGAGACTTAGTTCCTCTGTTTACTTCCAGTGCCACCTGCCAACCATTGCCTGGCACTGCTTGGTTAAAAATTAATCTAATATTTACTTGTAAGTTGAACAGACTTTTGGCATCTCTCTAAGGAATAAATGTATACATCTTAAATCAAGCAAACTGACATAAAACAAAACATTAAGCAGTTTCATTGTTGCTGTGGCTTTAACATTAACAGGCGTATTTGTAATCTCTAAACTTTATTAGGTAGAACTTTTGTCCTATATAATTTTGCATTAAGCAGATTTAGAAGAAAAGAGGAAATCCATGGAAATCATTAGACCAAAGTAATTATTATTTACACATGGAACACTTTTCTTCATAGGTTCAGAGAATTCAAACAGGGAATACAGCCACACCAATGAAAAAATAAGTCTGGGTGAAAATTTGAATCTTCGAAATCTCTATTGTAAAAAAGAGGATATTAGCAAATCAATCATGTTTTCTTTCCATCTGACTGCAACACACAAGAAATTCCTTTAATCCAATTGCTCTTGTGCAGCACAAACTTTGATCTTCCTCGTTTTACTTAAGATAGCTACCTATTACATTTACTCCTGTCCTGACAAAAGGCAAACATCATATTAGTGTTACTAAATTGGAAATTTTCATTAAAATTCTCTTTTCCCCTCCACTCCTCTACTGTCCTCCACCACACTGGGCAACTTAAAGCATAATGCAAAAGACACTTGTACCTGTTTGTAGAAATCAGTGGAAGGGGATGATCTAGACCTTTCATGGGTGTATTGGGATTTCCCATGCTGTTCATGGCCTGTATCGAGGATATTATCAGCTGAATGATACCTTCCTGAGCCCCTTGGCTCTATTGGCTTCCACGGCTCCTTCCACGATGCCTCATACTCTGCAAAGGTTCCCAGGCGCAGCGGCCGTGCAATCCTCTCAGCAGCCCTATTGCTGCTGCTATGGTGGATGCTATCTTTTGAAGCATGAGCAGTTTCAAGTCCAACAGAGGCTACCCGACCTCTTCTCTCATACCACAGCTCCTCCCCCTCTTGTGCTTTCCTCTCTGGCCTCTCAGGTTGTCCCTCTGCTAGACCATGGGGACCTGGTTTCTGTGATGATTTTCTAAATGCAGGCTTACTTGTTTCTTCAAAAAATTTCCACCTGTCTGCAAATGAGCCCAGGGCTTCTTCTGATATGTTTGGACGGCAATGAGCATGGCATTCATCCTCTGACATGCCCACCTCATTCATCTTCTCTGGTTCTGAGTATGACTTCAGTTTTTGCTCTGTTGTGAACCTCTTCCTGGCTCCAATCCGAGAAACGTGATGAGTGCCACTCCCTGTAGGATTTGGTTTGGCTTGCGTAGCCTCAAGGAATCCAGAGACATCTTCAGAAACCAAAGCCAATAATGAAGAGTTGTGACTACCAGTTTTCCGCTCAGGGGACCTGGGGAGATATTCAGCGGGGCTGGGCTCCAAGTCCCGACGTTTGAAGGACGTCGCACTCAGAACCCTGGCCTGGGCTTCCTTGAGGTGATCTTTGTAGGTGCTGGTAAAGTTTGTGTCGGGGGAGGTGGTGACATTCTCTGTTAAATCTGGTTTCCAGGTCTCACTGCACTCCTCTGTTTCAGATGACCCTACTAGTGTAGCAGTACTTCTACTTTTCTGCAGCTTTGCTCTTCTCATTTGGATCTCATTTCTGAGGGTTGTTGCAAAACGATCACTCCTTCGTGCCTGTTTAGACAGATGAGTGTCAAATGAGGTCTGTTGTTCTGATACCACTTCTGGGTTGTTGTCAGACTGTTTTTTCCCTTCCTGAGCTAAAGAGTGCAACATTGGCGTCTTCTGAGGAGAAATCTTGCTACTCTCATCTTTCCCCCACCTAAAATCTTTCTGAACAGATCTGTTTTCAGTGGTAAGGACACAGCCCTTTACATACTCCTGCTGACCATGCCTAGTTTCACTTGCTTCAGAGCTGTTCTCACAGCTTTTCTTTTGTCCAGATTTTTCAGTATGATTCAGTTTTTTAGATTCTTCTGCTACAGGACACCTAGCATCTACCTCTCTGTCCACTGGGTAATGACTACTGTTCTCACACCTTGTCAGTAAAGATTCAGTAGATTGTTGAGGTAGATAGTATTTTGGGTTTGGGGCCATTGTAATAACTGCAGAATTTTCATGAGGTCCAAGTGACAAATCAGTTCCCACTGCAGGTTTCCAGCTGTCATCCTTGAGCTGTAGTGGCTTTGAGCTTCCCTGAGCAGGCTGTTTTGCTGTCACACAATAATATCGACTTTGTCCAGTGTTGTCCACCTTCTGTTCAGCAGCACTGTTCAAAGAGGAAGTGTTGAGCAGACTAGCTTGGTTTGGATTGTAGCCATGAAAATGATCTGTAGTTAACTCCTGAATGCCACTGTAGGACAAATAATGTTGCTGATCTTTAGGTGCAGCTAAGATTCTTGTACTGTGATAAAAGGTGCTTTCATCACTGTACTGGTGCTGGTGGTGGTAAGAGTAAGCAGACTGTGCGAACCGAACATCGGTGCTGGACAAGGATGGCTGCAGTTTGTTCACAGTTCCTGCATTACTACTGTACCTTTCACCAGCTGAAGAAAAAGCATGTTCTGAACTGAGATCGGATTTGTAATTTGAGCTGCTGATCCTCCTGTCACATGGTCTGGAGGGCCGTCGGTGCTGCTCTGCAGTTTCCAAACTCCAGTCGCTCCTGGGCTGAGATCGGTTCAGGGCTGTAAAGTGCTGTGTGCCGGCACCCTCTGAGAACACAGGGCCATGGGCTTTCTCGTGGCCCTTGGTGGCAGCAAAGCTGTCACTACGAAGAGGTGGAGGTGGAGGGGGAGGAGATGAAGACTTCTTCTTATCAGGAATGTACCAGACAGGTCCGAAACTGGATCTTCCCGAGCTAGTGAGCTTGCCATCTGAGTGTTCCTCTGTTCTAGGAGCTTTGTTGTTCTCGTATTGGATGGAAGCTGGCAAATACCCAGGTTTGTCCTCTGTTCCACTGCTGTCATTCAAAAACTGGCCAGACTTGCTTCCATGCTTAGCAGTCTCCCAGGGCCCCATTTTGTAAAGCATGTTCTCTGTTGAAGAAGTGTCTGCATTGGACAGAGTGTGGTCAGGGGTGCTAGAATTCGTGGAGAAAGACCCATAGGCTGAATCCCGCTTACTTTGGCTCCCTAGATGATCAATGCTATTAGACCTTGCAGAAGAAAGTCTTCCATACTGGGCTACTTGGGGAGTGTGGTCCCAGCTGTCCATACTTCCCAAAGAGCTGAATTGGTCAGAAGTGCGATATAGACTTGACTGATCCCATGAGTTTGACAGGTCATGAGAAGAACAACTACTGATGGAAACAGAAAAAAATGTGTCAGAATAAATATTAAAAATGTCAAAAAAATGCCACAACATAATTATGACCACCCATTTTAATAATATTGGTTAAAATCCATCTGCACAGCAGTTAAAGACAAACAATATAACAAAATTGGAAGTTTGAACACTAAGTCAGGGCTCCAACTTTATACTCCACCACTGATTCAAAGCCTGAAACCTTAGTAACTAACTCAGCTTCCCTATGTAAGTTTGCCAGTAATAATATGCATTTATCTCCTTGAAGGGTCCCTTCTCCCCCTGCAAATTGCTGGCTTTGCGTATAGAAAAATTTAGTTTGAGCTCCATTAGCTCCCACTTTCCCAGGACAAACACCAGCTTATTTTTCAGCTGATTTTCCAGGCACCTTGATTTTTCCAGCTATGAAACTCACATACTTCCTCTCTTCATCTCTGAACTAATGACTCTAAACTTCTTCAGCCCATGATGTTATTCCCTTGTCAGTAAGTTACTCCAATAAGGTTATATCCCCATCTTCCTATTTGTTTGATGTTTTAACTTTTAAGCAGAGATGCACTAAATGCATTTGTCTCAAATACCACCTGCACACGCACCTTAGCAGTGTGGTTTCAAACCACTCTCAAGTTGACACTCTTAAAACAGCATTCCATTCCACCAGTTTCACAGCATTGGCAGGAAAACTTCAGGAGATGCCAAAGCAACATAAGCTCTGCATGGCCAAACAAACTTCTAACTTTCCTTCAAGAATCCTTACTACCACCAGTTTCTCCCTACCACTCTTTCCTCTATAAAAACATCATCTTTGACACTGTACTTTCTTCAGGTCTTTTGCTAAGGACACTGTTCCAAAATCCTGCTGCTTCTGTTACCTTCCTACCCCATGAGTTTTGTTTCACTACTTCCTTCCATTTATTTTCTCTCTCACAGTACTCACCTCCTGTCAATCCAACACACTGATGCTGAGATGACAGTCTTGCCAATTATTCTCATCACATCTCCCTGTTTGAACTTCACTGGCAGCTCCTCCTGCTTTTACATACCAAATTCAAATTCTTGCCTTTGCATGCAAAGCCCCTTGGTAGAAATCCCAGAATTATTCCACTTCCCTGTAGCTATAATTATATGAAGCATCTACCAAATCTTGTGTTGTAAAGAGAGCTGTGAAAGCCAGCAATGAAATTACATTAGTCCACATAAAAAATACAAAGAGTGATACAGGTCTTCTGTCAAAAATATTGCAAAAGTCAACTCAACAATTCTTTGGAATGCAGTACTAACAGAATTGTTTTTTTCCCCTCTACTACTACAGCCTTTTAAACTTCTTTTCTTACAAAACATGGTCAAAAGCAATTTATATTAAATAAGAGAAGATATGCTTTATGCTTATTTTCTAAAAGCATTTTATTAACAAGATACACTAACAATGGCCTCATCTTGTGGGGTTTTATGTTCTTTCATTCATTTATTTTTAGCATTTAAAACAGCTTGCCGAATCCTTAAAAAGGTCTTAATTGTCATCTTAAGCTGATACTGTGTTGCACGTAAAAAGTATTGTGGTCATTACTAGAATTTTTTTGTCAAAGAATAACGTAAGCCAGATATTATTAAAAATTGCCGATATTCCCACTCCCCTGAGCACTACGGAGATCATAGAACCATTAAGGTTGGAAAAGACCTTTAAGTTCATAAAATCCAAACAGATACTTGGTATTAATTAAAAGAAAGATGCCACTTGTGCAGGAAAGCCTCGGTTTACAGGTCTCCTGTAAATCTGCTGGTATCAAATGTGAAACAGAGATATCATCAAAGGAGGTCAAAGCCCTTCTAGAAAATGCCTAATGGAAACCCAGCAGAAGCAGCAAGCACTTTAAGGAGGACAGGAAGGCATATTCCCGCAAAGCATGGCCTCCTGTGGTCCTAAACTGTAGGGCAATCCTCCTGTGAACCCTGACATGGAAGAGAGTGCAGAAGCCAGTTCTGCCTGAGCCTGGCTGGCATCCCAGGATATCCTTTCTCTCAATGGCTGTTATAGAGCAGACTCATAGAAGCACCAACACTCCTGGTCAAAGTCTGGTAGGTGAAGTCCAGGAATAATCTACAAACACCATCCCCCTTGGCCACATTGGCCAGTAAACACCCTTCCCAACCCTGGGGCATGAGCTTCTGCTCCTGGACCCTTACAGAAATGGTTTCCTCTCAGCAACTGCATGTGATTACAAATCAGATGCACCTGACCCTAACTGCCCCAAAACCTCAGTTTAGGTAGCCTTCTCAAAATACACTTGTCCCACAGCCACAACTGTAATACCAGAATCGAGCAGAAGAGGTAATTGCGTACATCTGTACAACCAGGGGCACAGAAAAAAACCCAAAGGCTCCTCTGTTATAGTATACCCTACTGCAAGAAAATGCAGGGTTTAAATTTTCAACAGCTTAAGATAGTTCAGTTACACTCCTCCTCCCAGAAAAGTGCACTCAGCCTTAGTTTAGGATAGGCCAGGAAAAACATCTGCATCATGTTATTAAGGTGCAACTACTGTGAAAAAGACAGAAGACTCACAGAGGGAAAGGAAGGCACCAAAAGCTTTACAAGTTCCAGCTCTCTCGCCTTGCGTGAGAGGCATCTAGACCTAGCCTAGTGCTCCCAAAGATAACTTACAATTTTTGCATTAAAGTCACATGATAAAAACCCCATACATATCATGCTGGATGTGGAGGGCTGGATTCCAGGACCACCCTCTCTCCTATATACTGGTACAGCCTCTTCTTATCAGTCTTCCTCTAGATTCACCCACCTTTTCAAATGTTCAAATTCATCAGCTGGGAAAAAGAAAGCCCCAGCAAAACCAACCGAGCAAAAAAAAGAACTAAAGCAAATCAAACTGTCCATACCTTAACATAGCAGTAGAGAGTATGGACAGTCTTCATGGGGCTGTTTTGGCCAGCTGTGCCCCACTCCACTAACACAAAAATATGCCCCCCCCCCCAAACACTCTCCATGTTTTAGAAGTGATTTAGTGAATTTTCACACTCACAGAGAGAATTCAGGTAGGCACATTCAGAAGAGATTTTAGGCTTTGAATACCAATCTCAGATGCTTAGCTCAAGGAAGGACATGAAATTCCAGAAATACCCCAGGGATGGGATGCCTGGGGTAGAAATATCCCCTCCTCGGGCTATTTCCATTATCTCCTTGCATACTGCTGCTTTCAGCTACTGATTGCTGTGATTTCCGATCAGCTGAAACTTTTGTGAAATGTACTTGTAAAGTGGGGAATCTCTGAGGCTGCTCACCTCTTTTTGCAGATCAGCAAGCCCAAAGAACCCCACTCTGCAACTGAGATCCCCAAAGTATCAAAATCTTGGGCTGCCACTATGGGAATGCTGGGTATCCTCCAGCAGCAGCGTGGTAAAAGCACCTCTGCCACTGAAACGGTCTTGGACAACAGACACCAGGGCTGACAAATCTCCCAAATATATTGTCTTTTAAGTGGTCAGCACAGGTAGCCAAGGGGTTCAGGATGGCAGTGACTCGGGAACTGTGGTATGAGACTGTGCTAAGCCACTATATCTTTCAGCAGCATGTGAGAAAGAATCTCTTGATTTTATTAGCATGAGGGTCTGCCAGCAGTTGTGGCTATTTCTGATATGTGAGGGGAGAGGACTGCTCTATTCCCATCCCCCTCTTCCTTTACACCCACAATTTCTTGACCAAACCTCATTTTGAACTGGCATGGAACCATTTTTTTTCTCTTTCCTAAGTATTGGGACACACCCAGCTCCTATCAAAATACACCTTGAGACACATCTTGTAGTATTTTACTTTCAAAAGGTAAAAGGACAACCACCAGGAAGAGAAGGAAGCATATAATGATTTACAGCTTAGTATAGAAGACTCATTAATAGCAGAAATACTCTTTAGCTCTAGTATTGCAATGAGGAATCCTATAGAAGATTTTAGAAATTTCTGAATTTTGTTTCTATGTACAAGGACTTTTACTGTCTTAAAAATCTATAAATCTAAATCAATCCATCTACATGATATTTAAATACAAACTTTAAATCAGTGTAAACCAGCAGAAATTGTAATCAAAGTTTCTAAAACTTCTACTAATAAAGTATTACAAAAAACATTTTAAAAAACCCCTTTCTGTCGATTTTATTCAAGGGCAGACAGCAACTTAGCTTAAAAACAGCAGGGAGCTCCCTAAAAAAACAGTGTAAAAACATTGTAAATGTTCATCTAAATGTAAAAATTAGATGAAAAAAAATACTGAAGTATTAATGTTCTTTTTGTTTTGACTACCACAAAACATTAACCTCAAGAAGTAATGATTCAGCAAAGAATGCACAGCACTACGTACAGAAAACCAAAGTCTACTTTCCAAACCGGGACTGCAAACCACACTAATTTTCTGTAATGCTCAGTGTAACTATGGCCCAAATGGGAACTGAGAAGGAAAATTTAACAAAAGACAAAAAAAATAACACCCCCCCCTCCCCAAAACCAAGAAAATAGTTCATGAAAATGATAAATAATGTCACCTAGGAGCTGGAAACAAACAAGAACCTGCAACCAGACACAAATAGGCATTACCTAAAGGTTTAGAGTTTCACAGCTAAAACTGCCTGGGTGTCAGCCTTTCTCCATTAGTGTTGAATGTGACCTAACAAATATTAAAGTGCTTTAAACAGTGACTGAAGATCATCAGTCTTATTACCTCTCTAGACAAGCAAGATCACAGATGTAGGGAATGATTACAGAAAGACAGTTTAACTAATTAAACCAGTAATACCTTAAAAGACAACAGTAAAGCATTCTGCACCCTCTCTTTAGAAAAAACCTTTAAAATTGTTTGAAGCAGTATTTTTATTTTCTTCTCCCTTTCCTATTTCACTTTATGAATGTTAATTTTGATGGTTACTTTGCCTTAGGATTTTACCAGCAGGCATTGAAAGGAAATGCAGAGCAAGAAGCATAACCTTGTGACTGCCTTTAAAGCTAGTTTCTTACCTTTCAATCACATGCACATATCACAAACTGTTTCAGAAATCCACTCATCCACACGTCAAACTTCCCCAACTCCCCCTTCATGCACTGCAAGGACAGGCAGCTCTAAAGAAGTGTAACACCATGATTCTGCGTTGGTTGTTTTTTAAGAAAATAACCCTCAGCAACATGATCTGCGTTATTGTAGCCTCGCTGTTAGGAGCTGTATGTGTGTAACTTAAGCAGAGACTCACCTTGCATGATAGCTGGAGTGCCAGGAGGCGCAGGCAGTAGAGGGAAGGTGTGACGTGGCTGTCTCAGGTTGACTTTCGGTAAATTTGGTTGCGTGCCAGGAGTGCGGCCTGCAGGCTAGGTCATTCCTTCTGAAAACAACACAGGCAGAGGGTGCTACTTTAATGCAAACAGTTCAATAAGGTGATACGCAGCAAAAAATATCTACCAGGGCAGCAGTAAAACGTTTCACAGATAGGACGGAGGCATAATGACTTTAAATGACAGCAAAACTTTCTACATGCATGCATGCCAGTTTTGAAAAGACATCACCATTTCTTTAAAATGCTTGAGATGCAGTGAAGTGCCAATTTTTTTTTTTTAATGGGTGGTGAGGTAGGTGTCTTTAACAAGGAACAGAGACTGATAAATTTTAAAGTGCCTGACACATATCCAGAGATTTAATAGTTAAAGCTATTATTAGACTTAGAACTCTTTTACAACTTGACAACAGTAAGTCTTTGGTAAGATTTTACTGTAGGTAGGTGCATATGGGAGGAGCTAGGAAGAAACGAGTTAATGACAGGAAGGATTAAAGCCATGTAAATTGTTTCATACAAGTTAGTGATACAAACAATCATATTAATTCCAGGCAAGTTCTGCTTCAGCTTTTGAAATGTTTGGCATCCCAGATATGCATGGAGGTTTTGTTTGTTTTAGTGTTTTCTGGGATTGTTTTTTAAAGAATACAGCTCAGTATCAGTTCAGTGAATCATGTAAGTCCCCAAATATCTACTTGGATATCACCTCCAAGTGTTCCTGCTCACCTAACAGAAGAGATACCTTCTAAGAAGTATCAACAGTAGGTTGTTGTTAGAGCTTTGCACCTTAAAAACTGTTTTGAAAAGTTGCTCCATACTCATCTACCCCCTTCCTTCTGCTCAGGAATTAGTAACTACAGCTTGCACTGCCTTCCAAGGACTTGCTGTTTGTTACACCTCTCAGCACTCATGGATTAAGTGCATTCTTTTTTCCCTAAGGTTAAATAAGCCTTCTGGGTGGAATCCAGCTACTTCTGTTTCAGTGAGCAGATGCCAATTACAGGCCATTTATCTAGACCCTCTCACTTGGGAATGAAGCAGGACCTTCCTTGAAAGTAATTCTCCTGCCCTTCTTCTTGGCTTGTCCTGGAGGAAGTGTAATTTAAAATTTAGATGCAGTATGAGGTTTGACAAATCCCATCTCTTGAAGTCTGAGTCTGAAATAAAGGCTTATAGGACCATAGTTGTTAAGATTTTTTAATGCACTTCTGTACTTAAGAAATCTTTTACTCCAAGGTTAAGTAATTTGTCTGAGTTACAGAAGCAATTTGCTACACTGAAGAAGTGTTCCCTATTTTCAATTTGAACTGTAAAAAGGTACTTCTACAGTTTTTTACTCATTCCTCTTTTTTATAAATTTGTCTGTTATCAACCTGCCACTGCATTTAGAGACCAAATCTAAAGCCAGTCTCTTCAAAACAGGTCAGCTCTGAGTACATGGCTTTTCACAGTACATTCAGGAAGGTCTGAAAAAATCAGTGATGAATTGCCTTTCCAAACTCTGCATGCAGGATTACAAAAGGAGAATAACAATTCTACAGGGAAATTGTAATTTCACTACGAAGTGTAGCATCATTACTGTCACTAAAAAAAGAAGTAATTGTTTCCATAAACAAAAACCTACTCTTCTCAGCGTGACAAAAGAGAAAATGGTTAAGCAGAGCATCTCTAGTTGCTCGTTCTTGGTAGGACATGACATTCAGAGTGGAGGAGCACCAGTACTCTCAGTGCAAACAAGTGCAAAAGATTCTGCTCAGCCCCATGATGATGGGCTCCAGACAATCCTTGCTTGCTCCAAGCGTGTGTGTAGGTATGGAAAAAGTTATGATTCCACTGTTCAGCTGCACAGAACATCACATGCCCTTTTCCCCCCACTGCTCACCTTTAACAGTACTGACAACAACTCAGCAAACCACAAATACCTGGTAAGGCAAATTCAGCAGATCTCGAGGCATCGATTCAGCTGAAAAGGTTTATCTTTTATGAGACAATTACTTTTCTATTATGTACTGCTAAGGAAACACAAGACTAGGAAACTAGCACAATACAAGCAATGTTTGGAGCATAAGGAAAAGAAGGTTGGGAAGAGGGCTTCTGAGACAGTTTGGGCTTGACAAATGGCGGGAGGAATCCAATCACTGGGAAGAAACAGAAGGGATGCACATGTAAAGTCAGTACTGTACCTCATGGAACTTGTCAAGATCTTGATAAGATAGTTCCTCGCTACATGAATGTCATTTTCAGAAGGCATTTTCTGTGCTACAATATCCACCACCACTTTCATCTTCCTGAGCAGCCAAGCAAGGGGAGGAACAGACTGGACTGAGTTGTGGCGTAAGGCAAGTCAAGTGGACAAGAATTTACAAGTTCTGTTGAATTTTCTGTATTTGTGACCACAGAGGATTTTTGAGAGGGTCTTTTCTTTGGACATAATGGTCTGAACAGCCTAAAAATACTGGTGGGATACCTAGAAGGTGGAATCTCATAGACTTCACAGACACCTGCCGTTGTTGGGAAGTTCACAAAATGACTAAAAATTAATTCACCATGCATAGTCAACAGTACTTTCTGATAGTAATTCTAATTAAATTGTAAGAATCTATCCTGCACTTCAAGAAACAATGTTTTCTAAAAAGTGGACTGCAACACAAATATTGATTCCAAAACTCAGCAAATGGATAGAAGGACTAGAAAGAAAAAATTCAAAAATTCAAAACAGGAATATTTTGCAGGCAACTGAAGAAGCTGGAAGCTGAGCATTTACATTCTAATATAATACCTCTCTATTACTTCTGAGTGACAGAATGAGATCATCTGAACCTACAAAAACCTCCAGCATTAATGGAAGCATTATTAAAAGCATTTCACTGAAAGTATGTTTCTACCACTGCTTTTACCCGAAGCTGCTGGAAGGAAAATGTTGGTAAGTATAGAAGATAGGTTACAAAGAAAAAAAGATAAAAAGCCAGCAGATACAACAACAGAAGCATGCATTTCCACAGCACCACCTTCTCCAACAGAAATTGTATCATTCTTATCTACCAAACAGCACCTCTGTTGTAACCCTGCCGTACAGACTTTTGCTTCTGGAGTAACCAAAGCAAGAATGTGACAGGCAGTTCCAGGGGCCTGCATCCAGATGAAAATCAATTGCTAGAATTTATTTCATAGAACCATAAAATAGTTTGGGTTGGGAGATCAGTTAAAGTCAGTTAAAGATCACTCAGTTAAAACACCCCTGCCATGGACAGGGGCACCTTCCACTAGAGCAGGTTGCTCACAGCCTCATCCAGGCTGGCTTTGAACATTCCCAAGGATGGGGTATCCACAACTTCTTTGGCAACCTGTTCCAGCACCTCACCACCCTCACGGTAAAGAATTTCTTCCTAATATGTAATATGTCCGTTACTGTTTCACTGCAGCCCCCTGCTGAACGAGGAAAGGCACACACCTCGAGGCTGGGGCTGCACAGCTGTCCCTGCAGGCAGCAGCACGTGCCGCTATTCTGAAGCCACACCGGCCCTTATCCCTTTCCCTTCTGTCTCGGCCTCGTTTTCCCTGCCCCGCCCGGCGACCCGCGCGCGCCCCCTGCCGGCTGCCTGGCGCTGCGCCCCGGGAGGCAGCGGCTCCGGCGCCGCCGTCACTCCCGAACTGCCGCCATTGGGGCACCATTCCTCATCCCAGCCGAGCCCTCCTCGGGCCGGCAGAGCGGCACACTCTGCCATGACCACACGGTAGTGGTTTTTCTCCTAGCGGCTGCAGCCCTGGGACTGCAGATCTGCGCTCCACATCCACAGCAATCACTGACAGCCAGAGCTCCCCACAGCACATCTAACCAGAAGTGAGCATTAGAGGCCAGTCCTTGTAAATGCAGTGTCACCCACTGTTCATCTGTACCTGCTGTGACAAGAAGTAAATAATGAAATCAATCAAAGAATGATTTGGGTTGGAAGAGATCTTAAAGATTATCTCGTTTCAACCCTTCTGATGAAGGCAGGGACACCTTCCACAGACCATTTGCTCAGAGCCCCATCCAGCCTGGCTTGAATGTTTTTAAGGTATGGGCTATCCATATCTTCTCCGGACAACCCGTTCCAGCGCCTCACCACCCTCAGAGCAAAGACGTTTTTCCTAACATCTAATCTAGACCTACTCTCTTTCAATTTGAAGCTGTTCCCCCTTGTCTTGTGCCTTTGAAATTAGTCTCTCTTTGAAATTAGTCTCTCTCCAATTTCTTGTAGGCTCCCTATGGTTCTGGAAGACTGCTATAATGTCACCCCAAAGCTTTCTCTTCTCCAGGCTGAGCATTCCCAGTTCTCTTAGCATTTTCACATAGGAGAGGTGCTCCAATCCTCTAATCATCTTGGTGCCCTCCTTTGGATTCACTCCAACAGGTTGATCATCCTTCTGTGCTGGGGATGCCAGAGCTGGATGCAGTACTCAAGGTGGGGTCTTCATCCTAATAAAACCTGGGTTTAGACAAGAAATCCCAATTTTTCAAAAGTAAAAGGATGGACAAGTCAGTGGTTTCAGTCAGAACTGAGCTGAATCTACAAAGACAGAAAAAAAATCCCAAAGCAGAAGCATCTGTTCTTTTTAACTCTTACTGTTACATGTTGTCAGCCCTGTTTCAGTGAAAACTGTTGTAGTGATGATTTATATTAAAGATTCTTTAAAAACAGATATATTCCCTTTTCAGCCACTTACATTTTTACAGAAAACTGTAGACTGTATTTCAAGGTACAAACACAAGAATTTAGGAAACAGTCAGTGTAGTGACACTGAACAGCAGCTATCAAAATAAAACTCTTCTCCCTCCATTCACCACAGTGCAACTCAAAGCTTTTCAGCAGTGCAGCAAAGCCTTTCTGTGTTGTAAAAAACTTTGTTTTTAAAATAGCCCAAGTTCACTTTTCGAAGTTGCAGCAGGAGGTCCAAACTACTTGCAGTCATTTTAAACCTTGTCTAGAACCAGAAATTTGGCCTAATCCCAGTGTAACTGGCTACAAGACATGCCGAAGATGCAAGGCTAAGGAGATGCAGAAAGGCTGCAGCCCTGAGATAAAATGCAAACCTGCACAAGCTTAAAGGTCAAGTGCACAAATCCCTGGCACTCTCAAACAAGCAGCATGCCCGAGCACTGCACTGCGAGGTACAGCTCATAAGGTGCCCTTAGATTGTGTCAAAGCCAAATAAACCAAACCACGCTGCTCTTGTTTGTCCTACAGAAACAGAACCAGTTACAAACACCGCTGCCCCTTGCCAGCCACACAGATTGCCTAGGAAGGGTTCAATTTTTGCAATGTCCTCAGCAAGCCACTCGCACTTTTTTTTTTTATTCCATGTAGAGAAAATGTCAAGAATTTGTAGTGACAGCACAGGTGCTCTTGTTTGTCTGCTTAAAATTCCCAAACAGCTTCAAAGTTCTCAGTTTTCTCACCTCCCCTCCCTTACAATAACAGTAGGCTAGACATACCAATACTTCATTAACAAAATTTTTTTTAGTAAATCTGTATATGCTGGGGGAACAAAAATCTTCCCAGTCCATGAGGGTTTTTTACAGTTCACCAATCTTTTGTTCAGTAAATTAAAACACACTAGAAGACCAACATATAATGTAATTAACTGGGTATGCAAAAAGCCACTGCAAAGGAACTGCTAAATCATTTATTCAATGTATTAAAAACATGTTTGGATTTTGTTAGTCTTCTGAATCCTTGGCAGGAAAAAAAAAGGAGGCTGAATACCACCATGAGTCTGCAGTTACCCACAGGGGCCTCAAATAAAAAGAAATTGACAATATAACTGTTTCTCATTCCAGAAGCTGTTATATGCATTTGTCACTGCAGATTTGAAGAATTCATCCAACTGCCTAACATGGGAGCTCATGATTAGAACTGGATGATTTTTCTAAAATGAAGATTTTTTTTTTTTTAAATGAGCACTTAATTTGATCTTTCTTCTTGCCCTCCCTTTAAAATAGACAAACAACATTCCTTTCTATAGAATACCAAAGGAGTCATCATCCTACACAAAGATATTTGGTATTATCTACCTCAGACAACTATATTCATAGAATTCAAATTACTTCATGCTACGTTAGTCACCACTGGCAGATCTATCTGCCAGGGAAATATGGAAATGAAGTATCTAAAATTTGGCAAAAAGCTATCACCCAGCAGCAAAACTCTATAAGGAATGTGAATGGTTTCTCATGTCATTCTCAATAATAAAATAAATGCAAGAGTTATCCTAATTTAGGCTAAATTATCAATTCCATAAAAAAGCTCTTGATTAAGTCCAATACAATTCTCTGCTTCTTTCCCCTTGCCATTTTCAGTGTTGTCCTGTCTCCTGACATAAAGGTACATCTATATCTTTGGATGTAACAGCAAACCAAGTGAGAACAAAGCATCCAAAACTTCAGGTGGAACACTTTTTCTGAAGTCTCCTGCTTTATTTTTTTTCTTCATTTATTTAAAAATGAAGGAAGGAGGGTGGTATGTATGTCAGAAAGAATATGCAAAGGAAGAAAAATTCAGAAAGCCCTCCTGAAAATTTCCATGTAGAAATTGTGTATTAAAGGATTTCCCAAATTAAAAAAACTTCCAGAATATATTTTGAAGTCAACCTTCACTGTCACTCATATCCAATAGAGATGATATATATATATATATATATATATATATACACACGCACACACATACATACCTCTCTGTATAGATAGATACGTATATGCAAAGTGACTTTTTAGGCTTTTCTAGTTCCAAAATATCCACAATTTCTCTAACCAGGCTGATGGTTTTGCACTCCAGACACTGCTTTTTTGGTCTTCCCAATGTACTGAAGCACTGCTAAAACCTGTCCCACTATCCACTTATGAACTCACCTCTATGCTGCTTTCTAGAGCAATACAGCTCTGCAACTTCCTTTCCTTTCTCTTAAGTCTGTCCTACTGCCTTTCCCTCTGATTCAGTCTTAGATGCCCCAAGTTCCTACTCTCCTGGGGCTAGACAGCAGCAACTTAAATGCTTTTTCTAAAGTACACTCTGTGCCAGCATACAGACTGTCCATCCAGGAGAGCCTTAAACATCCTTTCAAGTAAGGACAAAAGATACAAGTAACTGCATTAGCCCCTCCAAAAAGCCAAAAAAACAGAGCTTTTCCAGGTGAGGCAGAAACATCACGACTTGAAATCTTAACTGTAGAGGTATCACACCCTCACTTTATATTATAGAGATTAAACTTAAGATGTATAAAATGTCTTTTCATGGTGAGCAATAAACCCAAAAAACTCTTGGTAAATATCATCATGGCAAGTACTTTAGGGCCATGTCTTTTACCTTTGCAGATCTGTAGTGAGCTTTATAAAAACAACACATACCATCTCCCCCTTTCTTCCAGGGTCACTCCCTGAATACAAAAAACATCTGAATGGAACTCTGTTTCAGATGAAGCCAAAACCTGTCTGGATTTACGTCTGGCTTGTTCACAAAAGGAATGGTTAAATCAGATGCACTGCAGGAATAGTTAATGCAACATTTAATTACATAAATATTTAGAACAATGCTGCCGGTTCCCCATTAGAAACAATGTGTTATTTTCATCCAAAAAAACCCATTGGAGTAAGTAGAACCAACTCAACAGGCCCACATAAAGTCTTATTGCTCATCTATTTACGAGCTTGCACTTGTTAAGTATTCTAATACTGCTTCTCAGCCTATTCACACAACACTTTGAATTCTCAAGTAATCTTCCAAATAAATACTGGTCACATCACACAGCATCCAGGACCCATTTACTCCAGTTTAGCCATAACTGAGACAAAAAATGAGTGTAATACTGAAAAAAATTACAGTACTTTCCACATTAATAAAGAACTGAATAAGCTTTTCATGTAGAAATTTTCCCTTGAGGCATCTTGCTCTCAGAAGGACAATAGAGATTTGAAAGATAAATCTTCTCCACAAAAAAAAAAAAACAACCCCCCCCCCCCCCCAAAAAAAAACAACAAAAAGCCTCCACAAACAAAAAATACCACCAAATCAAAACCAAACTCCCCAAAGAACTCTTCTGAGGAGCCCCTTCTGGATTACATATACAAGTGCATGTAAAAATTTCTACTTCTTCCACTGAATTGAGGTAGCCCTGCAAACTGTAAATCACTCTTTGATATACAGCATGGTTTGTAAAATGGATTTTTATTGTCATAAAAAACTATTTTCAGATTAAAACAGACATTAGAGTTTTGGCACATTACAGAGCTCAAAATTTGGGCAGGAAATCTCAGGTGCCCTAACATGTTGGAAGCCCAAGGCATAAGGTGGTTACAGTTGCACAATCATCCAAGTAACCTCTCCCTCCTTACCTCCCGAGGCAGCTCAAATTTCAGGTGAAATTAATTGTTAGTTCCAAATTCAATCCAGTTCTTAATCTCCAACTGATGACTGCAGCCATAACAGGATTATAACACACAGCAGTACAATTTGAAACATACAACCATCTACCATTTTTCCACTGGCAAAGGGCAGGTATTTTCCTGCAACTTCTTGGAGCAGGAGCTACTCTCTTCCTATGCCTGTACTAACTCAGGCCAAATATTTCCAACATTTTTTGTAGACTCTTAATGAAAGTAGAAGGAATCTGCATGGGCAGGTATAATGTTGTCTCTGAGAGCTCTTACCACCCTGTGGGTAGAAGCCTGACCCAAGAAGAAATATAGTCCATGCCCTCCATCCCTAAGGGGGAGATGGGGACTGCAGTAAAGGCAAATGCAAGAAGCTGGATCCTCTGCTGAGGCTGGTTCTATGTCCTGCTTCATCTTCTGATATTTCATTCTGTGAGAAACAGAGCTGTTTCTCTTGATCTGGATACACTGGGAATAAGTATAAACCCTCATTTTGAGCAAATATATGGCAGCCCTAAAACACAATCACCTGGAGCTAGAACTTTAATAATGACCAGACAACTCTCATTTCTGAGATTCTTGGAACAGCACTGATTTTGCTTGGGGAACTAGGTTTTAGGATTATTTTACAGAAACAGAATGTGCCAAGATATGCACCCAATTTAACATCATTAAGACTTGAATGCTGGGTTCAGTCACTTCACAGCAAAATAAAAGCCATTTTCCAAGCAAAATGGAAAACAGAATCACTTCACAGCAATAACAACGCAAATCTTCAATAGATGTATTTCTTCCAGCCCAGCTCCATTACCCCTTCAGATCTCAATCTTTAACTGCCCTAATTATTACCAAGTGTAAGTTTTACAAGAGAGTAAATCTGGCAAATGTAGAGTAATAAATGCCCACAGGTTGAAACATGTGCTTCGATACACAGAAATCAAATCAGAAACTATCTACATTTTCCAAGCACAGATCAGTTACAATTGATGACAAAATACAGGAAAAAATGCTCTCATTAATATTCATAAATAGTTATTCCTGCTGCCAAAGCTTGATTGTTAAAAAGCTGCAGGAACTATCAGCATCCCTCTAAAATGATCTAGCAGTTTAATAACTGAATTCATCCATGCATTCTTCCTGCATAAACCAAGGTATCTATGGACCATCTCAGAACAGACCACACAGATACTATGACTACATTCATATGCAAATTGTACCTACATCACTATTACTAAACTTGGAGCAGTGAATATGCCTCTTACAGTGAGTACTTAGCTACTCTGCATTATATGTGCTACATTTTAGTCATCTTCAGATGGGAAACAAAACTGGCTTTTAATGCTCCTTCTAGGGTGATACAGAGCTCTGCACAAGGATGTCTAAACAACCTCAAAGAATAGAAAAGGTATCTTCATATAGAAAAATATCACTGAAACACAGTGAATACCACATATGAGCTCCAAGTGACTGATGGAAGTCTACTATTTTATAGCTTTACTCAAAGTTCAGTGAAGTCAGCAGAAATGTGTGATGGGTTTAATGTGCCAGTGCTCTGTTATGTATTACTTTCTGTTATTATAAACCAACAGTAACCTGCAGACGTTGATCCTAACTCTTCTGGGATCCTTCCCCACAAATACAGTGTGCAGATCCCACCTGAGCAGCCCTCTTGTGTGAGAAGGTCCATTAGCCTCACTAGATTAAGGATTTCTCTAATGGAGCTGACTGGCCTGTCTGGTCACCACTAAGAAGATAAGAGACAGAAACACATCCTGAGTCCACGTTGCTCCAGCACCCCACCTTCACAGCATGTATGTTCTTGAGAAGTAGGAAGCAGTGACTGCCAGGCAGTGACAAAAAAAATATCCTAAATTAATCATTTAACTCCCTCTCCCTTCCCCAAACTGTGTAAGACAAGTGTATTTAAATGACTGGACTGTTTTTTGCTCAGTACTTCATATTCCTCTACTTCCCAAGCAGAAATCCCACAACCCTTTCTTCAGATTTATCATGAAGAACAAACTATTTTGGTCTCACATTTATCAACATACTCATTTCCTCTTGCACTGTTCCCTAAAAATCCCCTTCCACCCTCGTGTAAACTCTGCACATGTTGGCAAACAACTCACAGCCCGGGAAACTTTTTCCACTGAATTTTCTTTCCACACCACTAAAAGCTCAAGGCTTAAAAACTCTCAGGCCTTGACACGTTGAGTTCTACCAAGAGTGACTCTGCCAGTCCATTTGTCTCCATCCCATAGTGGGATTAAGAGACCACCCAAGAAACCTGGTTGCAGACCTCTTAGAAAGTAGCAATGCAAACTGCTCCAGTGCCTGGCCCAGCTGGGAGAGGAGTGGTTATGCCCAGCAAGACAAAGCACACTGAAGCCATGTCTGCCTGAGAAATGGGAGGCAAATTAGAAAGCAAACAACAAAATACTCTTTTCAAAGTCACCTCCCCTCTTCTACACCTGGGACTCCACTTCAACAATCCTATAATGAAATTTTAATCAGATGCATTTGAGACAACAATGCATAGCTTTTTTGTCCCCCTCATCCAACAAATTACAAAATACATACAAAAACCAAGAGAAAGGCACCCTGAGCACTGGCTTATCCCAAAATTGGAAAGAAGGGGAGAGGAGCTGCCGGAGCTCATGAGTGTTCCACGTCCTGTCCAGCCTGGCAGGAGCCTCCTCGACCCTGGCACAGCTTTAGGTACCTACCCAGGCTCCGTGCTGGGCGGTGCCTCCTCCCTCCGGGCCCAGGCAGAGCTCCCGGCTGGCCGAGCAGCCTCCCGGTCATGGAGCTGGACCGGCCCAAGAGAGAAGCGCTGGGGCCGACGCGGTACCGGGGGGTGTCGGTGGCACCCTCCCGGGCTCTGTCCCCGGCAGACACGGGCGAGCCGGCGGAGCAGAGCATGGGACTCGTCAGCCCTCTGCCACCGGCTGTCCTGTGCTAATCTGCGGCCGCCAGCTTAGGGATATAATTAGACTCACAAAGGAGCCTTGTTAGCGCTCCCCGCTAAGAGGCCGCAGCACTTCAAATTAGTCAGACCCGCGACTCTGCCGCTGAACGCCGCTGCGGAGCTCGGCGGGGAAAAGCTGAGCAAAGCCCAAAAAATGAGACCAGAAGACTCTTCCTGACGGAGGAGTTAGGAGAGGGATTTTTAGTTTTCATCTGAAGTGGTGTTTGACATGGCCCATGTAAAATGCACTGACATTATGCTGCTGAAACTGTTCGTTTGATCTGTTCTATCCTTTTCCAATAGTCTAAACAAATACATGGGCAGATAAATAGATAGGTCTGGGGCACTGCTTTGTAAAGCAGTTAATGTCCCCCATGAGATGACAAAGTTAAAAGAAAATTTCTTAAGAGCTGATGGATCATCAGTGGTAGTGGAGAGTTACAGATGTTTTTGCTACACATGAAAAATAACCAGACAGTGTTCTCAGGGAGCAGCACTTTCCCTAAAAGAGAGGCATCCTGTTACATCCCTAGAAATAAACCACCTCAGTATACAGGCACTGGAAATCATCACCTACAGAAAAAAAGTGGCAGGTACATCCATCCCCCAGGGAGAATTATGTTACAAATTCTGGGGAGTTCTCTCAAAGGACAATTTATTTTTAAAGTCTTCTGAAAAAATAAGCTTTACTCCATGGTCACACAACTAATCCCCTTCTGCTAGCCAGATTTGCACACGTAAGCTTGCTTGATGGTTGTTGACTATCATTATACCTGAGGATATAAAGGATACAGTAACAGGCTGCACAGAGTTTCTTGGAGGGAAAATGAAGAAGATTAATTACACTGTACCATTAAGGACTGGCACATCAGAAAAAAGATAAACTTTCTTCTTACACACTGGCCTGTGTGCCACAATCATGTTTTCCTTAGGTTCACTGGCCCATCACACTAAACAGCAGCTATACATTTTTTTGGTTCTGTTCTATAACAGAGCAGAGTGATTGTACCACAGCATCCTTACCAACAGACTGACCCCCATCCTGCATGTGTAAAATGAACAGCTTCTCACAGGTCAAAGCAGGATGCATTTATAGTTGTAAAGGAAAAGCTGGAAGTTCTATGGATTTACAGAAATACTCAAACTTCAGGAAGGAGGTTTGCTAAAGGGCAAAAAGTGGTCTCATTTTATGCAAGCATACATATTTGGATTTCAGTAAGAAATACAGTTAAGACAGCATATGACAGAATTAAAAATTACAAATAAGTCCAATAGCTCAACTGTGTGAACCTGTTGGAAAGCTAGATGGCATCTGGCCATCACTTTCTCAGCCAGATTGAGATATTCTATTAAAAAACAACTGCAATTCATATAAAGGTGAGAGTATAGATTACTCACAGACGTTAAACCTAATGTAATGAGGTTTTTTTGGAAATAGCCTTTAATAAAGGTAAGCTAAACCTAGCATGACGCCTTGCTTATTAAGATTAACACACATGCCTGTGTGTGCATGTGCATACTCAGTCCACAGAAAGGCAGACTCTGACTCAATGGTTGCCTTTTCTAACAATGTTTCAGAAAGAGTCTAACAACCATGGAGTTATTGCTGTGTTAATGAGGATGCAGACCTGACAAATATTATTCTTGGTGACTTATTTGGAAAAACAGAGAAGTAAAATTCAAGTGGAAGAAAATAACTTTTTTTCCTGAATTTCCAGAAGCAAGTCCATCCTCTCTCTACATAATAGAAGAATAAATTGCATAGGGTAGATACTACTGAATCTGCTGTCTTAAAAAAAATGAGAATTACATTGATACAGCGGTAAGAGATGAGGAAAACGAAGTATTTCCTTAATTTTAAAGAAAAATAAAACCTGAGCCTCAAAATACAGTTGACTAATAGGATTTTTAATTTGCTTTAAAAAGCCTCTTTTCATTCTTAATCTGCAATCCGATACTGCTGAGTTGTCCTGCTAGACTGCAGCCAAGACAGCAAACAAGCTCATCTTACCTTCACTTCAGAGACTGCTGGGCACAGCAGTACATTTGCTGTAAAACACCTATAAACAGTCACATAATTGCTATGAAAGCTTTCTCCGAAGACTAGTTGAAATTTTAAAAATATCCCTGAAAGAGTGCTTATGTGACACATAGGATAAGATGAACGAAGGGAGGTGATCAGACAAATGCCATGCATAAGAGTTCAGCCTACCGAAGAAGAGACACTTTTCAGCCAAGGGCCACGATCCCTCTCATTCAAAGCCTTATCTCAAGTGTAAACCTGCCTAGGAGAGTACAAATAAGTAAACAACCTGGAATCATTACTCCAGTTGCTGCTGGGTTACAGCATACAAGGAAAAGGAGCCTACAGCCAACATCACACACTGGGTATTCATAACGCAGACATGCGTGTAAAGCTATGACACTGGATGCACAATCCCAATAGTATCGAGTCTATGTAGTAGCAAACAACTGCTCATTAGTAATTGTTCTTGAAAGAGGAAAGTCTGTCACTAGTTCAAAGGAAACCCCTGCACATCACAATCTGAGCTTCCAAGCTTTGCCTTCTTACTGAAAATTAAAACATCAGCTAAAAACTTTGTATTAAAAACAGAATAGGTCAAGAGTTAACCCCCTACTTTCTTCTCCTTTCCCATCCCCAGAATGACGAAACAGAGATTCAGGGTGAAAAGTTTTCAAGCTTTCACTAAGAATACACATATCAGTTTCACTTGAAAAGTTTCCCAAACAGTTTTTTTTTCATTCCTTTTAATAGCCAAAGTTGTAGGAAGTAACTCGCTCATCACCAAGAGCAGCACCACAGGAACAGCAGCATCTGCAATCAAGCCAGTTAATGAAAGTGCCCATACCTGTCTCTCCTCCACCTGACTGGCTGCCAAGGCAGATTTCATTCCTCTCCAAGCCTCCCCCATCTGTCCACCATCCAAAGGTGTATGGCTTTTCACCAAAAATATACCAAGAAAAGAGGTTAAAAAACTGAAGGCTCAATATGCCTGTCTCTTTGAGATCTTCTGGGAAACACGCTTGGGACACTTTTGCCTAGACTGACCTTCCTGCATTATTAAAATATATATTACCACATTTAATTTAGGAACATGCAAAACCACCACAGTATGTTTATCCAACACAGACTGTTGTGTCCCAAGGCAAAAATTTTTAAATAATATACATATTTTTGAAATCCCTTAAGTCGTTTAAATGAAAGTAACAGCCACAAGAGAGCGCTACCAGCAAAGGATTCAGTCACAGGGAGAAATCAGATTTTAAGCTATTCAGTGTAAGAAAAAAATAAAGACTGTGGTTAGGCAGTCTTATTTGCACATCTAAAATGTGACCTCAGACATTTAATGGCTATAGCTGTGATCTTCAGAAGTCAGGAAATATTCTGCATGTCTCCATTTTTGAAGGTGTAATTTGAGATAGAGCAATGACTCTTTCTCTTTTTTCAAAGGGAGATTAGTCAGCAGTTTCTGTATTTTTTGCACGTTTAAAATTACCCACTCCAACACCTGAAATTAACAGCTTTTATAATATTACCAGTTTTTTTCCTGAATGTTTGTAGCTGACTAAAACTCAATGCAATGAGTTAAAACAAAAAAACTGAGGCCTTGTTGTTGTTTATGATCTCTATGTACTGAGTATCTGAATACCCTGTACTCCCTTCTTACTTATCTTTTCAAGAAAAGTGCCAACAAATTATAACAAGAAAGTCCATCTATTTTTCTGGAAGCAGCAAATGGAACTGCAGCGCTTTTGTCTATGCAAAACAGAAGGAGTTCCTGTTTTTGCAATTTCAGCTTCTAATATCTTATCATAAAAGGAAACGACTTCCAAAAAGTATCTCCAAAAAAGAAGTGACCTAGAACTTAAAAACAATAAAATAAAAATATAAACACATGCTTAACTTCAAGACTTCTAGGGGGAAGGAGAGGCTCTAAAAGAGAAAGCAGTAATGAAAGCAACCTATTAATATTCAGATATTCTTACAATGGCAAATTAAACCAGTATTTTGAGAGACAACTTATTGACAGAATTCTATTATATGGGTATCTGCAGAAATCCCTAAAATTTCAGCAAAGCAGCATAATCTACCTTAGATGCCATTCTCACATGCCAAAATTCACTCAAACATCTACACAACCGCCTTTTGCCTTGCTGTCAACCATGGCAAGACCTATAGGGCCTGTAGCACTGCTCTTTATTTTCTCCTCCCATGTATCAGGTAACCAGCTGGTCTGACCTCCCATTTGACAGTCATCCTGCACCTGAAAAATGGAGCAAACAGCAACACCACACTACAGCCAACAGAGCCTCTTTTAATGGAAGTCATGCTGAAAGGAATATGACTTTGTCATAGCACAGCAGCTCCTTTGCTATCCTGTGCTCTAATAAATTGCATTTTACATAAAAAGAAACTAAAGATACCTACAAAATGCTCTGCTTCTGTGAAAATAAATGTAAATAAATTATAAATGCAAATAAATTATCAACCCGAGTGCCCTTAAAGACTTCAGTCATTAACTTGAAGAAATCAGGATTTCACCATCACAGTTTGCTCAGGTTTTCCTTGTTCCTCAGCCCAACTGTACAGGCTTGAGCAGGATGGAAGAGCAATTTCATTTATAAATCAGATATGCACTGTCAACAAAGAGGTATTAATTTGTATGAGGTATAACATCATAGATCTTCCTGCCTTCTGAATTCACAATAGCCTACCACGATAAAGTTCTCATATTCTGGAACTGTTTTTCCTTGCTCTGCCTTGGGGAACTAGAGAGACACATGTGAATGTCTGAGATAAAAATGTACTGCTCTTGGGATTTATAGTATATTATATAAGCTATATAAGTATTTTTCCCTCATCCTTATTTTTTGCACATTCTACTACCTTTTGATGGCTAGATAGCATTAAACTTCTGATGTCACCTTCTTACCTCAGTTTTTACCATGATTTAACAGAATTCCTCAGAAGGATAATAAAACATTTTTAATGAGTATTTATCATTGGGAAACATCTAAAGTGCTTCACACATTGAATAAATTGGTTCTGGCAGGATTTATTTTCAAGTCTCTTGGAAATTATCATGCAATGTAAAGTGCTAAAGAAATTAACCTTTAAGGTAAATACAAAAGAAGTGTTATTCACCAGTAACACTAAAGAAAAACACAGCCTCTGAAGCAGCAGGAGTCAAAACAAGGGATTTCAGGCTGTCTTACCATGGCTGAGGTGAAGGAGCAGGAAGCAAAGCAGCCTTCAGACACATTCCCCTCTGCCATCTTTGCCCAGGATGGGCAGAGTGAATGCCAGAGCAGCACACAGCTGCCTGTGCCAGCCTGAAATGCTACCTTCAGCAAGAAGGAACTTGCCACATCCTTGGGGCACACAGGCACAGAAACCCTGGTGCTGCCTGTGGCCAGAAACAACAGGTGTGTTTTGCCTCCCAGCCACTCACCACAATAAGCTTACCCTTCAATAGCCATCCCAAATGACTTGAAGTTCCTCAGAAACCACATTCCAAATACTGGTCTTTCTACACAGTGTGGTGTTTTCCCACACCGATTTCAGCTGTAATTTACCTCACCACGTCCAAGGTGACCTAAAAACAGGAATAGGGAAAGGGAATTCCTCTTGTCCCAGGGCATTTCAGGAGACAGCCCAGCCCTACT
Source organism: Vidua chalybeata (assembly GCF_026979565.1). NCBI lineage: Eukaryota > Metazoa > Chordata > Aves > Passeriformes > Viduidae > Vidua > Vidua chalybeata. The sequence continues at coordinate 20,050,405 of NC_071531.1, forward strand.
TTGTCTCCATCCTGATTAAAACACTATAGTCACATGATGCAAATTAGGGAGCCTCCACAAAGAACTGTGCCACAAGCTGGTATGGTTCAGGTTTTACCTGAGAAAGCTATTTTGCTCTGACATGACCTATGCCAAACCAGTTACCATCCCCCAGAGTGCTTTCTTCCCCATCAAATGCCAGCCCTGGTTCAGCTGCCCACCTGCTGCCCAGGCTGCTCCATGAACCAGATCAAAGAACTGAATCTGGTTTCGATTGCAACCCATCAAAAATTTCCCCAAACTTCAGCTTTTGTCATTGTGTCCTTTCTCTGCACTCAGCATGAAGCTGGACTAAAAGCACAAGGGCTGTATAACTCAGCAGTGTGGTAGCTGTGACTCTGTGCCAGACTTTGTTTTGCCAGGTGATCCAATATTATGCAGATTCAGTAGAATCGACCATAAAATACCCTGAATTTCTTGTGCAACAGATAAAATGCAAATTTCTTCAGTTATTCAGTAACTAAATCTGCAACACACTTGCATTCCTGCCCTTCTTTGAAGTGGTCACATTTCTGAAGTTAAGGGTTGGATTCAGAAATTATTTTAAAACTTCTTTATAATCGTTTCAAACTGGAAGGTGTTACATGTAGTTACTTGAGCAAGTAGAGAATAAACTCTCTACACTCAATATGGTAGATACTTGATGCTGAAGTGCCAAGTTGTCCAACTTGTCACTCATTTAATCCTCAGGATGGGAAATATGTAACCTAAAATAAAATTTACACAAGGAGAAAACTGCAAGACACTGAAATAGGAGTATTATTCCTTCTCTCTTGAAATTGGACATGTGCATCTCAACATCCTTGACTAGTGTTAAAAAACCCAACTCTTAAGTGCTTAAAAGCAGTCCCAAACAATCATTTCAAAGTATATAGAACATACACAGAAGCATGCCTTCAACATGCAAAGATCATCTCTGACATAAAAAGATTATTCATTTGGTCTTTAATGGATCAGTTTATAATTCTGTTTCAGTCAGGAGTCTGAAGATATCTACAGTATTATTGAACACATAAATGAATTATCTGTTTGTGCATTCAGAAGTATTATGTGAAATGAGTAAGTCCAGATCCCCAAAATTTAGTTTCCTCTCTCTCGTCCAAGGGGCTACATATTAGAGTTTCCAGCACCTACACTTAAATTCACAAGCAGGAGGCAGTTTTCAGAATAACTCCAGTGTATCACCTTGCAAAAAACTATGGTTAGATCCTGTAAGCACTTGTATACTTTATCTTCAGTCATGAGAGTGCTCTTACTAAATTGGATGAGACTACTCATGCTCACAATTAAGCACTCTGACAAGTGCATGCATGATTAAAGGAAAAAAAACCACTACTAAAATCCAGTCATGACTCACAGGTTGTTACTGTTTGATGGATATCCCATTCCACAAAAAAGCCATGTTGCCCAATTTTGGTAATTACTTAAAAAAACTGAATAGCACTGCCACAAGTAACCTTTTGAATAAGCATATTCAATTTACAGAATATTTCTTTTACCTACAAGGAAATGTCTGTGCCCTTCCTAGTAGCCTAAACATTGTCCTAACAGAGTTGCCTTGGTAAAATATAGTGACATCTGTTGTCATTTTGGCTTTCTGTTATTTAAGCTTTACAAGGCAGATTTTTTAGATTTGCAAAGAAATAAATTATGGAAGTCGCCACAAAATAAAAACATGTCAGTCACGACATAAGTATTTGAAAGAACCCTGACAGCTGTATAAGTCAAACATCCAAAATCACAAGACAACAACTTGCTCTTTGAAACCAGGAACACTACACCACCAACTGGAGAACTAAGGCTTACAATCACCTCAAGCATCGGTCAGTGTGTCATTAATAGCATGATGTTAATGCAACTAAGAAGCAGGTGAGGTGGGCAGAAAATTGGGAAACAAAAGTGCTTTTTAGATGTAGAACCCCACCAAAAAGGCACTTGGCATGGGAAACATCCTGGGTGGTATGGCTAGGGTTACAGCAAAGGGAATGTGGATTCACACTGTTAATGTGTTGGGTTAAGTGACTGTGATGCAACCAGGAAAAATGGTCCTCATCAGGGCTTTTCTAAGGTATAATTTGCTGAAAATATAAGATGGAAGAGTGTGTTCCTCCTTTTGTCATGTCCATCCCCCTTCCATCAGTTTTGCAGGATCACACAGTTGAAGGATGAGGAGCACAGTGGAGACCCAGCCAGCCTTGTGTTTGCCCATGGAGAATTTGGAAGGCAAACCTGAGCAGGGGGGTCACGGTCTCCACATGGGCTGGCCTACTCTGTGTGCCTCCACTGAGCATGTGTGTACAGGGTGGTTTATTTGGCAGATGCTCCATTAAACATTCCTTCATAGAAAGATCCTGCTGGGATTATCAGGCACTCCTTAAAGCATAGGACATCCACCCCAAGGTTCTCCTGAGCTGGGCCTGAAGGTGCTGTGCAGTTTGCATGATGCACTATGTTTGTGTCTATCTGGATCCTGCCACCCCACTGGGAGACATCGTAGCTCACTGGGGTCATAGCATGACCCTAGCCTGGTCATGCCATGTCATATATCCTGAAATATGTGACTTACTCCCCACTCCATCACCAGGCCTGGCTGGAAGCAGTGTATGTTTCCATACCTGATACACATTTACACATGCCCATCCTGCTGAGAGCAAAAGAGGAGCCCCACAGCAATGTACTAACCCACTTCTCAAGTGAATTTGCAAAGTGTGAGTTTAAAAGTGCCCAGCTCTTCCACCAACTGTAGTCCCACAGAAATGTTCATGCCTTGCACTTGAAAGCTGTGTGCGTTTGTTACAAATACCCACTCCCAAAGATCTGCAGCAGCACATCCTGTTACACAGCTGTCAGTTCTGAGAAACAAAGGTGGCAAGGGGCTATCACACCAGCCCACTTCTTACAGCAGTGGTACATGTATGCAGATACAGCCCTGGAAAGCCCTATTATAGTTTCTTATATGTTTCCAAAGTCTGGTTGAAAATACAAGAATTTAAAAAAAAAAAAAAAAATCCGTTCTTGGTCAGTTAAGGCCAAGGTCAGTCTTTAAAAAGGAAGAATTATGGCTACTGGGCAACAAGAGACAAACCATTGCTATTTGTTTTGCCATAACAAACCCTGGTTCTAGAAGAAATGAAATCTAATTGAAAGACAAATTAGATTTCACTTGTAATCAACAGTGGTTCTCCACAAGTGCATTTGGTTTATTGAGCAATGCTTAACCATAACCATGGACAAAATAGTATACTAAATGTTTAAAAACAGAAAAACACATGTAATTTTGCAGATTTTTTCTTATACCATTTTGGTATCTATGAAATTAGAAGTATCAAGGCCAAACACAGGTAAGAGACAGAATTCACAGTCCTCCATCTGTATCTCATAACTGTACAGAAAAAAACAATCCCTCAATTTTCCAAGTCATCTCACAAACTGATATTCTCAAGTTTCACAGAGTATTTCTGCAGCCACAAGGAGCCATGAAGTACAGAGTTAGCTACTCCACAGGTCATAGATAGGTAAGACAACATCTCCTTGCTAATTTACACAAAACCCATTACAGAAGGGTCACTGGTGGTGATCAGGAGGTTTCTGCTCAGACTGTGACAAATTTCACTGATCTCCCATCTGAACCTTGTAAATGACTGTCAAGACTTTTATTCAGATTTCTGCTCAGGTCTCAGGTATCTGAAACAGTACTGTACAATCTTGGAGCCCTCAAGACATTCATTAAAAATTCCTTCTTCTGTGCTTTAATTAAGAGTTGACTGTCTTCATAAAGTGCCATGCAAATACAGATAACTCTAACTTTCCATGTCTAGGTGTTTATAGCACAAGTATCTTGAAAATCATTTCCCTTGGTAGTATTTTGCACAGTAATGTCAGCATTCATACTACGCTTCCGATGACAAGTGTGTTTGCTCCCACTCTCTTTCCCTCTCCTTTAACAAGGGACTTCCTCAGCATTGCAAAAAGAGCTTGCACTTCAACAACATGAAGGCACAACACTGAAATGCTACAGTAAAGAAAAAAACCCAACAAGTCCTCATATGTACACAGTGTGGTCAAATTCCAGAACTTTAGAGCTTGTTCTCAGGCACTGGCAGTACCTGCAGAGCTGGCCAACTTAAACAAATTCCAGCTTCTCATCACTAGCAGACCCTGTGGAAAAAAGGCTGCTCCCTCCCTCACCCATCTATTTTGACTGCTGCTAAGAGAGGACTCAAGCATCCAACAGAACAACCCGTGTAACTTCTTAGGGTGACTCCCAGAGGTGAAAATCTCATCCTGTCTTTAACAAATAACACATGAAAGCCTCATTTGTGTGCCAATTTTTAACAGTTTAATGTGTCTCATGAATGCATAGTGAAAAATTACTCTTACTATGGATTTTTAATATATGCTTATGTCTAGCAAAAGAGTGAAGATGGTATGTAATGAAAGGAATTTAAGTTAGAAATATATGCAAAATAATTAAAGTACATAGAATATGGCAATCACCTCAACATCAACATTCGGTATCGACACTCAGACCAATTTCATTTGTATGCAGATATGCACACCATTTCCAAACAAAAGAAATTCTCATGTAATTCCTGTAAGAAATGTCCTAAACACAGTCTGCTTGCCATTTTCCTAGAAAAGGAAGCTACCCAAGAAATTACTCAGTACTACATTGAAGAACTAGCACACAATTAAGATCTATTGTTTCTACAAATTCCCTTGAGAAAATAACATGAAGCCTCCTGAGTCCTATTTTAATCCAGGACCAAAAGTACACTGCACTTGTTCTACCATCAATAGATGTAAGCCACCTAAATGTCACATTTATTGTTGAGCCAGTTGCACAGTCCTGATTTGGTTTAGACCACAACTATGCAATGTTTCCAGAAAATACAGCAAAGTACATGTGCTGATAGCCAACATACTTATGCTGAGTATTTGGCACTTCAGACAGTTTTATAAGAAACCAGTGTTATTTTCCTTGAATAAGTCAAGAATCATATTCTTTAAAAATAGCAGGTAAACATAATTTTTTTTGGAAGCCAGCTACCACTGCAGAAAACATGAGACCCTTAAGAAACCTTTGTCATAGACACAAAGTAATTGTTGTGAATGAAACACATTACTCTTGCTAAAACATTTTCCCTTGGTCTTCCCTCTAAGTACATTAGACTTCTAAACAGACAATAGCATCTCCTACTGTTTCCTATGTACAGTTAGATCAACATAGGATCAGGCTGTGGCTCTACTGCTTTGAGAAGAAATTTCACAGGGATACACTTCTCAGCAGTGACAAATCAAATGTGATTTTCCTTGATTAATTATACTCGCATTATAGCAAGGAAAGTTCTCTACTTTCCAGAATAATTTTGTTAAGAAGTAATTTTTTCATAACATAATAGATTTTTATAAGTTTGCTTTTCACTTCTGGATCAGAATACAAATAGGTAAGAGAAATGACCCCAAGGAAAAAATGTTTTCCACATAAAATCTAGATCTTGGCTATGCACATTAATTCTCACAGATAGCAAGAACAACATGATTAAAACAAAGATTCCCTTAAGCTTCAGGATTGAGTTGAACTTCAAACCTTCTGTCTATTTTGTGCTTCACATTATCACACTGACACCCACAGAGAATAAAATGTTAAACCAATGCTACAGAGAGCCATCACAGTGCTAGACAAAGGACACAGAGCAAAAAGATGCTAAGAAGCCTTGCAGATCAATACTTCATCTTCTATTTCTACAATGAAAGGAAATTGTAGGACTATTCCCAATCTCCCCAGGGAACAGTAAGCGTGGATCTGAAAACGTAACAGTAAGTGTGATCTAAAAATGCAGCCATTTGAAGATTGCTGCAATTGCTTAAAATGCAGACTACCTCTGAAAAGTGGTGATTCTACCCAGCTGAAAACCTACTTACTCAAGTAATTTTGTAGTCAGATCAGTTCCCTGATCCAATTCAATCCAGACCTGCAGGAGTGATCACACAAAGACTAAACAACTGGTTTGCTTAAAGACATGGCTGTTTAAAGTACTCATAAAAATTCAGCCTAAGATTTAGGGCAAACAAAACAAAAATAATACTTGTTGTTCAAACCATAACTTCTGAAAGAAAGCATTCAACAAGACTTTTGCAAAAACCTGCATCATTTCAACTTCCAACAGGAAAAGTTATTTCAGCACAGTGACAACAGAGCATGAGAACAAGCTGGCCAAGAATAAATGAGACTGGAAGTTAAAAGGATTCTGACCGTCAAAGGACTGATGTCCTAAGGCAACTTTCCAAGAGAAAGAGCAAAGTTGAAAAACCAGGCAAAAGCCCCAGCTAGTTTCATTCAGTAAGTTTTATGAAATTTTATCTAATATTATGCAGGCTTGTCAATGACCCAAAGGGCTATTGCCTCATTTGGAAGCTATGGAAGTTCTTAATGAATTTCAGACAATAATGTTTTCTCTAACAACAGCCACTGTTTCAGCCTCTTGGCTAGACCAGCTAGCTTGTTTTTGACCATTGCACACATGCTAAGGAAGGAAAAAGGGGAGGGATGATAAAGGACTGATGAAAATCCATCCGTTTTGCACCGAAGTGCTCAAGGGCATGTACACCAATGGGACTCTGCTGCCTGCAGAGAATGGCCACAAATCCCCAGCAGCAAATCAGCACTTGATTAGCTGTAGCAAAGTACTCCAGAATCACATGCACAAAGTGAATCATAGGATCATCAATGTTGAAAGAGACCTTTAAAAGATCCAGTCCAACTGTCCACGCAGCACTAGCATGGTAACCCCTAAACCACTAAAACATAACACCCAGCAACAGATCCAGGTGCCTCCAACACCAGGGAGTGACTCCACCACCTCTCTGGGCAACCTATTCCAATACGTAACCACCCTATCAGTGAAAAATTTTTTCTACTATCTAATGTGATTTTCCCATCTTAAGGCCATTTCCTCTTGTCCTCTCACTGCTGTCACAGTAGAAGAAAACGGCCCCCACCTCACTGCAACCTCCTTTCAGATGGGAGTAGAGAGCCATGTGGTATGAGTAACAAGAATGACACAGCTGCGCTTCTCATGAGGGCATTTCTGCACCAAACCTGCTGCCATTTCCAAAGATAGGTCACAATTCACAGATTCTAAGCAAATTACTGTCATAAAATTGAAAAGCACCAAGAGAGGGAATCTTTCTACTCGGTCTAAAGCTTTTCTTGGTAATTAAGACTTGCTGTCTTGGCAGATTCTTCAGTGTCTATAAAACTTCTCAACCCTGAAGTTCTCCCTTTCTCTGACAGGAATAACTTATGTAACCTCTGCCAACAAGTGCTTTTACTGGAATAGCCAGTGCAAGTTGGAACTGCTGAACATCAACATGATTTATAGTAGCTGTGAATGTGTTTTATTTTGCATTTATTAGCTCCAATGCTACAAAAATTTGGTGAGAGTTTCTGGAAATAGCTATTGTTGAGGATATAAACTATCAGCTGTGAAAGCGCTCCAGGTTCCCCTAATTCCTTCTATCAAAATACTTTCTAAAACCAAAGGTGAAACGCACACTTTTGTACCTCTCTTACATATCAGTGCTATTTCAAAAAAGACTGTCCTCATTTAAGACAGCCTCAAACAGTCACTTATGGACTGGATGATCATACCTGTCAAGTTCAAGTTCCTAGCATTTTCAGTGTTGCATCAAGATTCCTTTTTGATTCCAACAAATTCTCACATGAAAGACTGGCTGGTATAATTTGATAAAAGTAATTAACTAGAAAGTTCTGATACACCAGAGTAGGAAATACCAACAAAGATCATTCAGATTTCTTGATAGGAATTTTTTCAGCAATTACAAGATTTAGCCTACATTAACATTTGTTCACTTCTGTCAAAAATAATTATGAAAATTATTTTTAACTCAAGTTAGTAAAAGTTGTGTGAACTTAAAAGTGACAAATCAAAATGTCAAAAAGTTTTCATACCATAAATGCGTTCTGATAAATCGCTTCACTTTTTCCCTTCACTAATAACCAACTGAAAGCATTCTTTATGCAAACTACTTATGAAATGCTTGAGACCTCAAATACTTTCAGAGTGAGTAAATGCTTTTCCAAAAGCTTCCCATGTAACCCGCTCCTCACAGCACAACTGGCTCATGTGGCAGATGCACTAAAGAGTATTGCCCAGTGTCTGCACACCGAAGGCAGGGAAGCAGGGCTGACAGCCCTGCAGTGCTTTGGGCACTGCACCTCAGGAGGACAGAGGCAGTGTCCTGACTCATCACATCACAACAGCACTCACAGAATATATGCCTTGGGTTTTGCTCTGATCAAAAGGCTGCCTCTCTCCACATCTTCTTCCATAAAAAGTCTGTGTTTAAGGACAAGTTGAACACCACATAATATGCACATTAATAACACTGAATGAAAGTCATTAACTTGCCAAATCTTGGCAAATTTAGTTGCTCAGTAGCTTATGGGCTGAAAGGCATTTGGTGTTCCAGCTAATGACACAAGTTTACCTTTTCACTACGAGCTTCAGCGTCTTATGTGAGCCTTTCACCAGACAGATTGCTTCTTGTCGGAAGCCAGACAGGCCCACATCATTGATGCCAACAATTTCATCCCCAGCCAGTAACTTGTCCACAGCTGCAGCTTTGCTCCCATCTTCTATCTGGGGGAAAAAAAAAAGTGTGTAACAAATAGTAGAATTATATAGGTTGCATAGTGCCACCTTTAAAATAAACTAATATGCTTTCAATACTGGCTTTAACAAAAATTAATACAATAATTAAGTGCTTAACATAATTAAGAAGGCACATTAAAAATCACTATAAAGAAATAGTAACTATACAGAGACAATTAGAATAGGAAAGAAATAAAAGAGAGGAAATCTCCTGAGAAAGCTAAAAAACTCAAGGGAAATTTGGGAATGTAAGGAAGAACTTCTTTGCTGTGCATGCACTAGAACAGGTTGCCCAGAGAGGTTGTGGGGTCTCCCTTCACTGGAGATTTCAAGAACTGTCCGGATGCAAATCTGTGCTCTTGGATGACCCTGCTTGAGCAGGGAGTTTGGACCAGATGATCCACTGTGTTCCCTTCCCACTTGTTCCATTCCGTGATTCTGTGACAAGCATCTGCCATCTTGACCTCTGCTCAATACCGCACATGTAATCAGACTTGCAAATAGAGCTTTGGGCAGGCATCTAAAAATCTGGTTCTCTAGAGGAGGCAGCCAATAATATTAACCATTTTGTCAATAACATTAACACACAGCCAACTCCAAAGAGCTGGCATGCAATGAAATCCCAAAATACTGCTTAACAGCTGGTCCAGAAAACTAAGGTATTTTCATCAGGAACATAACATTTAGGAAAATACCTGAAAATTTACCATCCATACAGCTAATTAACAGCTCTGGCTTTAAAACACAGTGATACTAAGGGAAATTCACTGGAAGATTATTTTGCTGCCACAGGCATCTCTTGAATGTATTAAAATTTTATACAACTATTCATAACATGTGGCAAAAACACAAGGTAAGTTAAAGATTCAGGCTTTTTTAATTCCCACCCCTACTAAGTTAAAAAATTAAAAGTTACCCATTTTCAAAATTTAAAACGAATCTCACAAGCTTGATCAGACAGATTAACAAGTACCAACAGTTTGAACTGATTTCAAACAATAATTACAAGGATGTTATGAGGTTATGCAAGGAGAAAATTAGAAGGCCCAAAGCCCAGCTAGAATTCAATCTGGATACTACTGTAAAAGACAATAAAAATATTTTCATAAATACATAAGCAAGCATTGGAGGGCTAAGGAAAATCTTTATCCTTCACTGGATGTGTGGGGACCATCCCTCTAAAAGATGGGGCACTTCAGTACATGGTTTAGTGGTGGACTGGGCAGAACTAGATTAACAGCTGGATTCTATGATCCTAAAGCTATTTTCCAAACGAAACAAGTCTATGATTCTAAATATAGCTGTAGGTATTGAACACTTTGCAATTCAATCCCTTGGCTTTCTAGTTTCTTCCTATCTCCTTTGCTTTCAACACAGCCTCTGGCTTCTGAGTCGCTTGGCTTCATTATCTATGTATTTAATTTTATTGTTCCCTCACTTGCTCATAATCCATATCCCACATCTTCCCATGCATCTGTCACTTTACCTTCAAAGACTTTCATTTATGTCTTCATTATATTTTACATTGCCTACAGTATCTTTGAGTCCCACATTATTAGATGCCAGCAAATTTACAAAGAGTAATTCCTTGTAATCACCCCAACTGCCGACAGCTTCATAAACAACTGCCTTCTTCTGAGGCACCAAAGTCAGTCAGCAATGAGATAAATCCAGAGGAAAGCAACTTCATGAATTCTGAAGCTTCCAGTACAGGTTTTAGAAAGAGTCCAGCAACAAAAATATAAATTAAATAACCTAATAAAAAAAGCAGTATCTCTTGATGAAAGTACTTTAGGATGATCTCATAGAGCACTCAATCTCATTGCAGGCACATAAAAGCTCTCTTTATATAAGTTCATGATAGATGTTCTTAAAAATCATCAGGCCTGTAAACCTAAGTCAAAAAAGAATACTATGAAAAATGCTTAGCCTTATATCCCATTCTAAAACACTCATTATTAATAGTAATCAATAAACTTTATTTACAGAACCTCTTATCTTTAAAAAAACCCAGATAATTAAAGACAGAGCAAGTTTCTACATCCCCATACATCTAGTTTTCAAGTTATGACCCATCCTCCAACCTGCTCACATATCCACTGAGCATCAAGAATTTACAAGAATACCAAATTATCAATGAAAATCTTCATTTAGGTTGGAAACAAGGGAGTAGCAGTGGAAATTGCTTAGATGTAAGTAAAGATTTCAGTTCAGAGACATCAAGTGTAGAGCATCTGTCGTATAAGGGACACTGAAATCAGGCAGAGCAGAACAAGAGAACAGGCAGCCTGGGACACATATCTGAAGCCCAAGTAGGTTAGAAAAGTGACACAAAATCCATTAAGGAAATCTCAGAGCTAAATCACTAGAATTGCTGCAGGAAGGTCAAGGCAGAGGGTGAGTGCTGGGATGGGACACACATGGCAGGGGCAGAGAGGGAAAGTATCTTGGAGGACACTTTAAATTCCAAATGTAGATGACAAACTATTTGCAGCCCTTATGCCCCAAGCAAGCACCCAAACATAATGACAAGGCTGAGATGCCCCTGGGCCCCAAAACACTTTGACAGGACTGTTTTTATCTGTTAAAAAAAAAAAATAAAAGGGGGGGTAGGGGGCAAAAATCTGTCTCCTAGGATTTGAAGGAATGTTCATTGTTCTCAGTAAGCATGTTTGTTTTTTCTTCAGGCTGGCAATGCACTGACAGCAGGGAGTATTCAGTTACCCCCTCAGAGTTTTAATTTCATCAGGGAAACTACACATTCCACACAAAGCAAGCTTTCCAAAGAGACTCTGGCTGTCCAAAACAACATTAATAAAAACAAACCTCAAAAAGTATTTAAAAAATCGAAACCTAAACACAAAGCTGAAGCCATCCTCACTAAAACTTCAAGTGGCTTTATGATCACCTACAGATGAGAATAAAAACTACACATCCATTCACAGTACAAGTCTTTTCAAACTGAATAAATTTAAACATAAACCTTTCATACTCCGATTCCCTCATGGTTGTACAGATATGATTCTACTTGACAATACACTTTTAAGTGGAAATGGGAAAGTTGGACAGGAAAAATACAGTTTCTTTTGTTACACTAGAAGTCCTTCCTTTAGTCATAACAACTAAAAACATTAGGCTCTGCACACATATAAAGAAACACAGCCAAAAATATCCATAAGGAAAAGGCCGCTTTAACTGGCTATATTAACTGGCCTTCTTTGTGCAAAACTGGACAATGCCATTCCAACCTTTACTTCAGGTTTTCTTCTGTTTTATTAGTTTTAATACTTACTGTCTTTATTCACCATTGAATAACTTTCCATCTTATCAGGCCTTAACTAGAAGCGTAGATACCAACCAAAATACATAAACATTTTAGAACTAGCAAATACACTCAAAAATGTCATTATTTGTCACACCTCAACCACAAATGTATTTCACTCACCATCTTCAGAGACAGCTGTGCTATGTTGTGTTTAGGATTAAGCCCAACTTTTAAGACTGAAGTCTGTATTACTTATCTACCTAGCATCAATTTCTTTTAGGATTTCAGGTGCCCAGAAAGGCTAGGTCAATAGCTGGAAATAAAGCCTTGAAAATGCAGAGGGAGGTTTTAAGATGTCTTTCAAGAACAGTCATGAAGAAGAGATCTTCCTCAGTCACTGTCAGCTGGCAGACATGACTGGATGTAACCTAGCAGGAACTGAATTCCCATAAGCACACACATCTTAGCATTTCTATAACAATAGTAAGAAACAAAAGACATAGAATAATCAACACCTTATTTTCTTATAAAGAACAGGCATAAGCCTTCAATAAACACATGGTTACACAGCTTATCTTGAATGAGCAAGGGTTCTAGAGATGCCCTCAAACCATACTTTTGTTATGTACTACAAAATCATACCCTCATACTGTGCTAAATTAACAAGTGTAAACATGTTGACTTCCTATCCTTAGCAGTGATGTTGGTATGCTACCAAAGAAAGTGTTTCCAAAAGGAGATGAAAAGGATGTTTGTTGACCAAAAGCATCTGCTTAGACAGTCTCCATTTCTCACCCTGCTGTCCCTGATGACCTCCCTACAGCCAAGAGCAAAAGCAAACTTAGGGATCTATGCACCAGGAAGGATTGTGAGTGCAGACTTTGCCATCATAACAGTATCTACACTAATTGTCACATCTTCCCAAATTTATTTTTGGTTATATCACATCCACAAAACAGGAAGAAACACTGATTCAAAATGTAGATATGAGGATTTTAAAAAAATTGTTGAAAAAACAACACACACGTAAATATAGTACATGAAATTCTTTTTGTAAAAAAAAGATAGAGCCTTGAAACATGGAGAAAATGTCTAACAGCTAGATACACATATTCAAAGGATACTTACAAGTCTGTATTCCCCCTGTTGGTAATAAACAGAAAGAGAAAAATAATGGCCTATCTTTCCAGTTTTGAATTGCTGCAGTTTTGATGGGGAGCACCAATTCTAGCATGTGACCCCTTCACTTCTGTGTTTATCAGGTCCAATGCTTTACTTAAAATACCCACATTCCTCTATAGGCACCTGTATAAACAAGCAGGAGACAGGTTGGGGAAATGCTGTGTCATATGAGAGATCTAGTTTTGTTTACAAAGCCAACAGTTTCTTGTCCACACTCTCTTTGGACAGGGTGGGAGACGGGATGGAAACCCAAACTCACAGACAAACACAGGAAAAAACAGCACCACTTATCAGCATTCTGCTATCAGCTGTGATAAACTATTTTATCATAATTCATTTCTTGTACAGCCAAGAAATGTTTCCGTGGTTGTTTGTATTATGAGTATCTAATAGAGTTTTTCCACAAACCTAACAATCTTTGTAGAAGATCTTCAGAACAAATAAAATGTGGAAAGTGTCAATTATTTTGATTTACAAAGAGTTAAACAAAGGAGAAAAACCTCTACAGTTCAAGCCTGGCATTTGTGTAACTAAGGAATGAACAGAAAAGTAACAGATCTGACCTAACTCCAGCTATACATTCTGCAAATGCATTCTTGAGTGGCAAAGGTGGCATTCACCAGCAACACTCATGGCTCAAACTGAGGCAGGATGAAAGAGGGATGCAAACTCCAGCAGGACCTAACTGGTCCAAAGACAATGGGTGTGTGTGTGTGTGTATGTAAGGATCACATGAGCAAGGCTCATGCATTTGGCTTTACATTCCTATACATCCTTCCCACTCTACATGGACTTTGAAAGAGACTGTTGGAAGGACACCTGGCAGGGAAGAAACTCCAGCCCCATTTTACAGATAGGCTCAGAAGCATATATGGAAACAAGGCCCAAAACAAAGCATGGCTGCAACAAAGCAAGGAATTCCACACAAACCTTCACATTAACCCTGTAACCCTGAACCACCTCTTCCCACACACTGCAGATTAAACAATCAGCATTAACTACTCAACATGAACTTTAAACACCACCAATATTAAAAAAAACAACTTAATGATGAGCTACCAACTTGCAAACTCTGTGCCTGTGCAATACTATCCAATATTATTAACTTGGCAATTGCTGCACTTCAATCAGGCAGGTGGGTGTCTGCTGCATTTGGTGACACCATTCTTAGCACAGAAGCCAGAACTTCCCTTTTGCCTGGTATCATAAATTCACACCTCACAGCCATTGCCCAATATGTGCTCTTCCTGAGATTATCTTTAAACATTACAGCAAACAACATTAAATTTTAGGAATGCTTAGTCCAGGGCAATGTATTTCCCTAACAGCAATTTATTTCTTCCCTAGACCTGAGGGAAACAGTTCATGGTCACTGTCACAAAATCACTGAATAGACAGAGAAATCCCCCTCACCCAGCTGCTCTTTTAAAGTGTCCCCCATTGAGCTGTACAGATCTTGAGCTGGCAGAAGCCCTCCCTTCTGTCAACAAGTGAATCTTAAAAATCAAAATGGAAACATTTTTTTAAAGGGCAGAGTCCAATAACAGGACATGGTCTATCACAGCCTTTTCTAATTGCTTGTTATTAAGTATATTTAAGTTATTAAGTGTATTTAAATATTTGCATATTTACCCAGTAATCTTTTCCCTTCTTCTTTGTTTTTTGCTTGAAAAAAAGCATAATATTTTGAAAGTTGGTACAGTTCTTTAAGTATTTATTCAGTTTTCACAACGGTGTCCATGCCACTGTTTTGACAAAGGGCTGCCGTCACTTCCACTAGAACAGGCAATTTTTGTGGGGGATTTATTACAGCTGTAAAAACTGACTCCAGGCTGAAACCTAACTTCAGAGTTCCTCATGCCAGAAATGCTTAAGAAGTATGGTAACACATCCACTACTTCCCTTTTCAACAATTCATACATAAACTCATTAATATTTTAGTTCAACCTACATTCAAAACAATACCTACTACCATAAGCCTGTGATAAAATATTTCCAATTACAAATCATCAGTTACTATATCTAAAGAGGTTACTGTTATTATATCTGTTTCTTTGAATCACAGGGCTGTTATGGACTATAGGCCAATTAAAGTACTTGAAGTTAAAAATTTAATGAAACTTCCCCCCAGTAAACTAATGATAATTTCCAGATGAAAAGTATCAGGAAGAGAAACTTCATGTAGATTTGTAGGTTTTAGAAAACTGAACAACAGCTGTTTATTTTTGAAGCTTTTTTTTCCAAAGTGATTCCATTGTTTCAGCAACAGAAGTTGGAAACTTTTCATCGCTGCTGAACAATTCTACTAGAAATAAATTAATAATAATTTTAGAAAAACCAACAAAAACCCAGAACCCACAAACCCCCAGAAACCCTTGATGTTTAGAAAGCATAGAGCTAATGTATTTAAAAAAAAAATAAATAAATAAAGGGGGGGTGCTGTTGAGTGTCAAGTACTTAGCTGGTCTTTTGCCATTAGCACCTAAGCTTTACTAATTACATTTTACAGCTTCTAAACAATATTTGGATATATGCCAGAGCAGCATGCCCGCATATATTCACATCTACAAAGCAACTAAATACAGACAAACTGTAGTCTTTGGAAATCTTTGTATGCAAGAGCTCCTCTAGGGCACCACAAAACCCTCAGGGAAGCTTCCTAGCTCTTCCAGTCCCTACAACCCTAAACTGGCACCCAGGCCAGAGGAAAGCCAAAACAGACCCAGCTTACCTGGAGTAAGAATAAGGCCAAAACAAGAATGGAAAAGATTGGAGTGACTGAAGATTCTGGAAGATTCTGATGGCAGAAGCCTGTTTGTAGTGTTAATCCTGAAACTAAACAACTCCAGTGCCGTCCCTCCCTCACATCCAAGTAACACTTGCAAAGCATAGCTTAAATTTTGATTTTTTTTTTTTCGTAGCACATCAAGATCTAAACACTTTCCTACTGCTGTTTGGTACAGCATTCATTCAGACAATCTGTACACAACTTATACAAAAATTACTGAGAAATATCTCCCACTTACTTTTAGCCATGAATTTGGTTTTACATTTTACAGAAGCTAATGGCACATCCATTCCAGAGGGCCCATCTGTAGTCACAGATGCCTTACACTGTTTTAAAACATATTTTGCTATCTTTTTTTTTTTCCCCTTCCAAATGACAGAATAATCTGTATAAGAATGGAGTGAATAATTGTGCTATGAAAGAAACAGCCAGCTGGCCAAAAGAGAACTGCTTTCTCTATATGTAGCTTATTTATTCTAAAAACCTCCTAGCTGAGAAGGTTGATAGGGCTGGATTATCCATATTTATTTGCCCAAGTTTACTTATGGGTGACTATATATATAGGCTGTTTATGTATGCAATCTGTGCAGTTAACATTAAGCATTTTTATAGGTCTACATTTTTGTACTCTCAGCTCTTACAAACAACGATAAGAATGGTTTACAAAGAGGTTATGCCTAGAAACAACTTGTGTTTTATCTATTCAAAGTGATAACAGGAACAGACTTCCAAGAGGAAAAATATGACCTGACAAAGTAATCTTTCTGATCATAAGGTTCAAAGTTTTTTACCTTGCAACTATCATATGCTTTCAACAACGCTGGTTTATCTTTCTGCCTTCCTGTCCATCCCAGGAAAATAATGACATCGTTTGCCAATGTGCCCTTGACAAAAACAGACTAAATGCAATCCAACAGCCTACAAAATCACCACATAATTAGGGAAAGGGTAGGAGTTACTGACAAACCAAATTTAAAAAAACCCTGAATGTGTCTGTATGATCATGTAGATAGGACTGTGCATTAATTAAAAAAGGAAAAGACCAGTTTAATCAACTTGCAGTTTGTTTGTGAAGGACTTCAACAGGTCTGAGAGACAGAGATCAAAGACATAGTGGATGGCAACAATATACATACCAAAAATAAATTTAAACTATTTCATTCAGTCTATCAGTCTAAATGTGATCTTTTACAAAAATTTATCTTGCATCTATGACTATATCTACAGATTGCTGTGGTTTAAAAAAAAAAAAAAAAGAAAAAGCTACACTTTTAAGACACAGGTAGCACTGATTAAGACCCAGCAACAGAAAAACAACTGCTTCACCGTGTGTTAGTTTCAAAAAGCATTACGATCGGTCTGCCAAAACCCACAGGAATTTTACAGAGTGTTAGGTTTCCATTTTAAATACTTGCTCTTGAACAGCCCATTTTTAACAGAATGCTTGACTAACACATACCATTATTTGCTTTTAATCACAGCTGCTGTTTAGGAGCCTCCATTTTTGTCATTGCACAAATGCTCACTTCTTAGACAGTGAGAAAGTATAACATTTCCCAATGATTCTTGTAATCACATTGCTGGAAATGTGATGTTATCCCAAAAGTAAAAGTTATTTGTAATAGTTACTGCAGAAGTATTTAAGAACCCACTATATAGTGAACAGAACATAACACTACACATCTAAACAAAAATCTAGCAAACAATGAGAATGACCTGCTTTCAAAATAATTGACAGTAATTTCTTCAGTGAGATTTCTCAGTTTTGCAAAATTATTCAACTTTAAAGAAAAAAGAGGCTCAGTAAGGTGCTGAATTTTAAAGTAGGTCTTTGTTGATTTCCTCAACTCCTCTGCAAAGAAAACAAACAAAAGACTTCAAAAGAAGGGTCAGGCTCCTCCTAAAATTTGAGTACTTTTAACCTTAACAACAGATTTTGTTCTTTACATTAACTTTTGATCTCAGTTCAGAATTGACATGCACATTCAGAGAGTATCCAAATTACAGACTGAAGCTGTTCCTTGCCACCATCTTCCTCAATAATTCAAATATTTAAAGCCAAGTTCAAAGAAGACGACATATTTATCCCTTCCTCCCCCACCCCAGTGCTAAAAGTCAATAAAACCTGAAGTTGTCTTGATTCATCTTTATATAATTTACACAACCCCATTTACTCTAAGTATGTAGTACTTCAAACTGAATAGATGCAGATATCTGCTCCCACTGTAAGAAAGCCACGTTTTGCTGTGCACTCTGCACACCATTTCAATTCTTCATTCTTAGAGCAGCAAAAACTCGGAAGCAAGCGGGATGACCCTCAAGAAAAAAAAAAGCCTATTATAGAAACAAAAAAGGTCTGGGTAACCTTGCCCTTAATTTGTCTTCTGTTCTTGTTTATTACTACTGTCTCAGTAAAGGAAGAGAGCTTCCCTCACTCCACTTTGACCCAGAAGTCAAACTTGAAAAGATGAAGAAGCAAACACTAAATACAGCATTAAATATATTTTTCTAGGGCAGGAACTGCAATGTAATTGCTCCTGAAATTACCAAACACAGTTCACAAAGCAAGTTGCAAAGGACTGTACGGCAGTTTCTACTTGCTGAGGTCCACTTTTGCCAGCTTGCAGTATCTGAGCTGCCTGGTATGGTCAGACAGGGGCTACTTCTCTGGAGGCAAGACTGCTAATGCAACCAATGCAAATCTCTCATGATGCTCCAGTAATAAAAAGAGCATGTCAATAAAAAACCACCAGGGTTTTATGCAATTTATTGACAAGATGGAATAGTATTCATCTGCCTTCCTAAGGCACATACTTGACTGAGGGCATGAAACATTCATGTAATCAGAGTTAAGCACCAATATCTTAAGTCTGTTCTGAGTTGGGAACTTGAAAAAAAGCAAAATTCAGTTCTGTGGAGAGGATCTAATCCATAGCAATTTACACCCCAGGCATCAATCTCATTATGGCATCCCTGCCCTTCTTCCCCTAGCCATCAGTACTCTGTCACCATATATTTCAGATCTAACAAAAAAACTAAAACCAACCAAGCAAAGCCAACAACAACAACAACAACAACAACAACAACAAAAAAAAAAAAAAAAAGCTAAACAAAATCCCCTCTCCCCAGCAAACCCAAAATTTTCTTTAAAAGAAATATTCCTTTTTTTCTAAACAAGCCTAGATGTTCATAATTTCAAATTCTTCATTTTGTGTAGTTTATTCTATAGACCATTCCTTAAAACCTCATTACTGTACAACATCACAGAACATTAGAAGAAATTCCCTCCTCATGAAAAATTTACCATAGGAATTAGACATGCAACCATTTTTGGCATCTCTGTGAGTATCCTGACACCTTTTCTATATGTCAGAGGCTTAATTCTTCCTAGGATTAATGAGAGATAATTAACAAATTAAAATAATTATACTGGGTCAATGACAAAGGTCATTTTTTCTTAAGAAATTGCAGGATTGTGCTGTGAATTATCAATTAATGCTCTAAAATCATAATGGATTGTAAATTTACACAAACAGAAGCTTCAAAAAGCTGCATGGATTTAAGAGTAAATTGTAACGTAGTGCTCAAGAATTCTTATATTTAAAAGTTTGACTATGCTTATTACTCTAAATGGACATTTTCCAAATTGGCTTTACTTTGCAGGCCTTTTTTCATAAGTTTTATTGCAATACACATGGTACTGGCCTAATTTAGCTCTAGGAGCAGGCACATAACTTCAAACACTTTAAAAAATTAAGACATATCCAAACATTATTCACACAATTAGCTGCTTTTCCCAAATAAAAAATGTGTATTTTACTACGACAAAACTACTCAGTTTGACAAACATCTGTATTTCTGTTTGGCAAAAGTATCTGTCGTCTGTGCAGATGCACTTCTTAAAAGACACACTCTGCTCAGGCAGCACCATCCACAACTTCACTGTGCAGCACTCACTCAAGTATGAGTGGAATTTTGGGAAAAACGTCTGTACAATAATTCTTGCGACACAGGAGAAAATTTATAATTGCACTATTTTCTGACATTGGTGGTGGGACCACTGTGTGTGCACACAAGCATCATACACAGAGCTTCTTGTCTCCCACTGCTGCCCATGCCAGCGAATATGACCGCTTCTTAGAAGCCTGTATTCCAGCAGCATGCAACCACACTCATGAAAAATTCATGTCTGAGCAAACCAGTTTAGGATGTCAGTGTTGGCAGGGGGTTGAATGTTCAAAAATACCACATTGCAAAGGAGTTGTTGTACTTGCTCATCTTGATAACTGACAGATGATTAAAGACTGCCTTTAAGTCACTAAAAACACCAGAGAAACAATCTATCTTCTGAATGATAAAATTTAAATCACATACTGTATTACATAGTGTGCAGCAACAGTGGCATACTGAAAAATTTTGTTTGCACTGTATTTAAATTATCTCCAAATTCAGTAATTTTTGCACTCTAAATTGTAGGAAAACCTTTTAGTAGAATTTTATTTATCATAATAAAAGAAATTTGAAGGTCTGACTAAAGCAGCAACTGGAGATCCTTCTGCTTTCCAGAGTTCTCTGAATTAACCTGGGAGAATTTGGACTGCTTCTCTGTACAGATGTTCATATTGGGATACTCCTTGCTTAACAGGGAGGTTTCTGGATTACCTATTTCAAGCACTTAAATACTACAAGACTGCATATCCACTCTGTGAGCTAAACATCAGATACTGTAATGACCAATTTGTAAACCTCTGGAGTTTTTTATTTAGCTAGCTATGGACCTGAAGACCAGTTAATTAGTTGTTTTGAAGTACGTGTCCAATCTCAGCTCCTGAAGATGAACCTTACTATCTTTACTAATAACTCTAATGCTCCTTTTAACAAGTAAAAGAAATGGTATTCCTAAAAGTAGACTCAGAGCTTTTGCTTTTATGTGCTTGCTTTTAATATTAAGAGAGTGTATTATTACTAAATATCATCATTAAGGACTGTTGAGATTAAGAATGTATTGCAAGTCTTTTACTAAGCAGCTCAGTCAGTACAAGTCTACTGTGTTTTTATTAGACAGCTACTCCCATGCTTCCTGTGTTGCTCTTTGTTTCTTTACCTCAATAACAGCTAAGCACTATGAGAAGCCTGAATTCCCATGTCTCAGTTCCTCCTGCTAATGTTCATCTTGTGTTTCAGAAACAAGGGTCTGTACCTTCACAAGCACTTGAAAAGCACTACACAGATACATCAGAAAGACATGAAGCTGACAGGAATTTGGAGCAAAGTTGCACTAGTGTTCTTGAATTTTTCTTGATTGATAGAGCTGCAGATGTACCTTTTGGGAGCCCATCCCAAAACTCTCAGCTTCCTCCCACTAAGCTGAACAGCACTCAGTTTCTAATGAACTGTGGAGAACAACACATTCATTCTTGCCAAGATACAGGAAGGCAGACATGGGCTAGCAATAGCCTATTTGAGTTGGTCTGGGTCCACACCACACAGCAAGATATTAGCAGCTGTGACATTGTGCTGATGTGGGCTGAGGTTGATACCTCTTGAGCCACTCAAGAGAGGGAAGAACCACAGCTTTTTACATTAGGGAGTTTCTGGAGCATGAATAAGACTGAAGTGCAGGAAGTTAGATAACTCCACAGTAAAAGACCTAAAATTCCCATTTCATTATTTGAGGAAAGCTGCAGAGACTCCTGCTGTGTTCACATGTTTTCTGAGCTGCATGAAGTAACTCTAAGTAAAAACATTTCACAAAGATCTCTCAAGTGCCTTTAACTATCAGTTAAGGCAAGCATGGGGTATCTGCTAGACAGTACCTCTTCCTTCCTTCCTTCTCTAAGCCACTGGTTTATGTTCCTGTACAGAATATGCAGGAATTTTCTTACTTTGAAATATTAGCAAGTTACTTGGAGAGACAGGTTGGCTACATACAGGGTTTTAGAGCTACAATAGATCCATAACTATCAGTCATAGGTTTTTTCCTTGTTTGGACATCATCCAATTTAAGTTTACAGATAAAATTTCATTTCATTTTCCATATGGTTATGCAAACCACAAGTTTCTGTCTTGAATTCATAGTTCTCATTTCAAATGCAAATCCCTTTCTCTTCCCTCCTTTATCAGTTATCTACTAAAATGATTATTTGTATATCACGATTATTTCAAAATTTGAATTAATTTTCTGAAAGTACTATATTTTTAGTACATAATCTTTGAATTCTTCAGTTTTACCATTCCTACTTTAGAACTTTTTTGGTATGGTGTGGTGATTCTTCCATGAAGTTTAAAGGCTATGGTCCAAAGAAATATCCCCACACTAATTCTAGAATACTGTTTGAGAACACCCACAACTGTTGTACTACATTTCATATTGGAACTGTGATATTTCCTATTTATCAGCAAGACCCAAAGTGCAATAAAAAGATGTTTTAGATGGGAGAGTTTTGTTATTGACAAAAGTGAACAAAGCACTTTTGGGGTCCGATGTGTTGTTTAGCAACTTTGTGGGACTAAAACAGGAACTCTGTATGAAGAGTATTCACTCTGTTTTGGAAGTTCACCCTCTCAGTGCTACCTGGCAGAGCCACTAGAGTGGCATTAAATGCTACTAATTTTCCCAATTCATTACTTCCTGTAAGCAAATCTCCAGAGGAATACACAGAGCATAAACTCTGTTGGACGTGGTAAGTTCTTTACAGTGATCTTCTAAAGATACGGGACCAGACAGTGTGCTGCCACAGAGCCAGCTCTGTCACCTGGTGTCACAGCTACAGCTTGCTCAGTATCAATTTTCTGAGATCTTAGCACAAAACAGTGAACAAACTACTAAGTTAGTGTACTTAGTAATGCTACAATGTCCTCACGAAAACGGCTTAAAGCTGTAAAAGTGTAATTTTGAAAATTTTCCACAAACTGGAAACTAAGACTCAAACCTGGATAAAAACACTGCCTATTACACTCTAAACCAAATGGAATTTCAGGATTCTTAAAATGTCTGTCAAGCACAAGCAAGGAAAAACTGGCTGAGTATTACAAATTATGCAATTTTAAAAATGGTCTTGTGATAAGGAACACAATACTGCTTCTCCTGATAGAGTTATTAATTGGTAATGCTCTCCCCTATGATGGTATTATGTTGCACCTCTGCCTTTCACAATTCCTTTTGCAAAAGGAACATGTATTTTTCTTCAGGATGATAATCTAGATTAGGAGGCAATATAATCAGCCTCTTAATTATACATGTGCAGAAGGAGCACAACAGTTGCTCTGCTTGTCAAGAGGATTTAAAGATGTAAGCAGCACAGGGCCAGGAAAAAAAAATTCATTTAGAAAATTAGTCTTCTACCAGAATAGAGAAGTAAAAAAAGGCTTCTCATATGCTGATATAAAAATCATACCTAAGATTTATCAGCACAAACTCTATGCAAAATGAAACTAATAGGAAAAGTCCCTTTTTAGTCAATTTCAACATTACAGATATTTTCAATACAATAAATGATACATTTAAAAAGCACCTTTAAGGCAACTTCATTTTGCAACATGTCAATTTCCTGAAGAACACAGTGAAGAAGTTACTTTACTCCAAAACCCTAACAAGTTAAGTTCCTTTCATAGAGTAGCATCATCTGTACCCTACAACGCTATGAGCTGTTCCAGAAGTTAGTTTTTCAATTTAATAAGAATTAAAAAAAAAAAAAAAACAACAAAAAAGGTAAATAGAATGTAAAATAAAAATATTTCCTTACCTGACTGTTTTCTTTTGCTTTTATATTGCCCTATTACCAAAGACAGAAAAATGAAGTGCAATTCCATCAGTCAATATACAACTCAAAGCAGTCTCCTGGCACTGGACCAGAAAGCAAAGCTGAACTGGCCCCAGTGAGAGGCCATGGTGAGGTTTGGTGGCCTGGCCACAGCCACCTCCCTCTCAGAGCTCCTGCCCACCCATGGGAGCCACAGGGGAGGCTGCTCCGAGGTCCCTCGGGGACGTGGGTGCCTTCCTGAGCTGTGCTCCTGCCTGAGGTGGGGCAAACGTGGCCTTGTGCCACCTTGAGGGCTCTCACAACCAGCCCAGCCCAGCCATTCCCCTGGTGAAGCACTCAACTCTAGCATCAGGAAATTACAATGTGGAAAAACTAAAGAACTTACAAGGTCACAGTCTTTCACCTTAAAATAAAGACCCTTCCCTTTGCTTTCAAGCATGGAGTTTTTACTCATGTAAAAACAGTCCAGAGTAACTGGACTGTTACTCTGCACAGTACTGAATATTACCTTTAGCTAAAGTATCTTAAGTATAAATTGCACTGAAATATTTACAGCATTGCAATGCTAATAGTGTTGAAATGTTTTTTGCCTAAGCTTATAAAATATGTAGCTTGTCGGGGGGGGGGGGTAAGTTAATCACAATGTATAAAATTTGACTTAGGTAATCTCTCTTGGTTTGCAGTTGACAAGTTTATCTTAGTTTATACTGGCTGTGCATTGTTTGCCAACAATCACATCCCAGAGGCTAACCAAACTGATAGATGGAGGGGACAAAATACAGAATCCAGCCTTCAAAATCTACCCATCTGCTTGGTCAATGGCAGGAAGGTGCAAAAGAGCATTTTAAAGAGCTTTGCAGGAAAAAAAGCCATCTTTTTGTGGCAAAAAAAGTAAAAAAAAAAAAAAATCCAAATCGATGAATCAACCAGGGAAAATGAAAGAAAGCAAAATAACCAAGTCAGGCAAGGTGTGTACTCATCAGCAGCTGTCCTGTGGCTAAAGAGACAAAACAGCTCTCTGTTAAATGAACACCCTGGCAACATTTGAGAGCATTAAGGAATTATTTTAGGGCAATGCCTAAACATGCTGACATTTAACAGGTTTTCTTTCAGACTCAGGGCAACTGCCACACAACACCAAAATATTTTTTTAAATTATTTTTAGAAGTTGCTCAAATTGTACCGTGTGGATAAACAAACAACACTGCTGCAGATTATCATATCCAGCTATGTCCCATAGATGATATAACCACAAATATTAAATAGTTATTGCTTTAATTGGCATGAAAGCAATACTGTGATATATTTACTGTTTCTTTGTTGCATTGAGCAACACCAAAGTAGGATCATTGCCAAAATATTTAATGTTAAAGCACATTTCTATTAAATTCAGCATTTGCCAAGATGCAGAGCAGGCAGAGTTGAGACACAGCAAGATTTTACCAGTTCATTTCTCTGGACTCAAGGAGAGTTTTAAGGGAATGCTTGCAGAATGACAAGGCTAGATAAGAAACTCCTCAGCTAATTTTGGCCAGCTCCCAAACTGAAATTTTGGAATTGAGTTTGGAAATGGTAAAAAACAGAAGAAAAGCTATCTGGATCATGACATTTAACATCTGACTTGTGTAAAAACTGAAAAAAAAAAAGTCATTCTGCTAAATATTTTCACTTTTAAGACAGAATATATTAACTGAGGAAAGTAGAGGACAAATAAATGCGCTTGAACTCTCTAGCAGCATGCCTAACGCTCAAGGTTGAAGTACAACTGACCCCACACAGAGCCATTTGAACATGTGCCAAATGCATGAAGCTCAGAAGTTTCATGCTCTGCTAAGGCAACTTTCACATCACTCACTGGCTTCATCTCAGATCAAAAGCACTGAAGGAAAAACTGTGCAGAGAATCTGATTACAGATGGCTTTTACTGATGCTTTACTTAATCTCCTCTGGAATGCGAGGTCATAGCCCTCCCATATTTTAAAAGGGATTTATATACTATTTGCACACTCAACTATTGTCACTGTACTGTATTTTGCTTTCTCATCTGAGCAACATGACTTAGGGAGTTTATTGCAGCCCAGATTCCTACCCACAAAACATGCACATGGGCCGTATGGTTTCAGAGGAGATTGCACTTTCCACAGTGCTCATTGCCTTGTAAATACAAAAGTATTTTATATGTTGCAGATACCTGTATTACAGCCTGTAAAAGATGCAAGGGCTGGAGTGGTACTCAGTGCTGAAAAGAACACCTTAAACCCCTCAGGACTTGCCTGCCCAGAACAAATGCACCTACATCCTGCAGGTGACATGGCTCACTCCACTTTCTGTTTTGCCCATGGACCAAAATCTATCTTCACGCATCTTATGTGCCATAGGGCAGGTTTCAACAAACAAAACCCAGAAAATTCAAGGCCTAGCACACAGGACAGAAGCCTCATTCTTCTCTTAAGCCTAAATCTCCAAACTTTTAACAAGAAATAAGACTTCCTTGCTTTAACCTCAGTTTTCTCACAGAGATATTCTCCTTATTAAAAGCTTATTAAAACCCTAATGATTTGAAATCTGTTTTTACTGTCCTTAAAATTTTCAACAACTGTGAAAGCATAAAACTGAAGTGGTTCAAAATATTCTACTTGAAAAACATACTGAAAAGCAAACATTCTTTGAAAATAAAAAGTATTTGAGAATAATTCAAAAACCCTTCCTTGCTGTACATTGAAGCATTGACCCCCATCTTTCTTTTCCAGCAGTCAAATGAAAAAGTGAAAAGAGAGGAAAAGGTTTTTTCTTTCCTGTTCTCAACCTCTGCCTAAGTTTACCTTCCAGTTTTCAGCATCTTGTGTGTTACAACCAGCATTTTTAAAAATCACATCCAACTAAACTGTGCCACACAAAACATTAAATTTTTTCTAAGTGCAAGGTACAGTTGTAATACAGGATGTAATGCTGATGCTCCAAATAGAATTTAAACTGTAGTCAACGTAAAGTCTTTCAAATTCTCACGTGACAAATTACATTGGATGAAAGTAGATCAACAATCCTAGAAAAGTCAGCTACATAGTTCTTCTTTAGTTTTTGTAGTGGTCAGGCTCCTGGACTTTGAGACCTCATGTTTTTCTATTCTTTGTTTACTTGGCCAGAATTCCCTCCTCTAAGTAATTGTTTCACAATTTGAAATGCAAAGGGGTAATGGAGATTACCCCTTTATGTGAATATCTTCACCTGGGGGCCCTTCTCCCTCATTTAAACTATGTCCATGTGCTTGTAGACACCTCAAGTGTAGCAAACTGAAACAGCAGAAGTATCTTCAGGCTCAAAAGCCAGCTCCACCAAAGATAAAAAATGCAGACCCACACTGAACTATACAAACAATGAAAAGCTTGCACCAGGGTCTTTCAGACACTCAAACACCAAAACCTGCTATGCACAACATAGCTGAATGTGACTTTCTCCATCCAGAGAACTTAGAATTGAAGGGCACAAAACAGTGCACTGATTCACCTGAACTCTAAGCACTGGTCCAGTCCTTTACAGGAAGCATCTACTACAAGCTAAGTACAATACAAGCAAACATTTTTGCTAAACCCTAGAATAAGCATGAAACTGAAATTACAACTGCAGATGAAGTACCAATAACTCAGTAACAGGTTAGAGAAGGTATGCTCCCTACCTTTCATACGAGACCAATGTACAAATAGAAATGTAGAGAGGGATTCTTACCACAACTAATGGTGATTTCAGCTGCTTTACACCCATCTTGACCTACTCTACACAAATCAGTCAAGAGAGTGAACTGTCAGATCTTCTGCAAAGCTTCCCCTGCTACCCCCTTCAGCTGTGAAAAAGCTCCCAAGTATGGATGCACATACAGATCAGGGACTCATGACCTGGCAACATTTTCAGGCATCTCTGCAGTTTTTTGGGGTCTTCAAGGGATGCCCCACAATCCCACTTCACAGGAGGTGTCAAAGGAACTTGTGGCCAATTTCAATTCAACTGAGTAATAGCTGAATCAGTAGTTAGCCTGAATCATTTCCTCTAGTCTTATCCCAACCTAATTCTGGCTCGAGTTTCTATCTTACAGTCTCCCTCAAACAAATGTGGACATAGAGGAAACAGGCAGAATAATCAGACAACTTTCCTGAAGGGGATTTTTTTCCAAAACCTCAGCTTCCACTGCCTTGCTTACCTGTTTCATGGGAAGTAAATCTAGCAACATTGTTTGCATATATTACATCACCTCTAAAATGTCTCCAAAACTAGAGCAATATAAACAAATGCTTTCATAAAATTATAAAAGAGCATGTCTACCACTACAATAGTGCCACCCTCAAGCCCAGAGAGATGTTGCACCATTCCCACTAAACAAGAAACACAAGCAAAACAATCTAAATGCAGGGAAAGACTCATGTTCTGATAATCAATTCATTTCCAACAACAAGAAAGTTCAGGAGGGCTTCTGAAGTATTTAACTTAGCAGTAAATATAAATAACAATGCACAAGCAATGCATACTAGCTTTTAAGAAATAAATCCAAGCAATCCAAGCTTTTAAAAATGCATAGTCTCTTCTTATCTTGATGCTTACATGTACAGGTGGACAATAGGAAATTAAAGCTCCTTGATTCTCAACTGCTTTGAGTCAATTAGTCGTCAGTAATCAGATTAACATTAGAAGGAAGATGTTCTTCCTTATCATTAGTAAGTGCTTCCTTTGCAAGAAATGTTATTTGCAACCTCTTTCAGGCACCTGAAAACAGAGGCCAGGAACTCAACATATATGAAAGCAGAAGTCCAGCAGTTGCTCACCCTTGGGAACAAGGATCTCAAGGGCAGGTTTAAGACACATTTAGCAGCATTTCCTGCAGCATTTTGCAGGAAATTTGACAGCTATCTCATCATGGTATTTTTCTTCTACACATAATGAACCAACCACTAAGGATGTTAACATAGAAAATTTTTCATTAATCCTGATTTCAAACATGAATGGGTACAGGGAGATGGAGATGTGAAGGCAAGCTTAGCAGCTCCTAAAGCTTCTTTCTTCAACAAGCAGGCCAGAGTGACTATTACAGGTTAGGGGGCTTGGGGGGCAGGGGGGTGTGTTCAACCCAAGCCTGCAGCACAGCTGTTAAGACACAGCAGGAGGGATCTGGATATTGTACTTAGTGAATTAGCTAAAGAGGTCTAAGCAAACTGATGTTCTTAGTGAGAACTGTAGAATTCCATTCATACAATGGGTGGCAGTGGGCCAAGGATAACTTGCTAAAAATAAAGAGACCTAGAAAGATAAAAAAGCAAAAACATTTCTTGCAATATAGGACTAGAAAAGGGCCAGATAATACTGCACATATAACTATTAAAATACTCCCTCTTCCTGAAGGGCCTTCGAAGAATATAACATTTCCAGTGATTAAAAATGGGAAAAAATGGGGTAATCCTTCATAGCTGGATGAAAAAGATAAAACTTGACCATTTGGGAGTATTAGGAGTATGGTAGAAGACTTGTTTTAAATTAACATTTGAACATTATCACTAGTCAACTTGATAAAACTCGATGTAAGAATGAAAAGGCCAATTTGAATGAGTCTTAGTTCATCTAACCTAGATGCTAAATAAAGATACTATTTCTGTGCATTTGTTTTCCCTTGATTTTTTTTCCTACATTTTAAAGATCAAAGTAATAAAACTTCAAAAATGAAGATACTTAGCACTCAGAGCAACAAAAGTGTGTTTTTTAATTACAGCTGCACGGGTAGGACTTTAAATCAATTTTTTTCCACATCCTTCATCCACATAGGTAAGCTGCTGTTGAAGATGCAAGATGAAACAACGGGTAATTAAAACGACAGGTTCCCATGAGTGCAAGATGGTTTGCTTACCCATGAAAAGCAGTTCCTCACTACTCTCTGCATTAAGAACAACTGGCTAACAGCAAAGAACACATTCTGCTCCTACCCCCTTCCCCACACAAAGCCAAAATCCCATTGATATAGAGTTTTTGGGTGGAGTAACCAAACTTTTACAAAGCAGCTTGACTTTTTCCCAGACAAATGACTTGGCTGAACTTAAGAAACTCTTTTCGCTGTTGAAAAATTCCACAATAACTGCAGTTCTAAGAAAAATCCCAGAATCTAGAGTGGAAAACCCCTACTGAATAAGGCTTCCAAGAGCAAGTCTTAAGAGTTTATTTAAACAGAATTGTCACTCAAATATCAGCAAACTGCATGGACCACACTGAAAGGGAACTAAACAACATAAATCAGGTGACTATTGCAGCTTCCCCAACAAAATCTTAGCTCTTTACAAAATGTCAAGACAGCTGAATCTTAGCAGAGTTCTTAAAGACGGCTGCATGCATTTAATTAAGTCAAAATCGAAGCCAGATGGCACATGATGCTTTTCCAATAGACTGGATGCTGTCACAAGAGGCACTACTTAAGCATTCCTTGATGATTCCTGGCACCAGTGGCTACAAAAATCTCTTTTTACAATCTACCATACACCCCTCCCTTTTTTTCCAGTCACCAAGCCTTTAAAGAGGGTGGGAAGGAGGAAAAAGAGAGCCCCTGAGATAAATTGACTCAGTGTGTGGAATGCAAGGCAAACATTCCTGTACAAATTCAGATTTGATTTATTTTCTTTAGAAAACTTCAGTGCAGGAAAAACCCCCAATTGTCGGTCCTTGCCTTATACTCACTAAGGTTATCACCAGTCTTAAAGGGAGAAAATGAAAATAGGTAACTATAGTTCAAAGTACTGCACAGCAGAGGATGATGTTAACACTTTAGCCAGTAATAAATGAAAGTGAGCTGGCTACAAAAGTCCTCAAGAATTTGGAAGTATATGGCTGAACCATTAACATTTCATCTCTGGACTGCATAATCTCTCAGTGAAAAATGACAGTGGATGCTTCTGTGGTCAGCACACTTGCAGTGAACTCCTACTCACCAGGAAGGCTAGCAAGTTATTGCCTGTTGCAGTCAGCCAAAGTTATACAGGGTTGAGCCAGAACAGACTGGCAATACCATATTTTACTTCCAGTATTGTACACTGTACATGGAATTAGAGAGGGCATGAGCAGTGCTGCTGATCATGCTTCTCAAGGCTTGTAGAAGCCAGACGGAATGCCCACCAAGGTGTGTCTCCAAGGTGATGGGAAATGAAAAGCATCAGAAGTTAATATAAATGAAAAATATGCTGCTGACAAAACACCTCTGCTTAATTTTTACTTTGAGATTTTTCTGTTCCCAAATTACTTAAGCAGCTGCCATATTGCTCCCAAAAGGTTTTGTGAAGATGTTTAGAGCAGAAGGTGGGAACCATTATGTCTTCTTAATAGACAAGGATGGCTCAGAGGCCCTTCCTTGCATTCTCTCTCCATGCTTCCATCAAATCATACTGACTGTGGTTCACTTTTTCAAGTATCTCATTGTTAGAGCAATCAGACAAAGCATACACATGTTGGACAAAGGCACAGGACTATAATTTTAGGTTATTTCTAACTGAATGATCTCCTACTGAGCACTACTAGGGACAAGGGTTTACTTGAGTTTTAATTGTGATTGCCACATTTACACATATTCAGTCTCAGCTTTGGAATTACACACTTGCAGTGAGTATCTTGCTGCTCGTGCAATCTGTTAAAAAGGACAAAAACTTGTCTGCTGAAAAGGGTGGATGTGTTTAATAATTTCAGTAGAACAATTCCTCTCTCCTAGTTAGTTTAAAGCTCCATTAATCTTAATGCAAAACAAAACAGTTTCCTTTAACAGCCAAATTCTTGACCTTGAGCCGTTTCAGTGTCAGAGTTGGGGGCTGGGGTAGAAAGGACATGGATTGACTACAACTAAGAGCTGAAGAATAAAAACACTTGGATAGAAAAAAACAGGGGAAAAAAAGAAAAAAACCCACAAGACTAAACTAAAATTATCTCTGTGAAAGATGGCACCTCCATTGCTGCCATTGAAACCTGGACATCATCTCCATTTTTGTTACCCATTTTCAGATAGATTTTTAAATATAAGGAGTGATGAAAATTATGAAAAGACAACCAGGAATGCACAAGCTAATGGCTTTTTTAATCACCCATCCTAGCACTGACCCACATCATTAACCACTGGAGTATTTTCTGACTGATGTTGCAAAAGAAACCCAGTCTAACTAGGCAACATTATTTTCAGTGTGAAAAAAATATGACCTACAGAAGCTGTATTTGTGGAAATTGAAGATGCCTCTTATTTAGATCTGTTTTGTTTGGTTGTTTTTTTTTGATTCAAGATGGATTTACTCAAACCATTTATTATATATAAAACCAGCTCAGAGATGGACAAAATAAGACCTTTAAACCTGTAAGTATTCTCAACAGTCAACATCCACAGGGCCTCTTACAAACGGGTTTTATGCTCACTTTACCCACTGCTTTTCCATTACTGAGTAAGTGCTCAGTACAGTGCTTTTGTTACCTTGTAAGTGCCAGACCCAGGTGGCAGAACACATTTGAGTTGCCTCTAAAATGGCATTCAATTGCCTGTGATTTATCTCAGTACTTCAAGTTGTATTAAAGCATGATTTCCTCACTACATCTTGCAAGGGGCAAATTTCATCAATTGATAGTATGTGCCCAGCATTAACTGTGGCTAAGGGGGCACACAGCAGTTTCCATAGGATGATTTCTGTGTCTCCCATACTGGCACCATCTTAGCTGGAGAACAGCTCCTCGAGGCTGCTTTTGTTTGAAATGCTGCTAAAGGAAGCTTTCAATGGCTCGGACATCAATGAGTCATCCTGTATCAGCGCTTACAAAGCTTTGAGGGGCCTTCTTTTACAGAGAAAGACTGGACAAAGGGTAAGACCTAATTTTGCTTATGAACTCTGGAGGTTCTCATTTGACTACACTTTTGGTCTAGTTGACAGTTGCAGACACATTAAAGTACAGAGAAAACAAAATAATTTGGATTACGTTCACAAATCTGATTTTTTTTCCACAGGTACATACACGAGGCTGTTTGTGAAACTAGAGGTATGCTGAGCAGTACTGTTCTCTCAGTACAAGAAAAGTCCTTTGAACAAAAGTTTCTCACTCAACACAAAGGAATTTTTCCAATCATCTCCCTCAGATGCTTTTTGGCTATCATCATTACCATTTACCATATAGTTCTGCATATTTTACCTGAAGTCCCAAAACAAAGTACCCACTATTCCTGTAAGAATCCTTACATAAAGATATTTACAAAGCCTGAAGAATTTACTATTCTTAACAATTTCCATTAACAAGCTATGACTAAATTGGCAGAGCTAGCCTCACACACAGCCTCAACAACTACTTCAGTGTTAAAAGCAGAGAATAAATACCTACAAAACACCAGCTGGTTGGATGCACATACAGAAGGATCCATCATTCTGTGGATCCAGAAGACTTAGAAGTCACTGGATAAAACTTTTTGTTCCCAAATAAGGAAAAACGGTGACCAGCACAAATACTTAAGGCCAAGTAATACTTTAACCTAGTGGCCTCCTCGTCTTCCTCAACTTGCAACAGAAGAAATTGCATAACAGAGCAATTGAAACAGCCCAGCAAACACAGCAGGTGGTCCTGTCTTACAAGACTTCCACCAATGGGTTTTGAAATTTTACACTTAGCCTGGTATGCACCCACATACATTAAAGAGCCTAAAATGTTAAACATCAGAGGCAAACCAAACATTTACAAAATACAAACCCCATTATTTTGGACAAACCTTGCTGCAATCACAGAGGAATGTGTCCTTTGGCTGCTATTGTGCTCACTTCCATTTATTTATATAGAAAAAAAAAGCAAACAAAGTTTTCTTACCTTGTTTTTTTAATTGGCTACATATGGTACAAAATAGTAAATGATAAGGCTGGAGAGCAAATTTCTGTCTTTTAAAGAACAGACTGTTATGCAAATGTTCCTAGTATGAGATTTTTAGTGCTTGTCTCAGTTACAGAAGAGAGGTCCTGCAATTAGAATAAACCTTGCAAGAATTTTCTGTCTTTCAAATAGGGAAAAAAAATCAAATACCAAAAGATACTGGGTTTGTAATGACATGCTTAAGACAGCCCAATTTACCACAATCATAGCAATAACAAACTGCTGTTCTATTCTTTCTTCAAAAGTACCAGAATACTTAGCTTGTTAAGTCTCTCTGCATGAAAGAGTTAAAAAGCACAGATCTACCATCAATTAATCTTTATTAAGACTCTTCAGAACAAATCACAGTTCTCAGTTATTTAATAGCGAAACACAAAAATCTGAGCTATAATTATATTTTAAAAACATCCAGAAATGCTGAGCACAAGTCGAGCAGTTCACAAAATAGTTGTCCTGCCGATTTTTTTGCATTTTATTTCAAGTTTTGCTTCACAACTATTACCTCCTTATATGTAACTACAACAAATCAATGGACAGAAACATAAAATTGTAACCAACTCGGGCTTACCGATATGTAGCTTCCCTGCACACAAACACAGCAGTATGGCACCTCTCGATTAATTAGCCCGTTTACAGTAAATCAAGCCCACAGCTCAGCTGAGATGTCAGCCTGCTGTATTCTCCAACCAGCCAGCCCACACAGTAGGTTGGGAGCAATGATATTTTCTCCGAAGCACAGCTGAATTCATGTAACTGAACAAGGGTGTGAAAAAATAACAGAAAAAGGGGATTACAAAGAATGCCTGAATCTTACACTGAAGTTTCTTTTGCCAAAATGAGATTTGAAGAAAGAAGTCGGGGACTCTTAACAAATCCTGAAACAGGATCCAGGCCTCCGGGTAATATCTAGTTCACAACATAACCTTACATGCCCTTATTTTCCAATAATCTCTATTTTGGCACAAGATGCCTTGAAAAAAAACCCATAATTATGCAAAGACTGTAATTTCAAAAGGCTCACTCACAGATCAGAACTCTTCTTTAAATAAGGGAAGCAACATTGTAACTCTGGCTTTAACGCAGAACAAAAGACATGCTGCTTCCTTATGCCTGAGAAAAGCAAATGATGTTCCTACCCAGTCAATGCCAGATAACTGAATTATGTTCTCCAAGCACTTGGAGAAATGAAAGAAAACAAATACAGACAGGCAATTCTACATCACAGAGAGAAAATGAACATACTGAAGAAACACAGAAAGCATCAATACATGCAAGTGGGTTTGGGCCCAGCGATTATCAAATGTCTCCGAGTCAGAATATGATCTGAAAAAGCTTTTAGGACAGGACTGTCCAACAAATCCAGGACTGGTTGGACAGGAGTCTAACAAATAGGACTGTCTTACTGAGAAACAGCTTCCTCCTGGAAAGACAAGGTCAATTATCCAATTAAGCAATAAAGAATATTTAATAACTTATAAAAAAAAATAACAGGCTATGGACTGTTATTCCTCGAGACTACACACACACAAAAGCCCCAAACCATGAAGTAATGCTCAAATTTTGCTGGTAAATATCCCTGATCATAAAATGGATTAGGCTTATGTCTTATAAACAAGACACAGGAGCACTGACAGAATGAAAATGAAGCTGCTTGTAAAATCTGCTTTTGGCCAGGCACCTGTGAGCATAAACCCATCGCTCACACTGCAAGACCGGTTTTATTTCAGATCACTCTCCAAAATCATCAGGACCATATAACTTCATTTTGTATACAATCTTTCCTGCTCCCTTAAAGTCACAATGCTGCTATTCTAACACATGTCAAGAACTGAACTAGAGAATTTTGGAGATCAAGACAGAAGACTCAGTATTTGATTGGAGAAGTCAAAATAAATAATTTAGATCTGCATTCACAATCTCTACAGATCCTGAGTAATAATTTATGTGCAATAAACACATTCAGCAAGATGCTGCATTGCCACTAACAGTTAAGTGGAGCATTCTGTAGAATTTTAAAGAAAAAAAAGTTTCAGAGACAAACCTAGAAATCCCCATACACCAGAATAATTTCCTACAAAATGGAGAAACAGTAGAACAGTCACACTGATGCAACAGCAAGAGGGAGGAAAAAAAATCTGACCACAACCTTCAAAAAAACCAAGACCAGGCTACGTTTTAAAGGAACTCCTACTTCTACTACCTACGTTTTAAAGGAACCGCAGACTATGACCCCTCATTTGAAACAACCTTGCTACCTCACAAAATGAAAGCAATATATTAATGTCTACAGTAGCCTCATAAAAGTGCAGAGAAAATGAAGGCAAGCCCATGACTACTAGTTTCTAGCAACTTACACACTACAGAAGACATGGCATTAGTAAAACACAGGAGGCAACACCAAAAGGTGATTTCTGCAGGCTTCTATCTTGTAGTTGAGTCACATTCTTTGCAACTCAACAGAAAGAATTATCTGAACAATATACTACTTTTCTCTCCAGAGAGGGTTTCTTAATTTTTTGATGGTGTTTCTTAACAAAACTTTAACAAGAAATTATGCTGTCATAGGATTAAAAATAATTCCTCTCTAAAAGCCCAGTCAGGAGAAAACAAGTGATAGAAATAAAAAGGCCAGTTTCACAATATTGAAAGGATAGCAAAAGCATCTCACTGACATCCACACTATGGACTGTGGTGTTCAGTATTTCTGGTTTTAGGAGGTTTTGGTTCTGCGTTTTGTTCATGTTGTTTTTAGTAATTTTTTTTCAATTGATCTGCAAGAGGATGAACAAAGTTTGTCAATTACGTAAAACTATCTGGCTTAGTCAAGGCTGCACTGGCTGCAAAAAGCCATGCAATGAAGACTGAATTGCTTAAAGTCACTGTAGATAAGGGAACAGACACACAAAACTCCACACACACCCACACACAAACACCACCCACGGCAAGGATGTCTGGGCATGCCAGAAATCATCACTTGCATCCTGCTCTGCTGTGCTCTGAAAACAGTTCAGTGGTCACCACCAAACAAGTAAACAAACATCTGGAATGACCAGAATGGGAATAGCTTTCTCTCTTTCAGTCACATGATGGTCCTGTGTCATTCAATTCCCTATGTTATTGTAAACTGAAAGTTTCACGTAATCCCACCCCAACTAGAATCCGGCAGAATTTAGAACGTAAGAGCACAGAACAGGCTAGTCAGAGATACTGACCCAAAATCTTCATGAAGAGAATTTAATCAGACAGACTTGAGCATAGAAAAGACATAGCAAGAATTATTATTTAATAGACTGTAACACACTACTTTGAATCCACAAAATTGAGAGGGACAGTTATTTCTCAGAATTATAACAAAGCCAGTTACAGTTGTGTAAAATAGCACCATTTTCTTAAAAGCAGGTTGGAAACATTGCCAGTACATACTGAGAAAGGCAAAAGGTAAAAAATACAATGAGTTAAAAAAAACAAGTTTCCTACCATGAATTTGCTAATTAACTTAAACACAAACAATTCAGACATCCCTACCTTTCTACTAAAAAACTGTATCAAAAGTGAAAGAAAGGGAAATAATAATTTTAAAATTACATTATACTTCTGCTTCTTAGAACTATCCCTCAGTTATTATTATCAGAACTATTCCTTTGCTGTTTCCACAAACAGGAAACTAGGTCCAGTAGACTTTGTCCCTACTCAGTACAGCTGTCCTCATGTTCCTAGATACAGGAGATATGCCCTCCCAGACAATATCCCTGTCTCACGATGCTACGGAGGACGATGGAGGAAATCAATCTGTAACACAGAGTACATTAAGCTGGCTATACAGCAGCTATTACAAAATGCATGTTTAGCAAGTCAAGAAGAACAAAAGATAATTTTTTTTATTTAAAAATAGAGGATGCTATCAATAATTACTGGTAAGGCGTTTTCAGAAAGAGGTGTAAGGTCATGATGTCTCTAAGCAACATGGTGATAGTCAAGAGCAACAGATGTTGTTTTCAGGACTAAATAGATTTGGAAATACAGCACTGGAGGACTGCATTCATAGAACAGATATTCATAGGATGGCAATCTCAAATGAAGGAGCTACAAAAACAATAGAGGTCTAAGTCTGAAGACAACAACAAACATTGAATGATGAAGGAAAAGAAATACAAGCAACGTAAAAATCCTTAAACTGTGTGGTACCAATTAGCCTGCAATATTCATGGCAACACTGTATGTGGTGCACTAGGAGTATAAAATTCTAAGAGTATTTTGAGTGTACTTACAACCCAAAGTCAATCAGAAGCTCTTGAAATAAATGTATACAAATCTGTATCGCTATTTATTAAAAATAAAAAGGAAATATTACTGACTGGAAAGAACTGCTAACTTATCAGGCTTTTTGGTTCGGACTGGACAGTAGAAAAATCACCATTTTGTCAGCACATACTGACAGAGGCTCATCATAAAACAGACTCTACCAGTGCCAACAGTTACCATTTATGAAATAGAAGAATTTCAGCTGAGAATTTTAAAGCTTCATGAGGAAATTGCAACTCCAATCCCTACATAAAGCTGGCCAATACTCAATTTTTGCAAGATCTCAGAATACCAAAGCCAAGTTGTGGCAAAACAAAATTACATGGACTTATGACTGAATAAAAATAATTCACAAGTCTTCTCCTTGCCTGCAGTGAATCCATAAATGCACACCTAAATAAAATGAACAGAAATCTTCCTAGGCAACAGATCTTCAACTGAAATTACTGGTCTCCTAACTTTTCCAGAAGGACCCTATAACTACTTTTTCCCCTCTGTGAACCACCAGAGTATGTTCTGAGAATACTAGTTGTCTCTAAATGTATGAAATTTTAAATGTGGAACAAATTAGAAGCTGCTCTCTGAAAATACAAAGAGAAGTTTCTGCAACAATCATTATACAGAGACTGCCACAAATCAGGAAAAATTAATGCTCTTAATGGAAATCTTTGATTGGCAAAACCAAGATGTTTTCCTCATCAGTGGGGCAGCCAATACATCATTATTGTTCATTACCTGCACGTTAAGAGCTCATCAGATTTGCAAATCTATTAGCCACATTTATTTCCCGCACAGATCATTCCCTCTGAAACTACCAAGCAACCAGAAACTATGCCCTGATACAAATCCCACGCTCAAGGAGTCACAGGCTGGCTCCAGCCAGGTTACAACAGAGCAGCCGCGCATCGGTGTGACACAGCCGCCCACAGGAAGCTTTCCTTGGGAGAATTACGAGCACAAAACTGATACAGCCACAGAGATAACCACAAGTTGCTGCTATTGTCAT
The DNA here is from genome assembly GCF_026979565.1 of Vidua chalybeata. NCBI lineage: Eukaryota > Metazoa > Chordata > Aves > Passeriformes > Viduidae > Vidua > Vidua chalybeata. The sequence goes on from NC_071531.1 coordinate 20,089,325, forward strand.
CTTGTATAATTACCTCCAGTGCTACTGCACAGCCTCACGTCTCCACCCAATAGCAACCCCAAGCAAGAGGAGTATCTTGGAAGAAATAGTCACTGAGGCTTGTTATACCCTTAACACCAAAGAACTTATAAGCATTTTCCTACCTAGTGCACAGCACATCAGAGAATCACAGAACAGTTTGGGTTGGAAGGGCTAGTTCCTCCCCCTGCCACAGGCTCAGATACCTTCCACTAGAACAGGTTGTTCAATCTTTTGTTTTCATTAAAAACAGGTTACAATTCTAATACATTTACACACCATTAGATACACTCAAACTCTATAATGAGGAATTAAAAACAATGAAAGTAGGGAATCCAAATTAAAAATTAAATGCCATTTTGGTTTTAACCCTAAGGACTTAAGGAGTTTTTTTTTTTTTTTTTTACTGCTAAGGTGGTCCCTATGAAGAGAACAGATTTTTTAAAGAATTTTTCTACACCACAGAGAAGGCCAGACAAAGAAAGCTTTACCTCCAAACACTACTATGATACTCAGCATAAGACTAAGAATCATCAAGAAGAGCAGGTAATAATACAGTATTCAAAACTACAGAGATATGGCATTAAGCATGATCTTTTAATTATAACTTGCATCTAAGTAATTTCAGTAATTTTTTTCCACACCTACTGAAGTTATAGCTAAGTCCTTTAAAAAAAGAAAATAGGGATCAAATAAAAAGAATGACTGAAGAAATTCCAACACTATCCTCTATAATCTCAAAAGTCATCTGGAGTTTAACTGATAAATGAAAATATTGTACTATTTCAGAATAGGGCCTGATCTCATATCTTATATAAACAATCTCATGATCATGAAAAACAGGGATTCAAAGCTGTGTTTAACTATCAACAAAACCACATATTTTCATTTGAGTATCCTGCAAACACAATGCAATACAAAATAAAACCCACTTTTTTCCTGTACTTATTAACCTGAATGGTATCCATCAAAACTTTCATTGCTCAGTTGCCTGTGACTAATTAACAAATTGACAGATTACAGATCCTATGGTTTAAGAGAATTCACTCTGCCACCATACAACTCAAGCTTTTTTGTTTTGAATCCCAATTTAGTTTTCTGTTCCTTCAGAAACTGTGAATGGACAACATACTGAAAGGGCCCATCCGTTCACAATCCAGCTTTATTTCTGATCTGCTTTCTTCCAGGTACACTGACACTGAACCAGTAACTTCTTTTGCATTGAGCAAGTATCTTTCAAACAAAAAACAAACCTACAAAAAGACCCAACAACAAGCCACCAAGCAAAAGTAAACATAAGAACAAAGTTCCAAGACATACTGCTTAAAGAGCAGAAACTAGTACTATTATTTCAAATATGGCCAAGTCTTCAAGTTTCTTAAGATTAAAAATCCATTGAATTTTGGTCTGTGTTTCAATTTCCTTGCATAAAATACATTTTGTCAGTTTTTAAGTAACTTTGGCTGTTCTCCAGCACCATACTAGATTTTCAACATACTTTTAATAAACTGGAAGCTTGTGTTAATTGTCACCACCAGGATTAAAAAGTCTGCCAATTTATGGTGACTGCAACCTTGGCTGTAACACCCAAGACCCTGCACTATCTCTTCTTTTATTGCCACTGCGTCATCAGCTTCACATTAAAAACTTGATCTCCTCTTGCCTTGAGGGGGAAGCCCCCCATCTCATGTGCACAACCTGCAGTGCATTATCAAGGTGCAATAACTGAGGTAACAGCTTACAGGTTTGGGTTTTTTCCCATTCCTTTGGGAACAGGCTCCAGCATTCAGTAAGCAAAGGTTATGAACTTCTAGATTTAATTTTAGTACCTAACTTTGAGACCTTTCAAGAAACTGGCATTCATTATCAGATTTTTGGTCAGTTCAGGAAATGGATCTGTGAACATAAATCAAATAAGAACAAAATGTATTTGAACTGTCACTTTTTTCTAAAAGAAAAAAACTCAAAACCAAACCCCTGAATATGCTGGAGGTCATAAGGTGTTCCTGCTTTCCTTCCAAAACTGCAAGCTTTGCATAACACGTACTCAAGAACGGAAAATTCCTTTTCTGACACCCTACATTAAATCCAGCTCCGCTGTTTAAAACACCTAACTACTACTAGTCATGATCCTTCTGTCTCAACTCACAGCCTAATCAGGAAGGGAAATAACTCTCAGAATATCTCAGAAAGGAAATACATTTTTCTAGTGCTTTACTAAAATTTAATCAGCTCCTGGACAACTATCATCAAACACTACAAAACATCCCCTAACCTTGCTACACACTCTTGTCTTCAGAACTAAAGCTGGATGAGATGTTTTAGCTGCCTGACTCACAGAAATAGACAAAAAACAATGTGCTCTCTCATGTACCAAAATTCACAGGATACTTTTTCAGGTCACAGTTTGTTATGTGTACTCTGGCTTTGAATGAAAAAAACCAGACTGATTAACTTCAAATACAACTACAAAAACATAAAAGTCACTGCTCTTCCTGCAAGTTCATGAGTTCCTGTTCATTTGTATTTAAATTTCTAGAAAATACAGACGTCGTTTTTTTGCTCTTATTTACATATTACACCTTTCTAATAAAGTAGTATCTAAGCCATGGTTTTACAAAAATCGTCTTGTGTCACCTTACTCCAAGATCCATTTCAGTAATTAACCTCAGGTGGTATTAACCACTTCACTAATCAAAGTTGTTCAATGCTTCCATTATGAGATCATATTTTCTTTCAGTGTTTGATGAATTTGCCATACTTCAATTAGTTAGGTAGAAACTCTCCATTGTACATGTAAGGTTCAAACATTGCTTTTTCTTACATTTCAACTGAAATGGTTCACTCAGTTCTAAGAAACAAATGAAGAAATAAAATTATGAAAAGAAATTTTTATGTTAAGAAGTAAAACTGGCGACTACATATGAAACACTTCCCCTCCTTCAGGGGAAGAAGTAATCAGATAGCATCCACAATGTCATGCCTCATGTCTCTTCACCTTTAAAAGTGCCCAGCTATTAGAAGTCTCTCAACTGCAAGTCCTGAGAGAAGGTCCTTCATGCTAAACATTTTGTAGGTTTTGGCCTTTAAAGGCAAAACAAGCTTTGGAGCTAGGTAAAGAAATAGCATAAAGAGCATAAAGAAAGAAAATGTTGATTATTTAATAGAATTCAGAATCACTCAAGTAGACAATGACAAGGGGAAAGGACTTAGGTAAGAAGAGGTAACACTCAAATGGGTTAAAGGAAATTCAGAAAAGTCTGAGTCCAAGCCCAGAAAGAAGAAGAAACCTGAAGACCAGGCTCCTGAATCCAAACACTCCTTTGGCAAAGGAGAAACCTAAACCCACTGCACAAGGTACCCCAGTCACCTTGTAATGCTGAGTCCCACAGGAAAATTAGTTTGGAAAATGCAGTTCAGCTGAAAAATTACATAGGCACCACTAGGACGCCACTTTTCTTTTGCCTTCTCTTAAAAAAACAGTAAGTAAAAGCAAAAAAAATCACCCCAAAACTATTACAAGAATATAAAATGTAAAGAACAAATCGCTCTGTAAAATGATTTCAGAGTTCTGTAATTGTTACACATACACAACCCTAGCCAACATTCCTTACAACCGTGCAGAATAACATGCTAATGCTAAAATTCATGGACAAACAGAATCATAGAATGGTTTGATTTGGAAGAGACCTCAAAGATCATCTAGTTCCAAAACCATGGCCATGGACAGGGACACCTTTCACTAGATCACTCTGCTCCCAACCTAGACCCACCCAACCTAGCCTTGAACACTCCCAGGGATGGGGCATCCAGAGTTAACAGATGTAAACAAATCAGAAAAATTAAAAAAAAAATTCAGTGCAAAGTTCAAAAACATTTTTTAAAAGCAGTAATTACTAGCAGCATGGTACTGAAAGGTATAAAACCAATTTTATTTAGTATCAAAACAAGAGGCCCAAAAATTCTTCACAGAAATTTCTCCAAATGCAGAAGAAAACTTAGCCATAAAAACCTGTGCCCAGCATCAATCAAATGGACTAGAAAATTCCAAAGTTTTAGGCAAAGAAGTCCCTGTAAGAGATGCAGACCCAGCTACAATACGTCATGACTTAACTTAGTGCTGATTTAGTGAACATGCTTTCCTAGATAGTCAAATGTCAAGTATTTTTGGGGAGCCAAAAATAAGCAAAATAGCTTTTACTCTGATATTAATAATAGTTATGCCCATTCTGTCCTCAGAAGAGAGGTGAAAACATTTTAGATTCAGACTGCTCATGAATAAAAATTCAAAAGTTAGGAAACAGGAGATAAGCATTTTCAATATTATTTTGGTACGTTAATTTTCACTGGAAGTCAGCTGGACTAAAACCTGTTAGTCACTGCAGAGCATGTGACTGTAAACCATGATGTTGCCACTCCCTGCTGCTCATCTCCACTCCCTCTAATCAGTTAATTAAACTGCTCATGCAACATTTCCCCAGTCAGCTTTCAGCAAAATAAACCAGGTTGCTAAAGACTTAATGTGTGCAGCACTGGATTTAAGGTGGAGCCCACACCAGCCCAACACCTTTAGGCTGAATGCAGGGTGATGGAACCAATTGACACAATACAGACAGTAGCCTCCAATTACTGCTAGGAATGTGCAGACAAACTACATTTTTTTTATTTTGTCTGCAGTTAGAAGAAAATATGAACATGCTCCTCTCGTTCTGCTGAAACTTGTATGCTGTGCTATCACCTTAGACAATTGGTGAAATCATCATCAATCTTCATCACTGACAGTATCTTTCTATTATAGAGCTGTAAGTGCATGATAATCATCAGAAATTGAAGGACATTCAAGTGGTCAGCAAGGACACATTTTGGCTACAAAAATATATTTCTTTATGAAGTTTTATTATCAACAATTGTTTCAAATGGCTGGCTGACCTACTATATAAGTAGTCCACACTGGGGGTTTTTTGCCTCACACTGAGGTGCTGACTCACCTCACTCCATTCATCTCCTCTACTTTCTGAAGCACCAAAGGCATCTGTGCATTTTGAGTAGGTACTGGGTTTAATGTTATAAACACAGACCTAATTGTACACTTTGGTACATTACTTATGATGAACACTGTAGATGAAACAATACTTTGTGCTTGTGTCTGCTGTGAAGAAAAATGTACAGAATCACATAGCTATAGCCTTTTGACACAACTCTGTGTACCCCAAGGGTTTTCAAACATTTGTGTTCTAGGTCTTAGTAGAAAGACTATAAAGTCTTTGTCACTGTAATATTTCAGCCTTTCTGCATCACGTCTGTTTCATGAGAAATAAGACTTCTGTATAAGTTCTATTCGGCACCAGAGCCAAAGCAGACACAATTCCACAGAGGTACACAAGCAACACATGGCAAAAGAGGTAATTAATTTACTAGATCTCCCAATTTTCAATGCAGTAAATTTCCAGTTCATTGCTTCTGATAGGGCTCTGTGTTGAAGCTTTGCCAACTCAGACCCTTTACTGGCTTCAAGGGAGCAAACAACCACCAAAGAGCCACATGCATCTTCACTTGCATATTCTGATCACTGACATCTTTGACATAACAGGTCACAGCTACAATATTTGTGAATATGATGATTTTCTGAATCAGACAGAAGAAATTCAGTTGAGCAACAAAAGACTTGTCTTGCACCCCTCCCTAACAAGAGACTGAGTAATTACAGAAACTCCTCAGGTCTCCAAGGTGTCAGAAAAGGCATAGCCCTACTCCCTGCTTGTGATAGCAATCTTCCAGAGCAGTCAGGAAAAACATCAAGTTCCCAGAAGGTAAAATTGTAGGAAAAAACTTATTTTACTACTATATCACTGGAGTTTCCATTTTATAAGTAGAAGAGCAAATTGTTTGATGTTACCTTTTACAAGATAGGATAAAGGGAAAAGAATAAGAAGTACAAAAGTTTTATACACAGTAAGAATACATAGTTTAAAAAGGGGAAAAAATACCTCAGAACTTAAAAGTTGTGACATAGCAATTTTTTGAAATTTAGAAGAAGCTTTATGACATGAGAGTTGCTTTTAATAGAATTCAGTATTTATATCATATCTCCCAGCCACAGAACAAGACACTGTTTTTTAATTTTACAGGAGCCTTTCTATTTGGAAATAAAGGCACTTGACCAAAATAGTCATGTAAGAAAAAGATTACAAACTGTTTATAAAAACTGTTTTTTAAAGTATACAGTTCTCTTAAGTCTTGAGTTAACTATGCAAAACAATAAATATGTTTAACAGACACATGAAGCTTCAAGTTTTCCCTGTTATCCTAAAATTCCTTCCACATATAAACATCCAATAATACACTACTTTATGTCAACACAGTATGTTTGCATCTTTCTTTTACTTGAATGAATGGCTGTGAAATTGATGTTTTGCTATTCCATATATATAAAAAAAAAGAGACAATTGCAAATGTTTCTGCTGAAAATCTAATATTCTGCTTTCTTCTGGGTCAACAAAATATGTATTTGTAGAGAAAATAAAAGAATTTGCAATACTGTAATTATTGCATTATCCAGAATCCAAATACTCATCAAGAGTTCTATAATTCACTACATCAGATATCAGCCAGCTAAACACCTACAAACCTATTTTTGCATGTAATTTGTTTAAGAAAATTAACACACTGATGACTAACTGACACTGTGTAGGAAGCACTTCACTTCCTTTGTCATTAAATCATGTTTCTATGATACTATCCTAAAATACTCAAGTATTTTAATGAAAAATACACAGCTTCCAAATAAAGTATTGCTATCCTCAAACAGTATTTACTGAACCAAATCAGAAGCTTATTTCCTAAAGAATGCTGACTAGTTTAGATGTATTTGGGAAACTGGGAGTCACTGCTTTATTTCATAATTTACATTGGAAGTTTTCAAAGTACCTGTGTAACAAAGTATGTTTTAGCTCAAGAGAGAGAAAAAAATCCAAAATAATCTGTTTGTATAGCTTTGTGAAGGTTTTCTGAGAAGAAGCATCTTTTACTGAAGAGGAAAAGTACTGAAACTGCAATTTCAAGTACAGCAGTAGGTATCTCTGCATCACTTCTAAAATTCTCTGTACTCTCACACTCCCCATTGACAGACCCCTCCCTCCTTCAGCTATCCAGACTTGACTGCAAGTCCTTTACAGAAGAGTATACTAGAAGGACTGAGGACGAAGAACTTGTTACTCTAAAATTAAAAAGTTTGGCCATTTTAAAAACCTCTGGGTATTTTTCAAGTAAGCTTCACATGGATCTTTTTTAATTAAAAAAAAAAACCCAAACCCAAACACTCAAAGCACAACTTAGAATGAAGTTCATGCATTTCCATTATAAAAAAAGCTGTTTCAGTAGGTTATGCTACAGTTTCCACAAAATCAAATTGAATTCACCTTCACACATCAGCAAAAGCATTCTTAGACTTTCTGCCAAACTGCTCAGAGATGCCTCTCTGCTATTACCAGAACATTAAACATCCAGTTGTTGTAGATGACACAAAGGCACAGCAGAAGTCTAGAGTATTTTCTGTACTGTGAGTACAGAAATGATCTAGAAATTTTAAACATGATTGACAGAACAGCAAAGAGCATGGAACAAAGAAAAGATCCAATAAAGCCACCTACAATCACAAGAACACTCTCAATCATGATCCATTTTCCTTCTGAAAGGTCATTTCAGCTACAGAAATGACTGCAAGAATGCATGAACGCACACTGTTACCAACTATCCAAAGGGATACAGCTTCTCAAGCACTGAAGTAGATTTCCCTACTATGTTACCCATTTTTAGCTTCCAGACACTAAGATTTGTCCCACCTTGAAAAACAGGCCACTCTACATCTTTAAAAAAAAAAATCCTCATTCCTAAGTACAGTTCTTCAAAAAATCTGTATCTAAGAAACATGATAAAGTGTTTCCTAGCTCATATATCAGTTAATAGATATTTCTAAGTAAGTAAGAAGAATTTAAACATTTCAAAGAACCTAATGATTTAGAAATGGACAGATTTAAATGGGGAGAAAGCAGGGCTGGTGGCAGTGGGGAAGTCTTCCCTTCTATATGGGGTGATGTAGGAGAAGCACAGGGACAGGATGTGAGGCATTCCCCTCAGTGCCAATACTACTGAGCTTTTGACTAAACAGCTCAAACCTTTCAGTAGATTTTGGCATTTCATCAGAGTTTGGAGGAACTTTGAAATAACCACCTCTTTTCTATCATCAAACACTCAACTCCATCTGTTTCTACTCTAAGAGTCAACCCAAGAATTGTGTACCTGACAAAAGCTATTTGGTTTCTCAAAGCTGCACTTCCAGCACTTACCAGCAAGTTGGCTCTTTCTGCCTGGGGGAGTCTAGCACACCACAAAGACCTTCAGATACACATGAAGGCCACTAAAAAAAAACCCCAAAAAATTATGTGGCAGATGCCATTCTCTTATCTGCAATAAGAGATCTGTGCTTACCAAAAATGCCCTGAATTAATCAGAGACTGAACCCTAATACTGTATTAATTTATGGAGAGAGGAAGGAAGTTCTCTCCTAAGTTCATAAATGTTGTCCTTGGTAGGTAATAATTCTCCCCGATCAGCTTGATAAATCAAAATGAAAAGTTATGCTCAGAAACAATCAAAGAAATAAATGTTTAAAAAATATTTTAGGTATAGGCACACACGCACTGCAAATACAGAGACGATCTTGCTCAGTAACATTTCACCTTACTACAAGTTCCCATGGAAGATCTAGGTATTTGTTGAGGAAGAACCAGGGGTTTCCTCAGCTTCTCACACAGTTGACAGCAAGTGGCAGGCACCTCCTGAAAGCAATTCAGAGCACTTAAGTCCTGTCTAATTTAAATACTACAAAACACTTTCCAAAACTATCTCCTTCTAATAAACATTCATCTTAAACCCGGATGAACACCAGTGGAAGTCTGCTGCTTGGCAAAACATATACAGAGGCTCCTAACACATTCAGAACTCCACCAAGTCGATTTTTGAAAACCAATTCCAGTTCAAAACTTTGTAGACTATTCCTGTCACTGAATGAATGCATTTAAACACAAAACACTCAGTTACCCATTCCAAAACCCTTACATTCTCTCTTGCTTGTATATGACCATATCTGTGAAGTTAGAAGTAGTACAAAAATTACAACTTTCAATAATTCCCCCCAGAGTAGTGATAATATTCTTGGAGAGGGTATGAGGGGATAAGGAGAGTACAGCATACTTCCTGCATAACCTTTAGGAAACTGAAAATATTATGCTACATGGAATTAGAAAGCTTCCAAGATTGTTTCTTATCTTAAAGATAAGCAACCCACACCACAAACACCCTCAAAAAAGCCCCAAACTAAAAAACAAGCCCAAACCCAAAAGTCCAGAATTATGTTAAATTTTATAGAGAGGCATCAATACCAAACAGGTTCAAAATAGTCAGCTGAAAGCACGTCCTCACAGATTAAATGCACTCTCAGCATAACTGCATTAATTTTTATTTTACCTGTGAAAATCTTCATGCACTGTATCTCTTAAATGCACAGCAAGTAAAAAAATCTCCTTATATATCTAGTTAGCTTGTCTCAAACTTCTATGACAAACTGACCCACAGAACTAGATCCATATACATATTAGGTATTCTATGTATAGATTATAAATGCATAGGAAGACTAAATACAAATAGCTTTTCTTGAGAAGAAAGAAGCTCACCTGTAATAAAATACTGGCTTTGTTACTACCAAACAGTTGTTTCCTCTAATCTATTCACAACCACGTTTCAATTCCCATTCACCTTATTCTTTCCACATTCCCATACTTTAAACACTCATTAAGCAGGAGAACACACAATGAATCAAGGTCTGCAGATAAAAGTAAGTACAGTCTGTTGAGTAACTGAGTAAAGCATATGTAGCACATGCATAAACACCACACATACCCACACTGGTTTTCCTCTTAAAAAAGAAACAAACAAAACCATAAACATGATGGATGTCTACATATATATATATATTGCATTACTGGCAAACCTCTGATAAGAACAAGCAATAACTAGAAGTGTCTTGCAGATCTCTTATTTCCACACGAATGTCTATGATAGCATCCAAAATTCATACTGAAAAATACACATTAACATATGTATGAACTAACAACCGGAGAAGTTTAAATTGTCCTTTAAACAGACCAAACATTCAAACAGTCAATCCAGCTGTCTCACTCTTATTGCAGTAACTATTCCCACAAAACACACAATTCCTCTGCCAGACTCCACAGACATGAATTATTCTGCTTGTGTTTTCTTTCAAACTAAAAAGTCATGATAAATTTGACAGTTTTTGCCTGAGTAGCTGAAAGAGGGAAATGCAGAGGAGATAAAAAACAATTTGGAAGCAACCAGTATATCCAAAAGTTAGAAGTTCGCTTGTTGTAATGAAGTTTCTTAGTTATGATTTTAAACAGAGCACTCTGAGTCCTCTGGAAGATTTTTCTCCTGAAATGTAGTGTGAAATGCACAGAGGAAGACTGCAATTTCAGTACTGCAAGCACACACCACTCTCACGCTGTTTGACTGCTAAGCACCTAACTCAACTGACTTGAGACTTCTGAAGTCACAAGCCTTTAAACTATCCTTTCATTTCAACTCCTTAGATCACATGTGGCAATACCCAAAATAACTTTTAAATGCAACTTCCAAAACTGCTGCCATTTCAACTATTAAAGCCCTTGCAAAAACAAAACAAAACAAATCACCAAAAAAAACCCCACACACAAAAAAACAAAAAAACCCAAACCAAAACAAAAAAAACCCACCAAACCCTGCAAACCCAACCTCCCAAGCTTCAGACTTCCACACCACATATAAGAGTGGTGGGCTCCATTCTACCAAGAAATTAACAGTCATGATAAAGAGGTCATTCACTAGCCATTAAAGCACTAAAATTGAGATCATTCCCTTCATCAGCTAGCTTACCAAATTAAAAGCAATAAGATCTTCCTGCATCAAAGCAAGCTAGCGCCTCTTTTCCAATAATAGAAACCTGGGATCTAACAACCAGAAGGAAAACACCACCCAGAACAAAGCCCAATTTTTAACATATTTGGCAGGGGAAAAAATATAAATAGCTACATGATACTATTTCAAGCCTAAAACATTCATTTTAAACACGTTTCCTAATATTTCTCAACTATCAAACTGAAAAACACAAAAAGGTCAAATTCAGACTATAAGCCCCTCTTGCAAGATAAGAAGCGGAATAAAGGTTTCAAAGGAAACACAGAACATGATCTGATACATTCTTTCAAAATTGTTCACTAATACACTTGTTAAAATTCTGACCCATACAGGTCAGTAATTCTACCTGGGTTTGATGACCAAGAGAAAATTAATAGAAAGCAAAACAGAATGAATAATCCTCCATGTATTATCTTTCCAGAACTGAGGGAAGTGAATGAAATTTGTTGGGATATGGAGACCTAGATTAGAATTCTTTCCTGACCACGGTACAATGCCTCCTAAGAAGTTATAAAGCATCTACTTACACGAATGGCTGCATTTAAGTTGAAGCAGTCAAGAATTTCACAGGATTACTGGTAAAGGCTGGTTTACTGGACATCAAACTTCACAGCCAAGTTTAAGAATTGTTAGTGTCTACAAACAAGGCAGCTCACCTCACACACCTAACTTGAGGGAAGAAACTGGTATTTGTGTTTATGTCTTTTTTTTTAAATTCATTTGTATACAGCATCAATAAAGCTCTTTTCCACCCTAAATATTGTTGCAGCATGGCGACACAAGTAATTGCTTTTAGGTACGTGTTTAAGGCCAAAGAATAAAGAATTATCTAACTAAAACAGTAATCACTCACTACTGAAACAACAAATTAATACAAGTCACATGGAGAAGTCTTGCAGCCAATTAATAGAGAAGTATTTCTTTACACAATTTAAATGACTGTTAGGTTAAACAAATTACAATTCACACCTAACCACAGACAGGAGCATGTTAGGAAAGTGCAGTGGAATAAAGAAAATAGAAGTTCTGAGTCTGCCTGATACTCCTTTCTAAAAGACACCGCCAGCTGAGGCATGAATTCAGCACTGATTCAGGAGACAAGAACTCTATCTACTAAATCAACAACAAAACTTCTTGCAACAGTCCAGGTTTCACTTGGAAATCTTGCTGAAATACCAGCCAAGCTCAGCCTTGATTAGACCGCAATGAGATCATAGCTTGAGGAGGTATAGCTGTAGGCTCCTGTAAAGCTGATACTAAAGAGAAATTTATTTAAATGATACATCAATCTTTCTTGAAATGCATGAACTAGAATAGTCTCATATTTATTAATGTAATATGGATAAAGCTGACTGCAGAACAACTTCAGAGCTCCTAAGGATATTGTTAGTACAGGAAGTGGAATTACTTTCTACCCACCACCCACAATCAATAGTATGATTGACACTGCAAGTTGGGCATCTCAGATAAGAGCACTTTCAAAGTAAAAGTAATCAAGATAATGCAGCTATGGGAGATTTTCACGAGATTCCCTCTTGAGCACCCTGACTTTTCATTTCCATTATTTCCAATAAGAGCTCCCTCTTCAGATGTTGTTTCTTTAAAAAAAAAACAAAAATACAATCTGAGGGTCTTGAGACTTCTAATTATTGTCCTCAAAGTTTTCATTTCATCTTTTGTTGAAATATGCATGTTGCCATAAAAAGCAAGTCCTTTCTTTCAAGATGCCAAATTAGGCAAGAACAAGCTGCCTTTGGGCAATTTTTTTTTGGAATGTTATCACACACACATGCAGAGATCAGAAAAAATGTAAAGCATTTTTTTAAAGGGACATTAAAAAACAGTGGTATGCAACACAGTGACAATGCTAAAAAACTTTTTTCTTAAATAGTAGCAACACCATTTGCACTTGGGTGGGGCAAGCTTTAGACGACCAGCTATGTTTAAAGATCGAGCAAGCTGTATCATGCACCACTTTTCTCTGTACCTATTGCAGCAATAGCAAAAAGGGCAAGGGAAAAAAGATTAAAAAAAGGCTTGTGCCTGGCAGGTGAACTTGATTCTCTGCTTACCTGGTTCTATTTCTGGACTATTTCTCCAAGTCTTGTTTCAGGTACAGGAAGAAAAGCTGCTGTGAAATGGGGAAACCTGCCCACCCTTAAAGTGCTGGGCCCACTGCTGGGCATCGGCACTGTGACTGTGCACTGACCTCTCCTGGGGCAAAGCACTTCCCTCACAGCATCAATCATGGAATGGTTGAGGTTGGAAGGGACCTTTAAAGGTCATCCAATGCAACCCCACTGCAATGAGCAGGGACAAAACGCCAACAGCTGAGCACACGCTTACACCCTTGGTCAGGCTGGACACATTTTCTCCTCTTTAGCATGCTTTGCTTTCTCTGATTATTGGCAATTTGGTGGATCAAAAGACACTCCTGTTTTAATTGACTTGATTTCCAGCTAAAAAAATCTCCAATAGTATTTGCTGCCAGTATTTGCCCTAGACTCTCCCTATGATACCTGTAATAAAAAATTTCCCTTCCTATCAGCAAGTGAAATAGCCACACAACCAGAGAAACAGAGAAGTGTATTACACAGAAAGTGCTGAAAAGTGAACTCCATATACTTGCTCATGAATTTTTCAATTACAGTATTTTTTGGTGCTACTTCTCCAGCAGTTGTGCCATATATGCTAAAGAAAGCGGCAAATATTTGCAAACACAGACTTCCCAGCATTTACATAAAGGTGCAACTTCCTTCAAAGGCTGTTCTTGCGGAGACAGGCAGAATTTTAGAAATCCCCCTTAAGCAGCTGCTATCTGAGACTCCATTCACACCTTGTCACATTCCTCGAAGAGTTGGCAGCTGTCGTCATCCACCCTCACTTCCCCAGAGATGCTCTGGACTAGAGTGAGACAGAGCTTCATAGCCAGCTAACGCTTAAGCACAGCTTGAATCCACAAAACCAGGAGTTTTTCCACAGGTGTCCTGAAGGATTTAGTCCACTGGGCTTTCCTGGGTCTCCAACTGACCAGCCATCACTCTTCTGAGGAGGAAGGACACATGCCACAGAGAGAAGCACTGGTGAAATGGCATTTCCTCATCCATGGCAGGCCACTGATCTCCACTCAGGAATAGGCAACAAGTTCAGAGCGCTCTCCAGCTGAGAGGAGACAAACATTGTATCTCCTGCAAGGAGGGACTGTTTTAATCAATCTCTTTTAAATTATTCTTCCCACCACTAGAAGCAGTACAGTAAAAAACCAAAACACCATCATAAGTAGGCCAAATCAAGATGGAAAATTTTGCAGCTAAAAAATCATAGTCCTGGGCACACAAGTTTCAGTCCCTGGTTTCAAAAGTAGTTCTAGGCTACTGTACCCAACAATGGCAAATAAAAATATACTCCAAAACTTAACCCAAGGATCCAGGTTCACCTCTTATTCGTAGGTCTGTACAGATGGACCCAGACTGCTCTTCCACACAGCAGCACAGATGTGTGGTTCCACTTAATTATTCCCTTGCAATAGACCCAGTTTAAAAGGTTCCCAGGCACAGACACTTCTCTCCACATACCACAGCCACATCCTCATGCCACAAATACTTACGCCTGTTACTTAATACCTAGGTAACATTATGAATAAGCATCACTGATCAGTTTTTAGATGTAGCACTTATTAGCCATTACCAGAAAGGTGGAATTATTTGAATTGGTACTTAACAGCTAGTGCATACATAGCAAAATAGCTCTTTTCTCCCTTTCTCAAATGCTCCCAGATTTGCTGTTCTCTAATTCAGGACACTGGTAAGCGGCCAACACTCTTGCAGTCATTTTTCAGCCTATACATCTGACACTGACTGTTGTTCCTTGAAAAACAGAACTAGGGAAGTGATCTAGAAACAGATGGTTCGAAAAGTTCTCACTGGGAAAGTTCGTAACACAGTTGTTTCAAGTGTGGGAGAAGGGAACCAACTAGAAAACTCACAACAAAACCAGATGAAAAATAAGATTAGTATAATTTCTGCTAAAAAACAAGCCCTGGATAAAACAGGACTTGTTGACCTCTGACACTCCCTGGCACTTTCAAAATGGGAACAGGCAGAGTCCGGAGGACTTGTAGACAAAAGCATATCTATAACTTTCTGACAGATCTTGGCAAAATGTGCTTTGCTAATGTGATTTTTTTTTTCACTACAACATATGGATCTATTTTCATGTGCTTTCACTGTACAACATGAAAGCTGTCTTAACTGCAAAAACCAACAATTACTGAGAATGGGGGCTCTTAAGTCAAAACATATCCAGATGAAAAAAATTTTCGACAAAACGTGAAGCATTTCCTTAACTTGTGTCCAGTACACTGAGATTAAAGCCGTAAGTATACAAGAAAAAAAAAAAAAAAAACACAAAAGAGAAAAAAGAAGGCAACCATATAGCGCATATATACCCCAGCAAGTTCCTCTCTCCCGTCTTCGGTGCATGGATTTGCTCACTATCCACAAGACCTTTTTGTTTAAAGAAGAAGGGACAAACAAAAGGCTATCCTAATTACTTAGAATTTGCAAGTGCAACGGCAGCGGATAAAATTCAGCCTCGCAGCAGCGAGTTTCAGTCTCCATACCCTCCTGCGCTAGGAGCCCGGAGGGGAAAGAGGGAGGGAAGAGCCCAGCAGAGGGTTTCGGGTCCCCCAGCCAGTTACCAGCGCCCACAACGACGGCGCCGGCTTTTTACTGGGGCGTACGAGCGGCCAGAAGCGGCAGCTCGGAGCCACCACGCTGCCTGCACCCAGCAACCTGTTGCCCTCAGAGCTGCCGGGATAAGCCCCGCACCCTCCGGTACCGCTCCCCAGGCGCTGGCGGCGGCCGTGGGGCCCTGGAGCACCCCCGGCCCGGCGGCACCTGCGCCGGGCGCGCTGCCCCGCGGTACCTGCGCCCCGGGCTGCGGGCCGGGCTGTCACCGCCGCGGGCATGGCAAAATGGAGCCGGCCGGACCCACCTCCCCCCGCCCCGGCGCCGCTCACCTTGGTGATGATGAGAGGCTCCCCGTGCTCCCGTCCACCCTTCACCGTGAAGCCCCAGGGAGCTCCGCCGGTCAGCTGCACCTCCACCAGCTTGTAGCCCTCAGCTGCCCGCTGCTCCACCATCACCATCACGGGCCCCGGTTCCACCAGCCCGGCGCCGAGCCGAGGGTCGCCGACGGCCAGCCGCTCCCGCCCGCCCCGCAGCCCCACGTCCTCCATGGAGCGCCGGTCGCCGCCGGGGCTGGCTCGCCTCTGCCGGCCGCTCCCCGTTGCGCGCCAGCCGGCGGCCGCCCGCGGAGCCACCTACCCGCCCCGCAGCGCCGGCCGGCCCGGCCCCATCAGCGGCGAGAGAGGGCTGCTCCGCCCGCCCCCTCCCCTTCCTCCTCCCCCGCCGCCCGCGGTATTGTCTCACGCCGAGGCCGGAGCCCGGCGGCGGGGGGGCGGCACCAACTTGTGGCAACTTGGCGGCGGGGCAAATGCCGCCGAGCAACGCGGGGTGCTGGGAGGAGCGCGGCGGGGAGAGGCGCCCCCGCGTCCCCCTCGCCTCGGAAAGAGGGCGAAACCCGCGTTTCACCAGCCGGGCAGCCGCTCGCCCCTCCCAGAGAGGGGCAGCCCCGCAGCGCGATCCCCCGGCAGAGGAGGAGGGGAGAGAGGGGAGCAGACCCGGGCCGGCCGCCAGACAAAGGCAGCGTCGAGAACGTCCGTGAGCTCCGAGTCACCCCGGGGCTGGGACCGAGGCCGTACCCGTGCCACCGCCGCCCCACTACGCGCAGGAGCGGCCGCACCTCTCCTCCAGCCCCGTTCCCAAACAAAAGCGGCGAGCAGGTGGAGGGTGGGGTGAAAGGGCAGCTGGCGGCGCTGGCCGTCCCCCGGGCAGGGACGCCCCGCCTTCGCCGTGCCAGGCGGCGGGGGGCCGGGGTTGGAAGCGCAGAGGGGGCCGGCTCTTTCCGGCTCTTCCCGTCTCGCCGCGGTGCTCGGGGAGGGGAAACCGGGCCATGCGGGGGGCAGGTCAGGGGTCAGCCGCAGCGGGAGGCGAGGGAAGGAGGAGCTTTCTCCCGGCCCCTCCCGGCCCGCGGTGCCTCCACCACCTGTGGGGCGGGGGGGCCCGCGGGCTCCGGGCCGCGCTCTCCTGCCCAGCCCCTCTAGCGGCAGCCCCGCAGCACCGCCCGGCCCGGCCCGGCCCTCGCTGCCACAACGGACGGACCGCGCCGGGCAGCGGCAGGAAACACAGATGAAGCCTTCAGCAAAGAAATCCAATAGAGAAGAGATTTGGAGTCCCAGATTTAAAAAAAAGTTTGATGGCAGAGTGCGAGGCAGGACTAGAAGTGCTAATCTGAATGCAAATTTTGGATGGGGAAATAAATGCAGGGTTTGGCTTTGCCTCATGCATTCACTGAGTTAGTGGTGAAGCTGGGAGTGAAATACTTATTTTTTGCAATTCTCGCAGTTTAATTGAATCACTTTATAAGACGTTTCAGGCCTTAAATCAGGACCAGACTTGGCCTGGAGTATCAGTGTGCTAGCACACAATCCTCCTTGGCATTTCACTACCAAGCAGGCAAAGTACTGCTTGATTTAAGACAGAGGGAAATCTATATCTATTTTCATTTCTGAAAGACTAGTGAACCTCAAGGTACTTTTTCATGTGATGAGCTGTCTCATAGAGGTGCCTGGTTATATGCAGTGGGATTTTAAGATTTTACGGGTTTGTATGTCGATGTAACAGGTCACATATTTCGCTTTCTGAAAGTGACCATTGGAACATTCTGATTATGTAGTTTGCTCCTCTAACTCCTGCTTCATTTGGTTTATTTCTCATAAAACTTTTCTGCCTTGAACTAAACCTTGGTGGTTTTTTTTTTGTTTTTTTTTTTTTTTTCCTACAACACTTCCAGGATTTGCCTACAGGATGTTTCTTCAATACCTAAAGAAAACTTTGGGTTCAGGATTGAGAACACCTGAGTCGTCAATCCCAGCAGCAAATTGGAGGACATCTAGAAAAAAGAAAAATATATGAATAGGATGATTGTTGTTCCCTTTTGATTAAGAAGGAACAGTGGAAGGGGTACTCAAAATCATGCAAGATTCTCATTCTTTTATGAGAATCCTGCAAAATACAAACCTTTTACTAAACCTAGGTATTGCATCAAGTTATTGAAGGTCTCTAATAACTCACAGAGTCTCAGTCAGATTTCTTCTGCAATTATTTTCTGTCATATAGACAAGTAGAAATACAAGTAATTTTCTTCATGTCCTGTCTCCAGTTCTTAGAATCTGAAACAAAGTCTTTAGTTATGTTTGTGTAACGCGTATCAGGTTATCTTCACAGTAATGTGTACTCAGTAACATACAGCTGGAAGTTTTAAGGAGCTGCAGTATGCAATTTGTTTTCTGTAAGTGTGATAATGAAAGGAAGATACAGAATAGTTACTTAAACTTTAGTGTATCCCCAAGTATGCACATTGAAATGAAAATAAACTAAAATAGCTCACATACTGCTTCAAAAAAATGTCTTCTCTGTTTGTAGCCCCCCTTTTTCAACTGCCAAACATTAATTCTTCATCTTGAACTTTTTGTTGCCCACAGAAATTCAAGATTTAGATTACTGTTCTGGCTTTTGGAATTGGTCTTAAAAATTCAGTATTGCAGCATGATGAAGAAATCTGAGCACAGATTTTAAAACCAGAAAATCTAGAGCAAGGAGCTGGCAGCCATTGAAAACTCAAATTCTGCTGCTGTAATTACATCAGTGAAAAATGTGGACATGTAGCTCTTGGGAAACAGTTGCCTAAAGGAGGAATATCTGGAAGCTTTCACACTCCTGGTTAAGAGAGACCTCAGTAAAGAAGTTTCTAGCTAATGCTTGCTTAGAACCTGATAGTCTGACACAGTTGTCAAGTAGATCCTCAATTTGTGGCTGACAGTTCAGAAATCAGACTTCCTTATCTTGAATGACACATTTTTGCCTTTTATTCTTTAATGTTTTCAAAGAGACCACAAAGTAAAGTTCTTCATACATATGTTTGACCAGCCAAAGCAATAAAGGAAATATTTTTTGTCATATTGGTCAAATTTCTCTCAATTTCTTTTGTATCCTCCCTCTCTGAAATCTGAAGCTTATTCAGAACTCAGCTGGAGGCTTGTACTTTTGCTCTTCTTAAAATATTGTGATAATTTCATTACTTTAATTTCTGCAGCTTCTGCCAGCTTTCATAAGGTTTCAAATAGTAATAAAGAACAAAGGATTTATTGAATGGATTCTAAAATATTACTTTTCATTCGAGTGATAAGAGAACCAGTGATAACTGTATTTGTCTAACAAAAGCCTTGGTGACCAAATCCTCAGCTTTTTCTTTTGCCAGTTGTTTTCTGAGCACACAGGAGTTACCAATAGAAGGTAGAAATGCGAGATACATCAGGGTGCCATAAATATATCAAAGGAAGTAACAGACCACTTTTTCACACTGAGGACAGAGAATGATGCCTAAGGTATGAAAGGGATCCCGTTGTGTAAAAATGTGTGCCAAAGATACATGTATCAAAGATACTTCACCGTGATACACAAAAGTTACCCAAGAGCCTTCTGCTGTGCAGAAGGAGCTATCAGACTTACACTGAGATGGTTCCCACATCCCCAGATTGTGTCCCTCCCCTGTGAAACAAAAGCTTTCTGCAGTAAACCAGTCTCCTCCCATAGTACTTCATGTCATTCTGCTTTGGTTCTTGAAGCTTAATTAACAATTTCAAGTGAAATTTTATTCTACAGAATTTATTCAACCTCCATTCTTTCTGTTGCATGTATTGCGTATCTGTTCCCTATTTAGTCACTGAGATTATGAAAACTGTGAATAAATTACTTTATGGCAGGATTTTATTTGAACAGGCACAGTATGATGTTAAGGTACAGCCTGTTTCACCTTTGTGGCTGTACAAAACATTTCCTTAAGGCACAGCACTTTGCAGTGAATTGCACAGGATACCTGCAGGATGGCTCTAGAATAGGACGGTTTACTCTCAGTCCTGAGGCCACCCATTGTGCTGGACATTGCAGTGTCAGGAGGGATTTTTTCTTTCCCCAGAAGCCAAGAAATTTGAAAGAGGTAGAGGCTCCTGACTCATAGTTACAGAGTAAAGAACTGAGGTGAGGTAAGCCTTTACAACCTCCCACTTTGTTACCAGCCCTTCCGGGAACTAACCACCAAACATCGACAGGCTGATGAAGAGACAAAGTGCCTCTGCCTCAGCCATACAAAATCAAAGGCTGATGCCCTGGAGCATGCATAGTTCATTGACAATTTAAATTCAAATGCCAAAAGAGAAAAGCTGATCCATGGTACATATTCTGAGAGAAATACAGGATCATGGAAGGGTTGGAAGGGACCTTAAAAGATTATTTAATCCAATGTCCCGTGATCAGGGGCATTTTTCACTAGATCAAGTTGCTTAAAGCCCTATCTAACCCAGCCTTTAACACTTCCAATAATGGGGCATCCACAGTTTCTCTGGGCAACTGTGGATGCCCACAGTTCCAATGCCTCACCATCCTCACTGTAAATGATTTATTTGTAACATCTACTACCTCTTCCTTCTCTGTCCCTTCTGAACAGTTTATAGCTACTGATGACAGCCCTCCAGTCATGCAGTTCATATTCACCACGTTTCAGTAATAGTGATTAGACTGTAGCTTTCTAGTTGCACAGTGCTTGCAGCTCTTTACTGTTTCCAGCTTTAATGTCTTTGAAAATTATCATCACAAAGACCAAAACAACTGAAATAGTGATAAGTTCCTGCAACAGAAGTGGATGGATTTTTGGATCAATTAGTTCAAGGTTTGTCAAGCTGCTGGCAGTCTCTTGTGGAGTCTGAAAGTCCTGAGAACCTGGAGAAACAGGTTGAGTAGCAGCCCAACAGACAGACATCCTGGCATATCTGGGAACTAAGAGGCTTTCCTTTGGAAACCTGCCATGCTGCTTCTGATGGATTCAGCATAATAATGCTCTTCTGCAAAACACTTTGATTCCAACAAATTACCCATTTTCCCAGAATGAAAAATACCATGTTGTAAAGTTCCAGCAGGATGTCTCTGATTTAGGCACCTTAAAAACCTTTCCCAAGTGTGTCTTGTTTCTCCAGTATTGCAAGTAAGGCTTCATCAGCACGTAATTAGTGCTGGAGAAAACTTTAGAAGTTCTCAACCTTTCAGATATATATAACTCAAATGCTTTTTGGACTCTTCATTTCTTTACAATTAAAATAAAATCTGTGTTCTTTAGATAAAGCTTTTTATAATCCTGAAATTCGTATAAGAATGCCAGTTCAGATAATACTTGGATATTTCTATCTCCCATGATGATTTTGATTTAAACTTTGTTCAATTCTCACTTTTTCTCACAGCACATAAGCTTTGTGCCTCAGAGCAATTTTCTGAGGGTGACAACATGAACTGTGGAATAAGGCTGAGAATTGACACTGTGAATGGCTAACAGAAAAAACTATGACAATTTGCTAAGAATAATATTCTTGACTCAGATCTTGAGACCTATTTGACTTGTAGAAAGAAAAGGGATATGAGTCCAACACAGACTCCTATAATCTGCTACCTGCTTAAGGATTTATAATTTTCACAATGCTGCATGATAAAAAGATTGAAAATCAAAGAAAAGGGCAACTCCTCATTTGGTTGCAGAGTCAGAAGACAGCATACACCTATCAAGAGGAGGTGAATAGGTAACCAGTTTTCCCTGGAGATGTAGTTTTCAGCTTGTAGTCAAGTTCAGGCACATGTTAAGTCCTGCCTTGGGCCATAGTCCCTCTGGTGTCAGTGTATCTGTTCCTTTTCCAGTTCCTACATTACAGCCCTTAATCAAATCATACTACAACATCTCTGAGTACCACTTTACAGAGAAACCAAGCAGCAGAGTGAGAGCACAGAGGTTGAAATACCAGTACATGGCACTCCATACTGTTTCATGGTCAGCAGGCTGACTAGGCAGCACTTGGACACAGTTTGGGGGATAATGTGGGCCAGGGACCATTACTGTGAGGCCCTAAGGATGAAGCCATGCTTTTTTAGTTGTGGAAGAGACTCCAGCAGTATATGCATAAATACACTATATAGCTGCATTTGATCATATGTATGTGCATTGCAGCTTCATTAACGTGGGAATTTTTTTTTTGCTTCATGAAGTTTCATCATTTCAGTGAAGCATCATTTGTAATATTTATTCTTGCTGACAAGCTTCTGATCATGGTACATTAGGGAGTGCATTTCATTGTCCATCTTCTTTGATAACACACATTACATGATAACATTCTCTGTACAAACTGTGCTGTGCCACTTAGTCTTACGTACCATAAAACACTGACCCATTTTAAATACATGAGGGATAGCTTCAGACGCTAACAAGAGTCTTTAATGCGTTTAAACTCTGAGGAGTTTAAACTGAGATCACAACATGTTATATTTGAATTCTGTACTTGATGAAGATGGTCAATGGAGCCAAGATAGCAATGGAAAATGCAAAGGGAGGGTTTAAAATGCCCTTTGTGCAAGGAATGCTACAAAGGCTTTTAAAAGGTAAGATAAATAGCAAGAGGCCAGAGTATGCATGAGAGCAGACAAAAGCCTTGTGATCTGGTATTTTTCACTTGGACTTTGTCTTCATTTGCTAGCTAGCCCCAAACAGATCTTTTTCTGCCTATCAGCCATGATAAATAAATCTCTCAGTGCTTTCTATAAACAGACACAGTTTCTGCATTACAATTGACCTTTCTACCCTCAGCTTGATTACAGAACATGAGCCGTGTCCAGGTGAAGGTCATAGGGTGTAGAACCTTGTGAGAGTCCATCTAAGCATGCATAAGGCATGAAGTGCATTGTTCTTTTTTTGTTGCAGTGCCATAGGAGTTTACCCTAAAGCATCAGGTGTGCTCAAGAGGCTGTGGTCCAGCAGCGGCAGATGCAGGATATTGCATGAATGTGGTGATATTAAGGATGATTTAAGGCTGGTTTGGGCATGCCCAGGAGTCCAGGAGAAAGAAGTTCTTTCTGTGCATGCCACCTGCTCACAGACTGCTATGCCACTTTTTGCTAAAGGTGTAGGTGTGGTCTCCTCTCAGTTCTGCTAACAGAACTGTTAGCAGTTGATAGGATATTTGAGGGAATCCTTCCAAGTCATACACATGAGAAAAAGTGCAACAGTCAGATTGGCTTTCCCTAGCTTGTGTTTGGCTTAGAAAGGATGAGACTATGGAAGGTGCTGTTTCCTTAGCCTGAATTTTGTGTAAAGCAGACTCATGGCAGTGGAGCATTATTAATAAAGTCTTGAGGACACAGCTTTGGGGTGGGGGGTTATTCCCCATCTTCTGTGTTAACATAGATCCTGTCAGAACCTCAAATTTTAATTTCTTTAGAAGGTCTGAATTTGTGGAGTATTAAAGGTACACAGAGGATTACTCTCAGAGCACTGCTTTTTGGAAGCTGTTTTAGGACCAACCAATTTATTGGAATTGTACTCACAGGAAGTTGACTAACAGAAGAAGCTGATGCAGCCAAGCTGTAATATAAAATATAGTGTAGCCATATTGCTCACCTGAAAAGTATATCCAGTAAACTACATTGGGTGCTCATTACTTTTTCCACCCTGGATGTGAGGTCCACCTGTGACAATGAAATAGTGGTCTTTAATCCTGAAGAGCAGAAAAATCAAAAGAGTGGATCACAAATCCTTTCTGCACTACAATGTTTCTGCTGCTATTACTGCATTTCCTCTGGATTTTCAGAGCAAGATAAGCTCTGTTTTTTAGCTATCTGCTCATTTCAGAAACTTCAAGACAACAATTTGTGGAATAGAAGGTTGCCACTTTCCTTCACCCATTCCCAGGACGCTGCAGGTCTGACTGCTGGCCATGCAACCACTGCAGAGTTAAAAACCCCAGTGATACTCATGGGATTTCCAAGAGGAACATTGACTGGTGTCTGTGGTCTGAACCTGGACTGTACATTTTGTCTGATTTCCCTTCAATTACATTTGCTTACAGTGTCCAACAAGACCATCTAATTGGCTATGGTACAGTGACATTTTCATCAGCTTAATAGAGCCTTGAAGAGTTCTTGCACTGTAAGAGCAGTGAAGTTAGTGCTGAAGAATATTTTGATTAGACTACATAGACTGGTCTGAGGACACAGGTTTTGAGATAAGTTTTTTTTGTGCTAATGGGATTTGAAAATATATCTACTGGGTGGTGGGAGATGTAATCTAACAAGATCCCATCATCTAGCAATTGTAACAAGGATATAAGAGTGTTCTACCTAACATCTCCTGAGGGAAATTATTCTTCCTTTGGAAGACACTGAGGACAGGATAGACATTCAACTTTTGTAGGTCGGGGTACATGCCTACAAACATTGCTATCCAATTTTCAGTATCACAGTGTGTGAGATATAATATTCTTTCTTTTCACAGTCTTCTTCATCAATCAGTTCCTATTCAAACTGTGTCTTGTAGTGTGCATAGGTGTAGGACAAGGTCTCTTTATTACACATGTGCTGAAATTGGGGTATCTTTTTGTTCTGTGAAAGAGTATAACGATGACAATGACTAAGGATGGAATCTGTTGAGAAATGAGGCTGGCCACAAAAATCCATCTCAATGCAAGTTCAAAGACTGTAATATTCTCAGCATTGGCATAGAGAATTAAGTATTGTAAAATGCAGGCAAAGCCAGTGGGAAGAAATGATGATGTCCAACTCTAGTTCAGAAGGCTGAATGATTTCTTTATTATAACTATGCTATAATACATTAATATACTATATAAAGGAAGATACTAAAACTACATACCTACTTTTCTAACTACTATATCTAACTAACAACTTGTGACCTTCTATCGAGTCCAGACACAGGTGGATTGTGGGCATCAGGCTCAAACAATCCTCACCAGAATCCAATCAAGCAATCACCCCAGGTAAACAATTCTCCAAACACATGCCACATAGGAAAAACAAAGAGCAGAAATAGAAATTGTTTTCTCTTTCTTTCTCTCTGTGCACCTCTATTAAAAATCCTGAGAGAGAGAAATGTGTTTGCCACAATTAAGGATTTTTTTTTTCTTCTAATCTCTAAGCAAAAATAATTTTCTTCAGTTTTATGGTTACATTTTTCTGCTCAGTTATTTTGTACTTCATCTGTATAAATCTTGTTTACTAATTTAAATACATTAGAGGCACAGTTTAGAAAAACTAATTTGTGTATGTTTCGTCACAAAAGCCAGGTAAGATAACATTTCCCTGGAGAAGGTATATAGTAAGTCAATGAAATACAAGTAACTTGATTACATCAGTCAAATACACACAGTTATTTAGATGTTCAAGTGCACACTCATTTAATATATTTATGTTTTTATTCTTTGAGAAAACAAAAAGAACTCAAATATTATTACCCTTATGCAAATGAGATACATTTATCCTCAGCCTTTGAAATTAATATTCACCATTCTTAAAAGTAAATTGTTATTTTACAATTCTAAAATTATATTTAAAAGAGGGAAGGAAAGTGATACCTCTGTTTTTCTTTCAGTAGTTTTTAATGGTGTCAGTAGCTGTTATAATCTGTTATAAGATGTTGCACCCTGAGTATCACTATTGTTCCAGGTTCCCTAACTTTACAGAAAACTAGAAATAGCAAGAATGGAGTGTGACTTTCTCCATTCATTTCAGTTATGCATTAAGTTAAAAGTTTAAAATTACCTTTTAAAAACTAGTACTGCTAATTATGGAATGAACATGTCTCACAGTTTTTTCCAAATTAAATCTAATTGGAGGAGGTCTGGGTAGATAAAATAAAGAATGATGTTAAAGCATGTGGAAGATTTGTTTAAAGAACATTTTGCAGGATCTGTTGGAGAGATCATAACTGCATCCATTGAGCTTGAAGACAGACCTAGCTTTCTTCAGGTGGGAAATGTTATGCCAGGTAGTGTATAAAAGACTATGAGATCCTGAACTTTATCAAAGTATAGCTTTTACATTTGTGAGGTAGCTAAGATCTTCACTGGGATCTGTCAGGCAGTGATGCATTGAACCGTACACATAAACAAAACCAAACTATCCTCTGTCTCTATATCCACAAATTTCCTTTTCCTTTGTAAACCAGCGCTGTAGTCCCAGACTTAATTAAAACAGTGATTAAAGTATGTGCAGTTGCACACTCAAACATAAGCCATACCCACACTCCTTAACAACAGAAGTGCATGCCTGTCATATTTTTGTAAACCTGTTGCTTTCCCTTAGAGGCAGGCAAGCCAGTGTTTCATCTTAAAGATGGTCACAGACTGGGATGAAACCTTGTGTTCTGGGTCCAAGAAGAGAGTGAATAGGTATTTCTAAAAGTATGGAGCACATAGCTGTTTCCAAAGGAACACAGTATTGCTCTCATCCTTGAGCACACTGTTGCCAATGTCCAAAATCGTGACGGGAGTTTTCAGTGTTATGCAGTGTTGTGCAATGTTGTACTTATGCTGTGAGTGTGATTGATTGCTATTTGCAATGCCAGGAGGGGTTTTTTTTTAATGTTTCCTGTACGTATGCTAACGGCTGTCTCCAAGCTACATCATTGGCTTAGTTGAGATCCTGTCTTGGTGCAGAAATGAGACATACCATGTCTGCCTTTCTCGTACACTGGCACAAATGGGAATTGTGTCAATAACTTCAGAGAATAGGGAATTAGGACCTGTAGAATGATGTAAGTTTTGCAGAATACTAAATAAAGGTCCTTAACAAGACAAAATAACTATTCTCTTATTTCTTTCACTGCTTTTCTGCTTCCTTTGCCTTTGTTCCCAGCTTTTATCCTCTTATTTTCATAATCACAAGAAGCCAAATTAATCTTGAGTGTAAGACTGCCAAACCAGCTTTGAATTTCTTTGACTGTTCTAATTCTCTATACTTTGAGCCCAGCAATTAGTACCAGAGACTAGCTAGCTCTTACCAGCTGAGGTGTTGCATGGCTCATTAGTTTGGTAGATGCATCTCCCACTCAGCCTCAAATGTTGGCACATTTTAGACACCTCTACTTCTATCATGGTAAGTATCAGTTCATTCACATGGGTCACTTAATTTCCTTTTTTGCATTAGGTATGCTACAGGTCACATGCTTTGCTTCCAATAAAAACCACATACTCCCTCTGAGGAAACTATGAAATCAAGTCCTGAGAAATTACAGGAGGGAAGGGACCCAGAAGAAGAGGTTAAAAACCAATGCTCCACCCAGAGGAGTAAAGCAATTAAAGGAGGGAGCACAGCTGGCAAAACTGTGGCAAGAAGAGACATATAAAAAAATTAATCTCCAGAGTATAGGAGTATAATTGAGGAATTAAAGTAGTTTCAAAGTGGCTGAAAAAAAAAAGGAGAGAGAAGTTATAGTAATAAAATGGTAAATCCACATGGGCAGAGTAGAAGATCACAGTCAAGATCAATGAAAACAAACAATAAGCAGAAAAAGCAAAATATACGAAACATTCCTATCTGTAAGCCAGAACAAACAATCAGGATAATGACTTGACATGCTTTTCACGTTTTGAAAGAAAGAAAGAAAATGGGTACAGAAATAGTGAAAGGAACAATTTTAGAAACTGATAGTGGGAATAAGAGTCTTCTATTAAACAGTTTCTCTTTAATATTTCAAAGCTTTGCTCTTTTAAGTATAAGCCAAGCAGCATAAATTTTCCTTCAAATTAGAGCAAACATTTTTTTTTCATTTATATATCTTTGAGTTGTATATGTAGCATACAATGGCTTAATTTTAAGTAATAATTTGTCTCTGTGGATTGTAATTCCTTAGTTCTTCAGTAGCCAGGTAGGTTTCAATGCAGTATCTTATACTGCATTGAATATATTATATATATAATATTTTTAATGCAGTATCTTATACTGCATTGAATATATTATATATATAAAATAATACCCCAGACAGAAATGTGGCAACTCCATGCATCACTGCTCTAGCAGAGGTCGAATAAAGTTTGAGGAGTCCCAGGCTTGTACTGATGACAGAGCCTTGTATTGACAACCTCAGCAAGAGTTTGTATTTCTGGAGCAGAGTAATCTGATTTTGCTACCTTGCTGTCCCCAGTATGTTTTTGTATACATAGTAGCAACAAACTGTAGGATTGCAACATCCAGGTCACTCACCTGTCCTCATCCAAGGAGCAGGGAAATCTCTTTATGCTGGAAAGCAGCAAAAACACTTGGCAAAACATTCAGCTCAGCTGCTTGCATTTCAGAGTCTTTGATGACGCGTATGCCTAAATTCACATTATGGCCACTGGAGCCTCCTCAGCTCACCCTGTGCATTTATTTTCAGAAGATCTGAACAGCTCTCTAGACAAAGTCTAGACCATAAGCTTGGCTGCCTAAGACCTCAGCTGACTGCAGCAGGAGTCCAAATACCTTGTTGATGTATGGCCATCCATGTGTAGGAGTCTGGCTTTGCAGGCTGACACCCTGCAGAGTGCCACACCTGCTCTTCGAGTGCCGGCACCCGAGCAGAGCCCCGGGGAGTCCCGTGGCAGCAGATGGGTGGACACACATCAGGCCTGGCAGCCTGGGCTCCAGCTGCCCCCTCAGCCCTGCCACCACAGTCCTGCCACCACTGTCCAGCGCTGGGAGGCTGCACAGCCCCAACCAGCAGGCTGACGTGCTTGGTGGAGTTCATTCTTTTGCTGGGATCAAGTGTATGAGGTCTCTTGGCGAATGAGCACAGCAGGTACCATTTCACCCAGGGCTGCAGCTGTTTTCCCTGCTGAGGGCAAACTCACTGTGTTCATAAACACTACACACAAAACATTCCACTATCATTCAGAAGCTCCTCATAATTTCTGCCAAAAAAATAAGCTAGACCATTGGGGGAAAAAAAAGTTAGGTCATTTGTTCTTATAGGGACTAATTATAAAATCTATGACTGTGTTATTTAACATGCTAATGACTTTGAGTCTTTTGGCAATGTTCCCTCCTGCATTTCCTGAATGTGTCCCTATAAACATTTCCTGAATGTGTCCTATAATTTTCTGGAAGGGTGAGGGCTAATACAGGGAGTTTGAGACTTAGTTTAAAGGGAAAAATTATTTTTGTGTTTATAATAGTATTTATTTGCTGCTGTATCTAGCAGGACCCCTGTCATAAAAGATATTGTCTAGTTTATAAAGAAAAAAAAATTGCAGATCAAGTTCCTGTTTTCATATTAAATCCTTACCAAATTAAAAAAAAAAAAAAAAAAAGAGCAAGAGACAGAAAAATATCTTATTGAGAAATCCTAAGTCCTAGAATTTTCCCTGTCAAGCTGATTGAATGCACACAGTACTGACTAAACAGTGGATTTATTTTGTGCTTGCAATTTAAATAGGATAAGGTTAATATTTTCTTTCCAAATGGAATCTCTTTCTACAGTGATAGGGTATTGTGTTTCTAATTTTATTTATAGAGATTGGTGGGTTGGATCACTAGAACTGAAATTTGGCTTAGGGTGTGGATTTATATCCCTGCTCTTCCTTCTAAAGACTGGGACTGCTTTTTTCTGGACTCATCTTTTCAGTTAATTTGAGGTAATTAAACAATGCTGTGTGGGACGGGGCTAAAGAGAAACACAATTAAAATGTAATGTTTCCACTTTGGTATCTGCATCCTTATTTATTTTAAACCATCTTCAGTGCTCTGACGAGTTTAAGTCTTCCTGTATCACATACTGTACAAGCAGAAATATGTGAGTGAACTGTTGCCAATGGCTCTGAGCGAGCATGGGGCATGTTTCACATTACACTGTGGTTTCTTGTTCAGATCTGATCTCCTTGCTAGGAGAGGCTGAGAAAGGCAGCTCTAGGGGATTTACTTCCAGCAGCAGCAGCAGCAGCAGCACATGATCCATCAATCGCGTGATTCTCACCACCGAGGACTAATGGGGAGGCTGAAGAAAAAGTGAATGCTACCTCGGGGAAGCAACAGCATTTTCTTCTGCTCGTGGGCCCCTCCACCAGTCGGACATTTGTTTCATGGCTTCTCCAAGGTTAGAAACCTACTGCTGCCCAAACCGGGATGCAGCTACAGAGCTGGTGATGAACTTCCAGCCTGAAGTCTTCTGTGGAGTCTGCATTGGCAGTGCCTCCATCAGCCTGCTATTGACCATCCTGCAGCTTCTGCCAAAGAAGGGACAGAGCCCACGGAAGATGCCCAAAGCCTCCTCCTCCTCCACCATCCTTCTCTTTATCTCCATTTGTGACATCCTTGGAGGCTTAGGTAAGTGCCATCTTGATGTCCTTGCCATTGCTGTAACAGGTTCTTTTTGCTCTGAGGTACCACACACAAATGAAGCTGGTGAATAGACAGCAGAGATTTCTGAGGGAAGCATGCTGTTTGTGTTCACAGGAAGATTTGGACTAAGTGAGATCAGGAAATTATGGGTCTTTGGGGAGAAAGTTCTTGTTTAATAGCTCTTGACAAATCTACACCAAAATCTCTGCTTTAAAACAAATTAAAATCTAGAATGAGAGCTTCTGCTCAGAGTAAGGCATAAAAGTGGAGGTGAGGCAGCACATTGGAAAATAAATCTGACATCAAACATTTAGCCAATCCATAGGACTGCATTTGAAAATCACTGTCCTTTATACCCTCAAATCCTTTTGGACCAACTGTGCCTCCTGCTCATGTGCCAGCTGCTTCTCTGGGCACATCACATAGACAGAAAATGAGTTTGACTTGCAGCTGCACACAGATCATGCTGGATACAGGCTTTTGAAATGTGAGTAAAGCTACCTTATCAAGGACAACCTGCTGCCCAGACCCTGGTGGATAGTCTGGAGGAATAAACCAGTGGAGACTAAAACAGAATGCATGAGTAAAAATGAAACTAGTATGTCTTGAGCTGTGCCATCAGCCATTTGGTAATTTCTCCCATCAGTCATTTACTGTCAAATTGGGTATAAATTGTCATGACATGTGCTATGAAAATACAGGACAAGTTTGTTTCTACAGTAGCATTTTCCCCCCTCACATTCGGTAATAGTAGTGCTGTTTTGTCTCACTGCTGGGGGCTGTGTGTGAGTCAGTGTGTCTTTGTGTTTCATTTCTCTTCCCCTTTCACACCCAGCCAGGTTCTCTCACAGTACCTAATAAGTACCAATACTAAACCAAAGATTATAAAGGAAGTAAAGAAAGAGATATAGAAAATACATATGTGCATGCACCTGGAAAAGGTCCTTTCACTCAGATGAAGCCAACAATAAAGTTATTTTTCTCCCTTCCTCTTTCACTGGCAAACTCAAACTAGTTATCCATTGTTGTTTTTGTATTAGACTCACTTCGAGGGGTGGAAAACAGTTCATTCTTGGTGGGAAACCTGGTCATTTTGTTCTGTTTCCTGTTGGTGCTTTATTTCAACAAACCCAGAAAACCTCACTAACAAACTCTAAGTTCATTTTTTAAAAAGGCATTGTTGTTACCTAATTCAGAGGTGCTGCTTTTGCTCAGCCCTGTGACAGAGGAAAAGGACTGCCTATAAAATGAAGGCAAAGAAAAGTGAAAAATAACTCTTTTTCTGCAATGGGCGATTTTATAGAGAAGTGAATATCAGTGTATGAACATATGCTGGTAAACAGTTATTTAGCATTTAGCGTTTCATGTCTGTTAACTGCTACCCAGTTTATGTTAGAGAAGCATGTGACAGCATCTCTAAGTGAGATCCTAATCTATGTATCGTTTTAAGTCCCAGCAGCTTCCGAGTCTTGGGGCTACTTTCCCTGAATGATCACGCTGACATTTAAATAGCACAGTTGTCCCTGCTGTGCTCCTCTGCAGCCATCGCCTTCCTGCAGACGCACAAAAGCTGGGCTGCAATGTGAAATATGTGGCAGGGAAAAGCATGTGACTCAAATCACACCAGCAGATTCAAAGCATTAATGCATTTTTTTCTTTAGGTATGATCTTCAGGTCAAGTATATGGCTGGGCTTCCCGGGCTTCATAGCTAATATTTCTGTGGTGAACGGGACTGATGTGTGGCCTTCCACTTTCTGTGTGGGGAGTGCGGTAGGTACCAAGATCATCCCTCCTTTCTTCTGCTCCCAATTAAGAGTCCTTCCACAGGGGGAATCTGAAAGGAAAACTGCTGTGTCCAAAAGGAAATGTGGCTGTGAGTCAGAGCCTGGATATGATGGTTTCAGCCTCTGCCACACCCCTGCAAGTGTGTTCATGCCTCCCTCTGTGAGCCTGGGTCAGGGCAGGCAGGGTGCCGATGGCGCTGTATGGTGGTAGGGATGGTGGTAGGACATGGAACCAAAAGCATATAAGCAACCCCAGAAGGGCTGTGAACCATTGTTTGAGTTTCTGCTGGCACAGCACCGCGAATGGCTCCGTTGCACTGGCAGCGTGTGGTTAACTGCAGTCTGTGTGGTGGCAGCAAGGGCCTCCTGAAACCAGCAACTTGGGTAGCTCAAATTAGCTTTTGTGGCATGAGACTGTGTGTTTTAGACACAGAGGGACAACAGGAGAAATATACTCATAGCCACAAATCTGCTGGCAGAAGGTCTATCCCTGCCATGTGGGATTTCAGCTCAGATTGCTGGGCTGCATCTCAATGACTGCATCTGGCCAAGTCTAATTAAGTATCTTCTGGATTAAAATGCAAGAATAAGAAAATGTAAATGCATTCCAAAAGTACATATTGAAACTCAGATCCAAATTTTATAATCAAAACACTGGGAAATATAATTTGTGCTTACTGTACAAGAATAAAGGTCACAATTTTTACCAAAACATTGAGAATGACAAGACCATCACTTTACCCAGATGCAATAGGAATGTGGGATCTCCAATGAATTAATGCATGAGCAATAGCAGTATTAGCTTTGCAATTCAAAGTTTACAATGTAGAAGGGGATAGGTTGCATGTCAAGAAAATTATTCAGCTCCAGTAGTTTTAAAATAAAGCAATATGTGCCAAATTGAACTCATTGTGCTTTATATGCCTATATAAAAGCAGCTTCAAACAGGATAGTTTTGTGCCATGGACACGAATATAAATGGTATACATCTATCAATTCTTAATTCTATCACACATCTTTGAGTTTTGCTTATTAGATGCAAATGCTGTTTTTTTGTTGAGAAAGCACCAACAATCTCGGTATCTTGCAGCAAGAATGTTCTGCTCAAAACCCGCTCCTCCTCATGTTTCACTTTCTGGCCCATAACACATAAAAACTTATTTTTAAGCATGACAGGGTACAGTATGCAGACTGTTTGTTTTTCATTTGAATTTCAGGTTAGATGGTGAGCAGCCTAGCGGTCTACCACAATTTTTATTTTCCCTTACTTGTGCTCCAGGAAAATGCTGTAATTTGAGTCACTTTAAATTTAGATTCAACTATATTGGAATGAAAAATAACCCTTCTTCCACTCATTTCCCCTAACGTATTCTCATGTGAGTTAATAAAATATTTCCGATTCTGTTTTATTTTTCTTTTAGTACTATTATTTTATTTCTCTTAACCACAAGCCTATACAAACTCCAAACAGTGAAACTTTAGGACATCTCCCTTGAATGGTTTGCAGAGGGGTACCCTTTCAGGCACTGCAGCAAAATGTTTTGCTAAAAAGTAAGATATCATATAAAGCTTTAGGGTTTAAGTGCATCTGATTTATATTATGTTTGGAGACAGTTTTATCTGTGTTGGATTTTCTGGAAAGATGCTGCAGTTTATTTTTGTATATGTGTGTTTATGGGTAGTAAATTGTGCATTTTTCAACTGCAGCAAATATGTAAATGTGATGATAAAGTTACATGCTGAGTGCTATGGGTAAAGTGCATTAGAAGGAAGACTGGGATTTTATTCCCTGCCTTCTGTGCTCTAGGAAAATACCATTATGTTTGAATTAAATACTGAATAATTCATGCCACAAATTACTAGAGGTAGGGTCTATCCCATGGTGAAAGGAAATATTTCCCAGTTTGATTTGCCTTTTGGAGGAAGGACTGCTAGATCTCTATTCACCAACATCTGGCTCAGTAACAAGTATGTTGATTTCCAGATGTAAAACGATGCTACTATGGAGCTGTGATAAAGGATATTCAGATCTTTGGAGGAAAGATAGCATGAATATTAAAACACTCCCAGAGTATTACAAAGAGCCAGCTCCTATGGGGAAGAAATGTGGAATTTATATACAGCGGCAAAGAAAAGTCACTTTTCTTATATAAGTTCATGGGGAAAATGCATAGGGTCAACTCAGGAATGCTGTGGAATATTTAGCTTGATTTGAACCTGTTTCCTTTGGATTTTTATTGAAGAATTGCTTAGGAAGTTCAGTAGGTGCATTCTTCCAGAGCATGAGTGATTTTCTCATCAATGAGTTTTTTCCTTGATAACCATCTTGTGCATGGAGTAAACACCCATCACATGCAGAACCCACAAATGCATAGGCACACTGTGGTTATGACTAACCTCAGTTATATTTTTATGCCTCAGCTACTGAGAAACAACTGCAATTTTAACCTAAAATGGAAACATCCTCGCT
This sequence comes from Vidua chalybeata, assembly GCF_026979565.1. Taxonomy (NCBI): domain Eukaryota; kingdom Metazoa; phylum Chordata; class Aves; order Passeriformes; family Viduidae; genus Vidua; species Vidua chalybeata. The sequence goes on from NC_071531.1 coordinate 20,123,948, forward strand.
ATAAATTTCTTTGGGCTTCACTTACCATGTTCAGGTTAGGACTAGAGTGGCAAACGACAGGTTTTCTAAATCAGAAAAGGAGCTGTGAAAGCAAATGCTGTTCAATTTACCTACAACTTGACCCATAGGCTACAACAATGTTCCTGTGATTTTGAGTAAGATTTCATACTTCATAATCTCATCTGGAAAATACACACATTAAAAGAACAAATCACCAGGCCAAAGGTTTGAGTCCCTTCCCTGCTCCAGCGGTAATGGAGAAGCAGCTGTGACATTTGGCACTTCTTTCCCCTCTAGATGTGGATCCAGCTGTTATATAGTGCTGGCTTCTGGTGGTTGTTTTGCTATGCTGTTGATTCTTACTTGGTGGTGAGAAGATCAGCTGGACTGAGGTACCAGAGTTAAAGCTCTGAATTTGTTTTTTCCCCTCCAACACTCTATGTCTCTGTTTGCAGCTACCTAAGAGTATAAGTGAGTCTTGTACAACCATCTGATGCTCATATAGTCACCAGGTAATGATAAGGATGTGGTGTTCTAAGTGCTTTAATTGCCAAGGTAATGCTCAGATACTGATTTATGTCCAATTTAAATTTAAATGTAACTGAATTCATTTAACCTTTGGAAAAACATGGAGCAAATTGTGGTCTATAAACTTTATGGAAATGAGATGACTATTTTTGTCCCTACTCTGCATCTGAAATTGATTCTTGCAGCAAAAAAATAGTGTTGTACTGAAAATGAAAATTTGGAGGGGGAATGAGCTGCACTTCATACAGTTAATTTCATATAGTTAATTATGTTTTTTTCTTTTTCTCTGATATTTTATTTTATAAATTTCTCAGTGAGTGTGGTCATTATTGCCCTTCTGATGACACTTTTAAAATCCTTCATAAGAAAAAGATGTATTTATTATATATTCTTCTGCAATGCCTGTGACAGAAGAACCTAAACCCTTTGGAAAGTACAATGCTTTAATGCAAGACAGAAAAAAAAATGTTTCTAAGTTGGTTGTTAGAAGAGCAAAAAAACCTTCAGTTGCTTCTGATAAAAGTGGAGTTACATAACTCTGTTCCCAGATGATACAGAGCAGTCAGATATGAAGGATATGCTTCTCTGCAGGTGTAACCAAAATGAAATTTTTTGAATTAACTTTACAAAACCAGGTTTATCCTCAGTGGTCCAAAGTGTCACAGTTCTAGTCAAACAGCTGGTACCTGCCTCCTTCCCCCATCCCTGTTAACCATAAAAATCATGTGCATTTGGGCTTGATTCTGAGATCAGAGTAAACATCAAAAGACTTTCTACAAACACAGATCTGAACCTCCCTAAGATGGGAGCAGCATCCAGCTCTGAAACTTAAACATTATTTTCTACAAATCACAAAAGGATGGTTTATTTGACTGTTCATATTCATTCTTAAATTTTAATCTGCTAATTTGCTCTCTGCAGGAGAAATGAAAGATGCAGGGGTTCCTTCTCAATAATAAGGGTAGGGAAGAAGTCTGGAGGGGACAGGACTTCCACGTGCAAGCCTGAATAACTGCTTTGGCTCATTCTTTTTTCTGAAGGACTGCCCCCACCCACCTGCTTTCCTTAGTTTAATGTATTGCCAGTGTTGTCCTGCACAATTTCCTGTCTGTAAAGCTCTTTTTCAGTGAGGGTCCTATTTTTACCTTGCAATGTGGGAAGTGTAAGGTTGGATAGCTTTAATTGTGCCTGTTGTGTTTGGTGCTTGCAGTACGATTGTGCTGTACCACATGATGACGTGGGGCCTTGCAGTGATGCTCTGCGTGGAGGGGATTGCTCTGCTTTACTACCCCTCTCTCTCCAGGTAAGCAGGCTCTGGAAGCAGACTGTGAAATCGGGGCACTCTCTGGTCATTTGAGTGTCTTTTGGTCAGCTTTAGAGACAGACATTCAAAAGCTGAGCATCATGATCTTTGCCAAGGATGTCCCACTGAGTCAGTGACTATGCTTCAAATACCTGCCTGGGCTTCAGGGGGCCCTGAAGAAATATGCCAGGCAGTACAGGCACTTGGGCATGCTGTGATACAGCTTCTGTGAGACACCCTTCTCCCACTCCTGGTTTTAGCTTTCCTTTCAATTTGAGAAAAATCCACAGACAGTGCATGTTTAAAATCAACTTTATGTCCCATGTGAACTGATGGTAAAAGTCTAAAAAATTAAATTTTTTGCATCTGTTTGCTTCATTCCTTCTTTTTTTCTTCTTTTTAAGTTAAAGGTGACATAAATAGAATAGCCAGAAAAGTGAGCTGTGGGAAAAAAAATGCATAATCTTTTAATGATTTCTTCTCAGCTGTGAAAATGGCTTGGAACATGCAATCCCACATTACATCACAACCTATGCCCCACTCCTGCTAGTGCTTGTGGCCAACCCAATCCTGTTTAGAAGGACAGTATCAGCAGGTATGTTCCTAATGGCCAGCATCAATCAGTCTGTGTTATTTAGCAGCATAGTACTGTAGAAAGTCATGGCTTTGTACTCAGTGGTGTGTGACAGCTCCTTGTTAAATCATAAAGATACAGCAAAGGGTGGGAAGCAGTTGCCTACGGAAATGAAGACTCCATTTTGTTGGGGAATTTGCCCTAGAGACAAATTCTGGTGACACACAAGCTATTCTGTTATTAACCTCTAACTGCAAGTGGGCAAACATGTTTCCATGTTACTTGATTTAAAGCTTTTGAGGCAATGTACCCATGATGCTTAACTCTACTGTAGTTTTGGTACCAACCTCGACTTTAAAATGTAATCTATTCTAGCTGGTGAGATCTGAGAGTTGATTTAACTTCTTGGCAGCCCTAGAGCAAAAAATGTAATAAAATGTGATCAGAATTTTGTCACTTCTGAGATTATGAAACAAATGGGAATTGTACACATCTCAGAAGGGATCTTGATGTTCCAGTTCAATTTATTATCCAGTGCTTGGAAGAAGTGAGACTGAAAAAAAGCCATGGATTCAATGCATTCTTTGCACGTAATATGATCATTGCTAGATGTTTGCAGTACTTGAATTCATCTACACATTGATTATATAAAAAAGCTGGAGAAAATCAAGTATTCTCAGTTCAATCTTTATCCCATTCATTCTGTCCCTCAGCCATACTAATTTTCAAAAAGCACTTGTTCTTTTAAAAAATTGTTCCCATAAAAAGTTGTTCTTTGTATATTTGTGCTTGCATTTGTATATTCCTTGTGATAGCTGAACAGCATGTGGCATAATTTTTTTGCTGACAATCCATCTTCATGTTTTAGAGGTGTAGCTAATGCTGTATCAATAACACAATGAAAAACAATGTGCAAGATAGGATAGAAGATTCTATTTAAACATCACATGATAAGCATATAATTGTATCACACATTTTATAGAAGGTACATGCTGCCTTTTGTTATGAAATAGAAATATGTTGATCATACTATTTCATATTTTCAGTGGGATTGAGAGAAAAAAAAAGTGGGATATCTTTCATTTTAGGAATCCAGCTGTGTGTAATTATTTTCCTTTAGTATTAGGCTATATGTGAGATTCCTTGAAAATGGTCCTTCCAGCTTCTGAACAGCTGCTGGAGACAAATCCATCCATTCCTTTGTTCCCTCTTTCAGGCCTCTATCTTCTGGATTTTTGTGCCTAAACTAACAAGATGTGCATATATTAATGAACATAATTGTATACTTTTCAGTTGCCTCCTTACTGAAAGGAAGACAAGGAATTTACACAGAGAATGAACGACGTCTGGGGACAGAGATCCAGATGCGCTTCTTCAAAATTATGCTGGTATTTGTTATTTGGTAAGAGGTGTATTATTTTTTTTTTAAAGTGCCTTTTTCCCAGAGGGAGAGAGTCAGGGACAGGAGTAAAGAGTGATGGGTTGCTTCATTTGTTTGTCTTTATGCTTAGAAGGGAAGGTATCTAAGGAAGAAGCAGTTCTAAACTAGTTCACAAAGGAGCTGAATCACTCACTGGCTGTGAGGAAATGATAAAATGTTTAACCAACAGAAAAGCAAAAGCAGCAACAGACAATAGCAAAAATTTCCCAATAGGTTGGGCATTGACTGAAGCTGTCTGGTAGAGCAGGCTCCCAGCTCTGTAGGCTGACAGATGGCTTTCTATAATCAACATTTCTCAGAGCCTCTTGGCACCAAACACATCACTGGAGACCTGCAAAAAAAAAAATGCTTCTAAGTCTGGCTTTATGGCTTTGACCATGATTATACAATGCAGCCACCTCTGTGCTCTGCCATCTTCAAGTGCCTGAAAAACACATGGATATTGACTGGAAAATAAGGAAATACCAGAAAAGAAAACTCCATTTGTATTTTTTAATATATTTTGTCTTTCCCCATGAAAATAGTACTTTGGCATAGGACAGAAAAGAGATAGGGAGGAGGAGAATGGGACAACAAGAAATGACTCTGGAGTGGTGAAATGAGAAAGCCAAACTTAGCAGTCTCTATATCCCACTTAACTTCTTTATACACAGGTGTATTAATGCATGTTACATTGCTTTAACAGGCTAAGCAGGGAGAAAGGCTGCCTCTTTTATCTTCTCTTGGCTGCTGTCTACTAGAGTGCTCTTAAAGGAAATGATTGTCTTTTGGGGGGGAATAACAGTCCTCTTGGCTTGGAAGTGAAGTTTCCAATGTGAAGGGTGGGGTAGCCAGCAGAGGAGTGAGTGAGAGACAGCAGCAAGGGACCCTGCAGCATGGCTTCCTGGAAATTGTTGAAATAATAAGGAGCAGAGATTCAGCCAAGCTCCCAGGGCTGTGGAAAGAAAGAGCCCAGAGGCACCACAGAAGTGCATTGCAACCTAAGGATGGTGGCCAGCTTGATTATCTGGGAAAAAGCATGAAAGAAAAGGCCAATTTCCCATGGACATTGTGGGGACATTTGTTTATTTCCATTCTGTCTCATTCTGCACTTTCCTAATAAAAATATAAAATCACAGCTCTGGTTTAGGATTTTGCTCTAATAAAACATAAGCTCTGGAGAGTAAAAACTTTCTCAAAGGTTACTGGAAGGAAAGACTGAGGCAGTCTCATCTCAGAAGCTTGGAAGAAGATGGAAGGAAGATTTCCTTCCATCCCAGAAGTCAAATATGGGATGCTTTAGCCAAAGACAGCAGGTTGGGGCAAAACAGGATAGAAGAGGTGCCTACAGATTTGGGAGGGGAGAGCAGGAGGTTTTACATTGTGATCAAGATATAATTGTGCAGAGGACAAATATAAAACCCCTTAGAAAGTATGACATGAATGCTGATGCCGCAGTACAACTATAAATAAATGCTTCTCTCACTGTTTAGATGGCATAAGAACTTACAGCCATTTGCTATAATCTCTGTTTAGTGTAGAACATACTCAGTTTCTTTCAATGAATAGGCTTGATTATACTCATCCTTATTTGGAAACAGACATTACCTTTATTAAAAATAATTGTTAACATTTTTAGTTGTTAAAATTTTTCAAGTTTAAAAGTCAACTTTTGCATTGCTTTTTGGTGTTTTTTAATGGACATTCTGGATGTCTTTAATCTAACCCTGAAATTCTAACTCCAGCTGGAAATCCTGTAGCCTTTTACAACAACACGTGCATATATTTGAGTTCCTTGTCTGTGAGCACAACTCGTCTAAGGCACAAGGGAAAGAAGTCAGCATGCATGATATTCCCATTATAGATCACATTTCCTTCTCATCTCAATTTTATTCTGCAATTTACTGTTCTGCAGCAAGTTAAAATCAGATTTTTTTCTTATATTGATTTATATTGTCTAGGCCTGGGTGAGTAGGTAGGTGTCCAGTCCTTGATTGTGATCTCATAGACCTACAGGTCCCTTCAGATTGAGATTTAGCAGGAAATCTAACCATCTTGGACGTGATTATCCTAGTTCTTTTCTACCCTTAATGGTTCTGTGATTGAAAAAAAATCTTACTGTCCTTTGAGTGATTTTAATTTCTATATTTTGCAGGTAAAGCATATTTTACATGCACATCCATATGTAACTGTTCTTTTCTTCTTTGCTCCTGCTGTAGCTGGTCATCCAATATCATCAACGAGACCCTTTTGTTCTATCTCGAAATGCAGCCAGATATCAATGAAATGCCCCTGAAAAACATCAGAAGTGCTGCACTGATCACCTGGATTATAATGGTGGGTCAGCTGTGACATTACTTGGGTTTGGAAATCACTGTTGTAAAACTGGTGAAACAACACCTGTATAGTGTGGGGTTTATGATTTTGAGGGATAGAAACACTCTGAAAATCAAGGAAGAAAAGCAGAAAGTAAGAGAAAAGGATGAGCCGTCAATGGGAGTGCTTTTCACATGTAAACTTTGCCAAAAATGTCTTAGAGGCCAACTTTTTCTCCCGTTTATTGGAGTATGCATTCTCTCTGTGAGAGATCACTCCCATTTCAAGATCCACAACAGATAACTACAATGATTTCTAGCCTCACCTTGCTAAACTCTGCCATAATGCAAGCTGCAAAGTTTTAGCTCACAGTTCCTGAAGGTTTCCCAATTAAATGGGCATTTCATGGAAATTCTCTGTTTCATGGAAACACTGTAGAGTGTTTTTTTTTATTATTATAAAGAATGATTGCATCTTATGTCATGATATTTGGGTCATTATTTGGGAACAAATAGGAGAAAAATCTTTCACACATGGCACCAAAAATAACTGTGAGATGCTGGTCTCTTACTGTAGCCTCTTTTCTCCTATTAGAATATTTGACAAGGGATTTTTCAGAGGTGACAGTGCAGGTTCATTTTCCTAGCAAATTTATTCTGGAGTTGTTAGAGGTGTAAGGCCTGAGCATGATTTATGTCATTGAGCATTTGAGCAGTTTGGTATTGAAGGATTAAGTGATGCAACTTATGTGATACAACCTCCTCCTCCTCCTCCTCTTCCTCCTCCTCCTCTTCCTCCTCCTCCTCTGACAAGGAGTGAACACATCCATGTGACAGGGACCTTGCTGTTGCTCACCTGGAGAGCAAGAGGTCAAGTCTGGGGACTGACCTCTGCTTTAAAATGGCTGTAAAAATAATTTCCTTCTTTTCCTATGAGAGAAATAGAAGCATCTAAAGCCATTAATTTGTTAAGTCTCTCATGGCACTTGGAACAGAGACAAATTTTTTGGCAATCACTTGGGATTTTATTTTCAGCACCTCTCCCCATTTTTACATCCCACTTTGATGGACATTTTCACTGGCTAAAGCAATTCCAGACAGATCAATTCCTGCTATTTTTAAAAGCTTGACTGTCTATGCTAGTGTCTCCTCTCATATATTTGACTTGGCTTGTAATGAAAAATATATGTGCTTTTTTGAATAAAAAAGTCCAGAGCTTGTGGGAAAAGTTAAAAATACACCAAGGGATTGACTGGCTAAACTTCATGCTAGAAAATAATTTCGTGCTTACTCTTACTGTTATGGCCTCAGCATTTTAGAAAACAGATCATGGTATTTTTCTCTTATTTGTTTGTGTCTGCGATGGCTGAATTTTTAGTTGTGTGCAAATAGTGTATTTTAAAGTCAGCAATCATTCAGTGAAAGGGAAGCTTTTAATATATGCAAATCATTTTGCTAGAGTTGAGGATGAAGCCTTCCTTGCTGGTGTAACTCCTGTTGCACTTCTCTTTCCTAGGGGGTTCTTAATCCCATGCAGGGCTTTCTCTTCACATTAGCTTTCTATGGCTGGACAGGATGGAGAGTGGACCTGAAATGGCGAAAAAGAGAAATACCCTGGGAATCAATGTCCTCATCAACTGTGGGGGAAAATGCCTATCCCTCACCAGTGAACTACCAAAGCAACAGCCATGATTCCAAGAAGATCTCAACAACTGACAGCCAGCAGACCGATGAGGCCATATGCATGCTGTCTGAAGGTAACACCAGCAGTGATGAAAGATTAACCAGAAGCTCTCCCATCTACCAGGGCTGGTAGTTTCTATGTGCAAAGCTGGATCTAACTTTTCCTGGATCTAATTTTCACATCATCAATACTCACAAAACCACGTCAATGTGTGAATCATTGCGTACTCTGGAATTAGGTTTGTGCTCAATGGCTTGATGTCATTTCCTGTAACTTGTGACACTGTGAGGGAGCGTGTGAGACAGAGAGATATGGTCTATATCTTCATTTGCCTTCTAGGAGAGATGTAAACAGGTATAAAGGCTTGAACCTTTTTCAGCAGGAGTATATCTCTGCAATGATATTTGTTACTTATGATTGACTTTCATTCATTTTCTTTTAATCTCTCTTGTAACCTCCTTATAGTAGAAGAGTCTTTTGTTTTAATAAATGGACTATTCATATGTGGATTTTTAAATGTGTTGCCCTGCTTGTCTTGCTCAGCATAAAATTCCTCACCCAGAATTACAGCTCTAGGATTTCTGAGGCACCATCAGTTCCAGCCTTTGCAGTCTGGTAAAGCATTAGTGACAGCAGACTCTGACTTCAGCACAAATATTTCCTGTTTGTGTTGACTCTCACTGACATAATCTTCTTTTAGCTTGTGTATGTGAATTTTTGCTGTTGTTTTATCTAGGGAGCTGAAAAGCTTTATTAAAAAAAAAAAAAAACTGAGCCCAGCACAGGCTCCACAAACACCTCAGAACAAAGATTCCCGTTCATGCCAGGTTCAAGAAAACATAAACCCTCAAACTATTTTTTTAGTATAGATTCAGGCTGATCTTTATGTGTACTTACCTAACAAGACAGTGGCTGCTGGGGCAGGTGCATTAAGAGACAAGATTTGCATAAAATGCTTCCATGCTCTGAGTGCTCATCATAAATCAAGTAGAATCAATAATCCCTTCTCTGAGGAGTACTCTGTTTTATACCTTCATGTGCTGAATGAAGAGACATTAAATCCATTCTCCTTATCTTATCACATACACCTCTTTTTGTGCAGTGCCCTAGGTACTTACATCCAAACAATTCCCCAGACTTGTTGAAAGTTAAGAATCAATGATGACCATGTCTACCCTAAGCTTTTGACTTAATCTCAAATATAGAAGTAATCTGATTTGTCTGGTTGGGCTGGAAGCAGTTTACAGCACAGTTTGACTGATGGCATGGTGGAAGCTCCTTAAGCCCAAGTAATCGCCCTCCTCTTCTTCAGCATGTGACCAGACCCGGGCTTTAAATCCTGCTCACATCCACTTTGGCTGAAATTTCTTGGCTGTTTCCACCTTTCATTTTCAACATAGTTCAGTTTCAGCTATTGTAAAAAAAAAAAAAAAATCAAAAATTGAAGACAGCTGAAACATTAATGCAAAAGTAACGTGAAGCTTAACTTCCTGGGTTATTCAGGGAAGTCTCAGGAAGGTTAGAAATTCAGGATCAGCAGAAACAATACTGAAAAATATTGATTGGCTAATTAAAATAAATCAGCTTCTTGAGCTAATTGTTTGATACAAAGGTGTTAAACAATGATTAGACAACTATTTAGGCAGATCATTACAGAGCTGTGCTTGGTTTGTAGCAAGTCTTTTACATTGTGCCCTTTGGAAACCTTTGTGGCTTTATGGCTTTTTATTGCTGCTCTCCTTGTCAGAACTACTGGCAGATCACCAGACCCTTCCTTTTAATCACAGTCATTTGTTACCTACCAAACTATGAAGAGATAGCACACTTATGAGCAGATGATACTGAGCCTTTTGAAACAGAGACAATTTTTCAGTGCAATACTCATCACAACTGGGGTCAAAAGAGCAGGAAAAAGGTGGAGGTGGATTTATTAATAAGCCTTTTCATATGCTGTGGTGTGGACCAAGCTGCAAAACCTTAAACCAAAATAAACAGTCTCTGGCTTCACTGGAATAATTATGTGGCACGAAAGCACTTGGGAGGTGACAGGCTGTAGCAAGAGGCCCTGTGAGATGACTGAATGACTAATCCCTCCCTCCCCTCACTGCTCCAGGGCATTTGTGTGGGACAGGGACAGATGGGATGCCCCAGTCCTGGCCCCCAAGGCTGTGAGCAGTGCCAGGTGGCTGCTGGCACTGGAGTACTCCTGTTCTGGGACAGCCTTCTGCAAGGGCCAGGCTTTGCTCCTCTCCTTTTCTTGTTCTTTCAAGGTTGTTGGGGTGAGTATGGTGTGTCTGTGTATCAGTTATCTATGAGATGTCATCAGGAAAAAATAGGACTCATCTGAGAGCCTAAGAAAGAAAACTGACCTAATTTTGATGTATCTAGAAATTGATATGGGGCATTGCAGAGCACACTGACAGTGGGTTTTGACTTATAAAAGAAGTGTGTGTGAGGAGTCTCCTTACCTGCTGTTCCTAGCCTCCAGTGGATGTACAGGAGGCATTCCTTCACAGCTTAAAATTGGATGATAATTGATTCTACACATGTGTAACCATGGCCACATTTGATTTCACCTTACACAAACCTTGTTCTTGCTTCACTATTCAATTAATCAGGCAAAGAATTGCCTTCTTCAAGGATTGCAGCAGATGCCCCTCCCTTCCCACCAGGAATATATTTTTGAGGTCCATCTCCTGATTGTCCCCACTCCCTGTGCTTGCTGCATGCATATGAGGGAGCAGCCACAGGCCACCACAGCCAGCTTCATGTTGAGGGAAACTGTGTCCTCCAAGGGTCAGCAAGGACAAACTACAGGCACCACATCCTGGACAGCACAGCTCTGACACCAACACAACCACTGCCTTCTTAAGTGTGCCACCCACTGCTGAGAGACCCTTGTGCTTATCAGCACACAGAAACACATCCTAGCTTTCATTCTGATGATGATTTGTATCTGCTTAGTTGTCATGAGGTGAGTGTGGGAAGTGCTTGTCTCTGGCCTACATATTTGTTTTCTAAGATGAGTTTCAAACGTGGCTTGGGTTAACAAGTGACAGCTCTTGTCAGTACTGGAGTCATTGGTGCAGTCAGTCTGTGGTCTTCATCTTACACTGTGGGAGGGACTCACTTCCAGTCACCCAGCTCTTCCCTCCTTGAGCAGGAGGGCAGCTGCTCCTCTGGAACAGCAAAGTGTGACTCAGAGGAGAAGTAAACAGAAGTAAAACTGGATCAGATACTGTCTAATAAAATATATGTAGCTAAAGTGTTACTTCATGAGTACAGCAGTTGTCAACTATAGCTTCTCATATTTTGGGTGTATTAGAGCATTAATAAAATACTACTTAAAGTCTCCCTGAATTTATCAAAGGGGGAAAAATGTTAATTAGAATAAAAAGGTAGTTGAATCAATGCACTGAAATATAATTAGTGTAGTTGAATCACATAGAGGGAGTATCTATACATACAGGGTGGTATTGTCTCTATTAAACACTTTCCTGGCCTCACAGTCAGCTTATCAAATCCAACCACAGCAAGTTCTCTCTGTATTTACCAGCACGTATTTATAAGCACTCTGTATTTGAACTGCCAGCCTCATACATTTAATTACTATTTTATTTGGCCAGATGCTCAGGCTAATTGCAAAGCTGAAATATGAGCCCTAATAAAATAATAAACAATGTGAATAGGCAGATTTCTTGCATACCACAGTTCTGCATTTATGAGGTGCACCACATGTCTGAGTAACAAAATCCTAACTACATCTCTCACTAAGCCCTTCTTGTAGACCAAATACATGGAGCTAGAAAGTGAAATGTTAAATGTGATCCCCCCATCCCCTGGATAACCATATTTGACTTATACTTCAGTGTTTCCCTCTGTGTATCCATGATAATAAGTTATCTGATCTGCAAACTTTTTTTAAATTTTTATGGAATATCAAGTTTACAGTAATCCCAGAGGAAGATCACTAAACCACATGGCAGTTGACATAAGACAGGTCAGATGATGTCTGGTTATTAATTTTTTAAGGAACAGACATGCACATGTGTGGACATTGAAACTGGCAGCTGAAGAAGATGCAATCTTACTGAAAGGAAAGTAGGGAACAGAGTCCAGTCTAGGAATGCAGGCATGAATCTGTTTTCCTGGTTAATATTCCCTGGTTAATAGGATGTGCTGTGAGCTGTATGGAAAGCTGGTTCTCTTACTGCACCTTTCTAAGCAAACTCTTAATCATTCAGGGCACTAAAGTCACATGGGGTTTTGTAGATAAAGTTTTCAAAAGACTGAGAAAATTCGAGCATGCAGCTAAAGGGAAACCATCCAGTGATGAAAGTGATGGGAAGACTTATTGCTGCTCCAGCATCTCTTAGTTCCTGGGTTTCATCACATTTTGGGGTAGCAAGAAGCTTTTGAAGCTTTCAGGCTTCTCCACAGTGGACATTTGAGTCCTTGCAAAGCCAGTGCCTAGAGATGAGAAGGCTGGCAAGGTGGTGGCCACTGTTGCCCCGGGCTCTGTCCTGTGGCACGTGGCAGTACCAAGGACACCGTGGGTCTCTTTGTGCCCTGGTGTCATGTTGGGATGAGATTCTGCCCTCAATTCTATGGGTAGGAAATGGGGTCTTAAGAGGGGGGAGACGAGCTGTGAGGGATTGAGATGTATTCCTTCCTCTGGAGAGTGGGACAATGACAAGTCTGTTAATAAAGACAACCTTTGTTGATGAAGCCTTGTCCTATCCTAGTCTTTCACCAGCTTTTCCATAGCTGAGAAGGACTCAGAGGGTAAATGGAGGCCTTGGATCCTTGCCCTTCAGTTGGCCCCACAGAGGTACCCACCCACCTGTGCATCTGTGAGCCTCCTGGAAAGTCTTGAGAATGTGGAGATCTGAACACACTGTGGGTGTTACTGTGCTCACTGAAAAAGGCACGTTTTAAAGACATGGGTGTAAAACAACGCAGTGGGGTTGGTTTCGTGCAGTGTGAGGAACCAGCTGTGTTGGGTGGGGTGTCCTGGCAGCATCCTCCCCCCTCAGAGAGCACCAAGACTCAGGACAGCATGAAAACACTGGCAGCCATTCATTGCAGCTGTAGCCACATGATAGAATCTGCTCCTGGTTTGCTGCTACAGCAGATCTTGAGTGAATTTCCTGGAGGAAAGGAGAGAAAAAAGGCAACAACGCAAGTCCCTCCTTAGGCAAAAGCCCTCAACTGAGCACCACATTTTATGTGGCAAAGAAACGTCCTTCCACCCTGCCTCTGGTCATGTGGCAGCATGTGACAGGGAGCACAGCATTCTTCTCACCAGCCCTTTCCTCAAGGCACAGACTTAACTTGCCAAGGATCAGAAGCATTCCCCCAGCCACACTAAGTGCTCTGGGTAACAGCTCAGCTCTGCTAATGCCCCATGTCAGGCAGTCAGCCATCCCCTAGGAATGCAATTACACCCAGAACAATACAGGAGAGGCTAGATAAGGCAGCTTTTTCCTTAGTTCCCAGGGGATATTTTATAGTCTGCAAGCTGGTATACCCAGATTCCTTCAATTTAATATCTGAATTAAAAAAAAAAAAAAAAAAGTCTACCTTAGCAAAATATATTTTGCCAAAGACAAGAGACTTTAAAATAAATATCTTCTAGTGTAATAGAGGCCTTTCACCCTTGCTTGCTGGCCTCTGTCACTAGTGAGTTCCATGACTTCAATGGAAATGAGGCCAATGTTGAGCAACTGGAAACCTGTGAAAGGCATGAATGGGTGAGCTGAAGGCACCGAGGCAGCCACAAGGCTCCACAAGGAGAATTGTTCCTCTCTTCCAGATGTCTTTATCATCTCACAGGGAATGGGGCAGTGAGAGCTGTTGCTCGTGCTTGAGCTGCTGTCCCCGCACTGCGCTCACAGAATTCATTCTTCACTGGGCCAAGAGAAGGGAGAAATGCAAACAATACTGGCCCTGGTGGCAGGACACCCCTTGCTCCAGTTTGGCAATATTTTTACAGGGGAAGCCCAGGGAGCTGCAGGGCTCCCAGCAGGGCTGTGAAAGATGATCTGGGTGCTGCCTGCCCTTGGCACCAGCTCCTGTCAGCAGAGCTGCCTGAGCACCAGCCTATTCGCTTTGGGTCTGTAAAACCTTAAAAAAAAGGTCTTTGTGTGTTTGTTTTTTCATGGCAATATCCTCAAATATTAGCTTTATTGGTACATTACTGGGAGACAAAAATGGTATGTACCGTCTGCATTTATTTTGTGAAGATATCATACTGTAGATAGTCACTTAATGATTCACTTTATTCCAGATGAGATTCTAATCATGCCTGTGAAATTGTGGGATGGCCTCTTGCCTTGCTTCTGCAGACACTTGTGGAAGGAACTGATAAATATTTAGGTACAACTACACAGAAACTCAGATATCAGAGCACACACACATCACAACACACACATATAAGTACTCCCTAGGTTTTAAATTCATAGAAACATAGTTTCTGCTGATGGATAAACAATAAATTAATTGGCTTTGTTTTAGAATTTTTTTTGTTTTCTTCTCCAAAGGTTATTGTATTTTATTAAAAAACAAGCACCCCAGATGATACTACCTGAAGTGATGAACAAATATTCTGTTTAAGAAAACTGAAATTTTCATAAAAATAAAGTTTTAACATTCAGTTCACTGTTCACAAATATCCTTCAAGCACCATCAAAATTTCCAGCAACATTTTCTCATAAAGTTGCCAGTGCTTTGCCTTCTCTAATTTTTTTTCAGGGCTATTTTCCAATGACAGTTGGGGTGTTTGGTCGGTTTTGTTTTATTTCAACTAACTAAAGCAATGATTTACTACATGGGCCTCCAAGAGGCCAATATATAATATTTGTTTGAGACAGGCAAGTCCAAACATGAAACAAGTCCAAATGGATCTTCCATTTCAGAAAAAAATCCAGATACACGTCACTTGCTGGGTAATAGTATCTTCCCCAGCCCAAAGCATGCAGGGTATAGCATGGAGAAAGAAAATATTAATGAATTAGGCCAAAATAGTACAGGAGAAAGCAAGATGGTTTTCATTCTCTCACATTAATTTCATTTTGGGAGCTGATCAGCTTATCATTCCATCAAAGGAGGAATGAGCACCAACCCTTTTGTCGTTCAGACATGGGAAGGAGTGGTTCAAATGGCAATATGTAATAAAATTAAATTTCTTCTTTTCTGCTAGAAATGCTGGTGGCTCAAGAAATAAATCAGGCTGTTGGTGGTTGTTTTTAAAGTAAAAGTTTTTTAAGGTTTGGTGATAAAACCTGTGAGACAACTTCTCAGCTTAGAGCTGTGCACAGACTAGTCCCTCTCTCCCCCCATGCTTGCTTCTCTGTCACTGCAAACCAAAAACCAGGCAGAAGTGTGCTCTTTTGTACAGACAGAAATGTGGGGCTTTTTATTGATAAGGGGTCTCCAGTGATGTATGCAGTTAATCTATTGCTCCCCCAGTCTCCAGGGGACTGGTGGAACTTTTACAGTGATGAGAAGTGCTGGTTTTCCCCATACCAACACCTTCAGTTTCCAAATTTGCATCTGGAGAAATACACCTTAATTTATTAATCTTTTGCAGAGTCTGGTACAGAATCCAGAGCACTTTTTAAAAATTATTTTGTACCAACACCTTTTTTACCACTCCATATAGGAGGTCTAGGATTTTATCTTAAAATCTCATGTTGCTCGTATGTGAATAGATTTTTTAGCTCTTACTACAGTCTTCATCAATGTCTCTGTACTAAGCAGACCTAAGTCAGGATGCCACTCTAAATGTTGGTGGATTAGAAAGGTTACATTTTTTAAAATTGCTTTGATATGTATTCTTTGATCAAGTCATGAGACCTGGACCATTAATGGGGATATTAAGAAAAAAAGGATGTCTGTGTGAACTGAGTGAAGCACAGGCTCTCCTGCCTTTGTCATCCTCTGTGGAGGAAGGTGAGTGGTGAATGATTAGACACGGTCATTTCATTGCACACAAATTTCTCATGATTCTCCCCAAACCAGCCTCTGGGAAAGAAGCTGACAAGCAGCTACTGTCCAGGGCTTCAAGGAAGGAAACACCATGCTGAGGGCTTTTCCCACCGGATCTCTATCTTGGCAGTCTAGGTTGCCTGTCATGTGAAAAGGGGAGGTTTTCTCAAACCCTTAATGTTTGATTATTCTGTCAACGTCCTTGAAGGACTCACATTAACAGGTTACCAAATAATTCTCTTTATTAATGAAGTTGTGACAGGTCAGGGTTCAAGGATTGCTGGGGATAGTGTCTGACTGAAAAAACATATTCAAACCAATATATAGTTCAAAGCAACACAGTGACAAGCTCCAATCTTAAGAAAACTTAACTCAAGAAAATCATTCCATGCACATGGAATACAGATATTGCCCAACAGGCGTCCCCTGTGGGGGAGGAGATATGTTCACCCTGTCAACTGACCCCAGAAGTTACTCAGGAGACTTCCCTGACTTCTTCCTATTCTTAAGTTATTTTTACAGTATTTCTTTATATTTAGGTGGAGATGGAGTGATTTAAGCCACACACCTTACTCACTGAGGGGTGGCTGTACCTTGGGGGTGGATGCCAGCAGAGTACCTGACATAACCTTGGGATGGGGACGTGTCAATCTAAGGAGAGGGATTTTGCCATGGTTGCTAATTCAAGGGCTTCTTTTATCTCCCTTGTTTTTCGGGTGCTATGCAGCTTTTCAGCTTGGAAGCACTGAGTTCCCTTCTCTGCAAACATTTGGACAAATCCTGGCTGTGGTCTCTGCTCTGCTCCATCCTCTGTTTAGTCCCCCTTAGATTGTGTTGTGTGTGAGAGGCCAGATATGCTCACCATGCTGGTTCCAGGGAGCAGCAGCTGTATTTTCCCTGCAGTTTCTGCACTGTTACCTTTTTACCCTCAGTCATCTTCCCACAGTGCCCTCACTGACAGTACTCTCTGCAGGCACTTGACAATTTTTTCAGTCCAGCTGGCAGGACACCACGACTGTAAGGATTGCAGGATATCTCAAATGCCCTCCTAAGGGTCTGACATTTCTGTCTTTCCCTTCAAGAAAATATTCCGAATTTTTCAAGAACTGCAACACAATGTGTAGGGATGTGATGCTCACTTGACACCATGGATTTTTCAGAAGCCTAGAGAGGTAGTTCTCAGTTTTGAAATGGCAAAATGGCAATGCTTTGCAGCCAAATCCATTTTTGTCTGTTGTTCATTTGACTGTGATGAATTACTTTAGTGAAGGACAAGGATGTCAACTTTGTCCCAGTATTTAATGGGAAGGATAGGAAAGTGATGACTAGAATCTTTTTTTGATCTCTTGTACTGAAATAATGACTAATGAATTACATGGTGAAGTCAAGGCCTCTTTGAAGGTAAAAGATGTTAGACCTTGCAGTCATGAAAGAGGATATAGCTGCTTTCCTGCAGCTATTAGGTTTTGTATTCTTTTGGTTTTTTTAATATATTCAAAAGGAAGTGGGAAAAAACCTATCTCTAAGGAAACAAAGATCTTCCTTCCTATTAGGAAAGGAGTCAGCAATGATGATAAATTCCTTGCCAAGTGAGTAATTTCTTCACTTAAAAGACTTCAAAGCTTTAAAAATTATTTTTTGTACCACAAAGCTTCAATATGAAATTGCATGTGCTGATGGTCAGTGATCAGCAATGGTCAGTGCTGATCTCACCCTTGGCTGGAAATGATGCACAGAATGATGGCAGGGAAAGGAGTTGTTTTGAGTGAGATGCTGCAATATTATATCTTCCAAGAATAGCTCTAAAAGTACCCTTAATTGTACTGCACACTGACAGAAGTGAGAAGCAAGTGTTTAGGACTGCTCAATGCTTCCAGTGTCAGTTGTCACACAATTTCCAGGCTAAGTAAATATACATATAGAGGATAAATGCAGGAAAACTAAATGACAGTTTTAGCTTGACAGTCATACATTGTCTGAAAACATGCTTGAAAAAATAACATGACTAAAAATAGGACCATGACATAGCATTTATTTAAGAAACAGGTGAGAACTTTTATATAGCACTGAAGCTCCAGCACCACTGTAGCTGTCTCCTTAGCTCTCATATTTTTTATTTTGAGAAGATGTTATGAAGACATTAGTGCTGAGCAAATGTCAGAACATGAACTGACCCAAGCGTCATGAAAGTGCATTGCATTCTCTTTTTTTGAATGTATGATGTGTCGAGGTGCTCATCATCAGCACACTGGGGCTTTTCTAGCCCTTCTGTCTTTCCAAATGTTATATATTAATCCTAACTTAATGCTCTGATTAAACACCTCACAACTAGATGATGTGACACACAGGACTGTTTTTGTTCTGAGCACTAATTCCTTTTGAAGGCTTTGGACAATCAGCCTTAGCTCAGGTCAATGGTTCAGCCTCTTACATGGTCACAAAGCAAGAACCCCATTTCATGTTGAATCCCCCCAAGTACCATGGAAACCATTTTGTGGAATAAAACCCAACCAAAATCTACACAACATTCAGCCTGTTAATGCTAAGCAATCCCCTCCCCTTGCATCCTTTCAGGTCAGTGCCCTAAGCCCTAAGCAGAGAAAGGAGCCCATGGGAGCTCCTGACACAGGGGATGACTGTGACAACTTCAGAATATTCGACTTACGTGAAGTTCTTCAAAAACTTCCAACTTCTTAAGCAAGGCTAAATTTTAGCCTGGCTAGCTTAAAGAAAAATTAACAATTTACCTTGATCAGAACTAGAGTCCAATTTATTTTATATGGAGAAATGTCCTTTTCAGGAAACTTATTTGAAGGAAACTTTAAAAAGTACTTCAACCCAATCTTACTCAAATTGGTTCCTTAACAGCTGTATAAATTTCCAATAAATACAGCATGGGAGGACATAAAATCAAACAGTAAACATGTGACGTGAACAGCCATAAAGGTGACCTGATTCAGAGGGAAAAAGTACTCAACAGGAGAAGTCTGCCAAAATTCTGGGAGAGAAATTGCCAGCCAGCCTGGGAGATGTGAGCCTGGGGACCAGAAGCATTCTTGAGAAGCGTAGTCAGCATCTCTGAAATGCAGCTGGGTACCAGAGACATCCTGAGACACCCTCAGAAAGTGCAAGTCCAAAGAACTGTAATAGTAACATCATCTGAAAAGCTGAAAAATAGTCGGAAAAACAGGATAACATCCTGAGAAAGAATGTATTGGTTACTTCCACTGGCTGTTTCAACTGCAAGAGCAGGACAAGTTCCAAAACAGAACTGAAATCATAATCTGTCAAGTGTCCCAGGTGAAAAACAGAAATTAACTGCATTCACTGGCTGCTCAAAGTGGCGGTGTCCTGTACCCCCTTATGTCTCTATGATAGAGATGATTTTCTATCCAAATCAGCTTCTCTTTCTCTTCCTGCACTGCACATTCTTGTCCCTTTCCTACACAGGTCTGCAAGACCTTGGACCATTGTTGGGGAAGCCTTGCTGACTCCAAACTCTGTGACATGGATTGTATGTGAAGGGAGATCCAACCTGTTGTTCTACTGCTCCTTCACTCAGCACAAATCTGGGGCTAGCCTGTTTTATCCTCCCACCTCTGGGATAGCTGGGCCCCTTCTGAGATCTACAGCTTGGTGTCTAATCTATACATGTAATTAACCTATCCTAAGTGTGTCTGCTGTTGTATTACTGCTAAGTTTGCTTCAGTAGTAACAACTTAGTTGTAACCTGTAATATAGATATAGATATATATATACACTAATTAAGTGCTACTGCTATATTTGATTGTTGCTATAAATTTATTGCTGCTGTATCACTGATTGTTACTATACCAGTGCTGCAGATACTACTCTGTAATAGCTATATATACACATGTATATATGTTTGCTTTCTTTATTATAGGTGTACTTGCTAATGGTGAGTTGTGGGGTTTCTGGAAATCTGTAATAAAGAAAAATAGAGGCTAAAGTGTCCATGCCCTGTGTATTACAAAATCCTTGAACCCATGGTCAAGGATTTAAACATCCACAGGCCAGTGACACCACATCACAATTTTAGTCACTCAACCCCAGCTCTTACACGCAGGATGCAAAACAGTCAGAAAGAATAAGGAACAACACGCACAGAATTCTCTAATATCAAAATATAGCAATTTATTCAAGACACTGAATATGATCTGTTGATTCTCTCCTTAAAACAAATGAGCTACAATACACAAGGTGAATTTGAAGAAAGTGTGGGTGGGGGAGAAACAAAATAAGGGTTGATGTTGTTTCAACAGAACCTGGGAAATGCTTAAATGAGAACCAAGTCTGGCTGCAAGTCTGACACAGACAATAAAAACTGCAGAAGCCAGAATTCAGAATTTCAGTGAGTGGCTGAAAGAACATTTCTGCAATTGACAAAGAACCACATCTTTTAAAAAGGCAGTAAGAGGGAAAAAAAAAAAAAGGAGGAAAAATTAAAAAGAGAAAAAGAAAAAGAAACCCAAAAACAAAGCAGACCCTTACATTTGACAAAGTGCACTTCACTTGGCTCTAAAATTAGCTATTTTTTTCTTTTTTTTTTTTTTAAACAAATTAAAAGGAGATTTCTAAGATGTAGCATGGGGTTAATGTGTGTATAACCCTGTAAGTCAGGCCCTTTATTGCCCCGTAAGGGACCCAGTGTTTTCTACATAAAAGATTCAGTATCCTTCTAACCCACAGAATATAGTGGTTTTTCAGAAACTGGGTTTTTTTCACTCCCAGGCCAGTTCCAGACAGCCAGCAATAATAAAAATCCAGCAAGTCTCTGGATGGTTTCACAATCCTGTTTGGTCACTTAGGTTTTTCCATTTCTCTTCTGTTACAAAGAACTATAAACAAAATTCTAGGAAGAAATCTTACGAAGTGCCCTGGGCTGTTGCTTTGTGCAGTTCTGTGGCAGGGGAGTCACGGAGAGGCTCTGCCAGCTTGGGAATGCGCTGCTGCTGGAGGGGAGGGAGAGCTCCCAGGAGCTCCCAGGAGCACAGTGCTGCAGGTCTGGGCTGAGACATCCACCTTGAACTACAGCCTAGAAAAGGCTCTCTCCCCACACTGTTTGTGTCCTGAAGAAACCACGTCCTTAGGTTAAGATTAACCTTTGCAACTACACCTCCTGCCTTCCCTAACATCTCTCATTTCAGTTGAAAACTATCTACTACAGCATCTTTCCAGTCTTTAGGATTTTGTGCAAGGTAAGAAAAGTGAATTTTCTTAGCTCCTCACATACACTGCTTGTAACTCTGATGGTCCAAATATAAAACTTTCTGGAGCAGCAACCTCTCTCACACATGAGCTTTGCAAACCAATTGATACTCAAATTTTGTTTCTCTTGGCTTCTTACGTCCATGTAGGCAAAGCAACGTGGTGTTCTGACAAATTAAAAAAAAAATGGAAAAAAAGGAACAGGCGTCACGGACACTGCCCTGTTATCTACAGTAGCTATCCTGGGAACAACTAAGAAACATGGGCTGTGGAGCCAGCCAGTCATGGAGCACTGAGCAAATGAAGCTCTTCAAATCCTGAGGTCTGGCCTATTCAGCTGTCACTCAAGGGACAGAGGCAAGGCCAGAGCCCCATCAGTGTTGCCCTCCCACAGACTGGCAACTTCTGCTTGTTATTCTCAGAAATGCCACCAAAAAGCAGGGTAGGAATTTAACCGTTTACATGCAATGACTGCAATCAAATCATTGTCCAAACGACACTTCATAAAACCACATTACGCCTTTGTATTCAACTTCAAGACTCTTTGAGCAAGTCCTCTTTTTTTTAAAAAAAGTAGTGACTTTAAATTAGCAGGTACATGTGGTTATTAGAAAAGAGTGCAAAACTGCCACATGGTGATCTACAGCCATGCTCTTGGTGCAAAAAACTAAAACCAACACATAAAAGCATTTAACACCAAAAATAATCCTTGATACTGCCTGACATCCAATTATTTGAAATAAATTACAAGCAACCCTAACTATCACTAGTAACCAAAATTCCACATAACTGTTTTCACCTCAGGACTAATACTTTTAGCAGTTAGTTCTTTCCATTCTTTTCAGCAGTTACTTCTTTCCATTCTTTTCTGCTTTCCAAAGGTGTATCTTTAAGAAATGCAGCTGAAGCTGGCAGTGTCTAGTTGCACTAGAAGAACTAAGATCCCCTACAGATGCAAGCATATGGAGAAGAAAACTCCAGAGAAAAGATGGTGTTCAGATTCCACAATGATGTCCTGGAGCTCAGCAGGTCTCAGATCACCAATTCAGCCCAAGGGCTCTGGATTTGCTCAGATCAAATCACACCTTCAGCAGCTGTGGTCAAACCAAGAGGAAGATGCTGTGTTACAGGGACTTTGGGCAGGAAGGTTCTACATTTGTTAAGAGGTTTGTGGCCTGTTTACTCTCTCCTACAGATCCTAGACTAGGCTGTAGAGAAGACACCTGCATGACTCAGCCAGTTCTGAGGATCTAAGTCATGCCTGACACCACCCCAAGGCTGCCTTCTAGTTTACAGCACTTTCAGTAAACTCTGCCTATGTGCCCTTCTTTGCATTTGTCATTTCCTCAATTAGAGTAACGCAGTCTTCAGCTGGCATCTGTGCAGGTGTCATGGCTGCAGGAAGGAAATCTTGTCCAAAGTAGATGGGAAATCTTGTCCAAAGTGGAACTCTCCGTTGTTGTTCTGATCATTTCACCCCCACAACTTCATGGTGGTTTACACGTTGAGATAGAACTTACATATGATGTCATAACCTAATGAATTCACTGTCTGCTGAGCACCACACTGAGGACACCCTTGAAGCTAAACCTGTCTGGGCAGACAGTGAGCCCGCAAGTGCAGACCCAGAGCTTTCCCTGCAGGATGCAGCACACATGTGGTGACAGCAGCACCACCTGCTGCAATGGCAGAGCCTTCTTCTTGGTGTGTGTGGCCTGTGGATGGACAGGAGCTTGGCGAGAGTCCATTCTTCAACAGTGACAGATGCAGTCAATCTATTTCAGTTCACCTGGTCTCATTAAGTCAGTGGTAAAACCCCACCGACTGACTGGAATAATGAACAGTGGAAGACAGCACTGCTCAGCAAGGCCGCCGGCAGCCAAACCCATATTCTGTCAAAATCTGAACTATCTCTAGAGGAAAGAAGACACACAAGCATTTTCTCCTGGTTATTGAAAACAAACAAAAATATAGACTAGAGAAAATGAATGCTATATTTATAGTCTCAGGCTTCTGAATCTCTTTGAATAAGTTTACATCACCAAACAGCCATAAAAAAATGGAATGAGACTATGTAAATGGCTGGCTACTGGAAAAGGACTTTAGTAAAGGACTGGTATTTCTTGTATCAAACACCATTTTTTCTTACAGCACTTTCTGAGAGAGGAGAGAAAAAGGATACTGCGCCTTTCATGTTCCCTGGACTCTGTGTCATTCTTTTTGCTTGAATTACACAACTGGTCTACATTTTGTGGCCATTTTAGGCTTTTAAAACTGTTTAACATAAAAAATATTTTTTTTCCAAAAATACACTGGGTTCTTTCTGTTAAAAGTCATCTTTCTCCTGTAAAAATCTTCCCCAGCACTGCATTCTTATATAAAGCACTTATTACACAATTTGCTGAAAGTGCCCTTGAGACGCTAAGATCTGAAGCATGGAGGATTTTTTTTTCTTTTAAATGGAGAGAAAGAAAGGAAAAGGAAGTTATAGAAGAGAGGAGAAGCAGTCTGTCAAAAATTTTCATTGTCATGTCCACCTGGCTGCATCTACTATGGGCATACAGGGAAAAGAAAAAAAAAAAGGGGGACAAAAAGAAAGAGGAGAAAAAAAATGAAGGAAAAGTTGGGAGTGGAAGGGAGAAATAAAAGGAAAACAAAAGTTTCATCCTAAGCCTGGGATCCTCCAGGCTGTAATATTCCAGCTGATAGAAAACCACTGAACAAAAAAAGTAGTCTAGAAAATAGAAAGTGTTGTGATTACAAAGTTGAGCATTTCATCAGTACAAACTGGTCTTTGAACGTCCTTTGGGAGAGCAACTGTAGTGTCCAAATTGGAAGGAAAAAATACAACACCGCATGGAGGAGGATTTTTTTCCCTTTTGGTTTATCACAGCATTTTTCTTTTTTTTTTCTTTTTTTTTTTTTTTTCCTTTTTATTAATTTTTTTGGCACAGCTTTTTTTTTCCCCAGCCATCAGAGCAAGTTCTCAGATGCAAACCAAACAGTGCAATGCCTAGCTGGTGGCTTCATGCTTCCAAGGCTGAATGTTCCAGGTGGAAACCATTCCCTCCCCCTCTGAAGTGACTGCGTTTTTACTCCTTGATGAAGATTACGGACAAAATACAAGTCACCTGTGGCCAGGGAGAGTCGGTTTCATGGTACACTCTAACTTTGTTCAAGTTTGTACAGTTCTGGAGCTGTTAAGAATAGTTTTGAAGAGTGCTTCTCCCCACACATTCACTGCTGGTCCATTTGAAATTTCTTCTAAAACATTTCACTTTTACTTCCGCAGATCTAGAACACAAACCTGTGGAGAGAAGACTCAGTGTTAAGAACCATTTGTGAAGGTGATGTGGAAACTCCATTAATGCACCCTGTACACAGGTGGACCAGCCAGCTGGATGTTACACTCCCCACCTTCAAAGCAGCCTCTCTCAAGTACTGGATTACAGGCACACAAGTAAAGGGACAAACTGACATGGCAGACAGCCCAAGTGAAACCCACACATTTAACACTTAGCTGGGCTTTCATTGGTTTACAAACAAACATTTTGGTGGCACATCTCATAAGATTATGGGATCTATTCAGTTGCCTAAATATCATGTCCACTTCTGAAATATATCCAAAACAGACGCAGGCTTGGCAAGCATGACAATGGACATGTGCCCATTTGGAGCTGCTATTGGGAGCCAGGCATGGCACTATCTGAGATGGCACAACTAAGCTCAAACAACTGAATCATGTCATAGGTGTTCCCTTTATTAAAACCAGTTGAAAAATACTCTCCCAAAGTAGTTATGCCAGACAGCCAGGTGTGTCCTGTACAAGCTGATCAGGCTGCAATTGAATTTTTTTAGAAGTAATATTAACAGTAAAAAATAGTAAGGAATAATCAGTATCCACAGCAATATTTCTCTTCTACTACATGACAGAATCTTTGTGTATCATGCTGAAAATTTCCTCCTTAATTATTCCTATTCAAAGGAATAGGAATATTCTTCGGTGGAATCAAACTGAAAGCCCCAGGGTAACTGTTTGTTACAGAGTTGACTACTGTGATCTGCTCTTCATTGAAGCTGACAGATAGTGATAGAAACAACATAACTGCTGTTCTTGTCAAAAATGTATTTAAAAGTTATTCTCATCTTCAGGAATATTCACCTATTCCACATGCATTCTTCATTTCTGACAGGAACACCACCTCCTTTCAAAACCTTTCAAAGCAGAAGCATTTTTAATACAGTACACAGAGCTACTTATTTGTGTCTTGAGCTGCCTCTGTCTTCAGCTCTGTCCCCAGGAGGCAAATACAGCATCCTGTTTTTTGTTGATGCTCCCAGAAAAGAAATCTCCACCCAACCTTTGCAATGTTTGATGAGCCTTACCGATCCGTCTGATGCACTCGCTCCCACTTTGTCTCCTCTAGCATTCCAGCAGACTTCAAAGATGCCCCCGGTGCCTCTGTAGCTATGTACTAGAGTTCCACTCTACAAAGCAAAACAGCATGCAGACATTGGATACAGAAGTTCCCCTTCTTTTCTCTGTCATGTGGCACTACGTTAGAAGGGGGAGCTATTCAGATCACCCAGCTATGGCCACCTCCATATTGTGATGGAAATTTGTTAGGAAACAGTTAGGAAAGTGGTCCTTGCAATGAAGAGCAACAGGCTCCCCCAGAAACAGTAGGACTCAAGACATCAGTTTTTGTCAACTCTGTAACAGTGAAGGCCTGAGGAGTTAGGTTGATGTGTTCTTCTCTAAAGTCTGTTGCTAATTCAGGCTGTGAGTTACCAGTATCTAGAATTACATCTGTGGAACTATGATGTCCCACTTTTCTCCGGAATATCACCAGTCCCCTGCGTGCACATCTTTGTATCTATAGTTCCTCTTCACAACATCTAAGCAAGAAGCATCAGATTCACAGCTGAACTCAGTTTGTAACCAAATAAAAGTATCCCTTATTTCTAATCTACACCTTTGCTTCACAAAGCTGATGACCCAAAACAACGTACCTATTTTCATGCATGCTACTTGTTTTAGCATACAAAGCAGACTGAGCAGAAGTGTTCTGGGCAGTCACCTCACTGCACCTGAGTGACTCAACTACCATGGATTTGCACCAGCCAATACAATCAGGTTCACCCTGGCAGGCAGGTCATGCATGACCTAGGTACACACATTTTCCATTTAAGCTTTTGCTATTAATGTGTCATCTAAACCAGATGTGCATCACATGAGGCAAAACAGTACCTGAGTATTCCATATATGGACACATTTGTCAAAGGACCCACTGGCTAGGTATTTTCCATCAGGACTAAAAGCTACACTGTAGACAGGCTCTTGATGCTTTGTTAACGTATGGATGCAGACTCCTCGGTCAACGTCCCACAGCCGAACCGTGGAATCAAACGAAGCACTGCAAGAAGCATTCAAACATGAGAATGTAATAATTTGGGTGTTAATCAATTTGCACTGTGATACTGTGAATGTTATAAGAGAATACCACAGGGTTTTTTTTCCCTTGGCTAAGCATGACATAATGTTTCAAACAGAAAAGCTAAATTGTACCACAGCCTGTATGTTTTTTATCTTAAGAACTACAGTTATAGAGCCGAATTCTTGTATGACGACCCTTGGAGCCCATGTAGGTATACACTATGTAGCCGTAAGAAGGCCAAGCTTCGCACTTTTGAGATTCTACCTCCTGTTATTCAGGAAGGTCAAATATATATTGTCATTAATGGGATAAATAGGTCCAGAGAGATCTTACTCCAGAGATTCACTCTGTTTGATTAATTAGCATTTTATAATTCTCTAGAACTGTGGATTTTTCACTTTGTTTCAGTGATATTTTTGCTACATTCCATTTAAATGCAAAACTGTGGGCTTGAAGAAAAGCAAAGGAAATAACTTGCATTAAAAATAATATTAAAAGAGTAACTCCAGGAAAGTGAGGTTCTTCCATGTCCCAGACTAAGGAGTAAAATAAACAAGTTTTGATACAACTTCTCCCCACACTGCACACACCATGAGCTGATCTGATAAACCCACAGTACTACCACCAATTGACACTCTACAAGTAAATGTATTTCCTAAGCTCAAAGAAGAATTTTGCATAGATTTTCAAATGGAACTTCAAAGACTATCCAAGCTTTTCTCTATTAGCTAAGAAGGCTACATTTTTTTCTAACTGCCCAGGTGAGTTGCATGACCCTAGTTAGAAACCATTCCAGCTGCCTGAATCTTGAGAGCACCAGCCTCAAGATTTTCATTTGTAACAACAAGACGCTGGATGTGAAAGTGCAATGCCAAATTTACAACCATTTTATCAAGGCATCTGAAAAGTTAAATACCACATGACTCAGTTTTTTTTTCTTTGTTCCCCTTCTTTTTTCAAACAGGAATCCTTTCCCTTTGTATCCATCCTCTTGACTTAAATACACAGATACTTTTTAGTGGAATTGTCTGTGGGAACACTGATGGCAAAGTGACAGTAGGGCTACATGTCAGAAAGATGATCCTTCTTCTTGTCAGGCAAGAAAAAGAGGTGTATTTTTTTACCTTGCTAACATGATGTTGGAGTTTGGGTTGCTGGTGCCTGGTCCTGTAGGGCTCCATTTGATAGTGTAAATCTCTTTGCTGTGAGCCTGAAGATCATGTACACAGGTATCTTGCTTCATACTCCATATCTGCATAAGAGAAATAATGAAGGAGGAAAATGGCAACATTATTAATCTCTTCTCAGCTGAATTATTTCATTTCTATGTTATTTTAACCATTTGTTTATTTGAGATATCGACTCACCTGAATACACATAAATATAATTTATTAATGCAGCAATTTGGCACATATATTAAAATAACTACAGTAGGGAGATGTTACACATTTAATTGTATTTATTCAATAGATAAGAGCTAAAGAATTGCTGTACTTCCAAGAGCCTGTAACTATTTTCACACAGAAGTTTAACTATTTGAAGAAGTTTAACCAGAATTTTATTCATACGTTGTGCCAGCAGTCATTTTAAAGAATGAAAAGAAAATTGTAGCAACTGCTTAGAACACAGCAATTTTCTCTTATGCTAGTAAAATTTTCCTTTTCCTCCTGAACTCCATTTGTCTCCCTCATGTTTTTAACAGTACAGAAGATGGAAGACAGTCAGCTGTTTCTGCAGTGTTACATGGCTTAATACTTCAGTGTAAGATGAAGAATATGCTCAATAGAGATGACAGGTAATTTAGTACCTCTTTTCATCAGCTAACTGGGAAAATAAGATGAAAGAATTCACAGCAGGGAAAATAACTCAAATTTAGTCAGTCAGTTTCAGAGAGGTATCAAAAATGTAGTAATGATTTAACTCAGTTGTTAAATCTGTCCATGAGAATGATGTGCTCTTATGCTGAATTCCCATCAGTGTTACCTGCGACTGCTTTTGGGAATGCTACACAAAGCTCAGCCATGTTCTATGGCTGACAAGCAGCACATTCCAAGAAATTATAGGAAAAGCTCATGAATTTCAAAAATACAGAAGAAAAAAGCTGGAGAGGACTGATTTACAAAGGAAAAGGAAGAAGAATAATTGCCTTAATTTGAAGCATTTGCCAT
Source organism: Vidua chalybeata (assembly GCF_026979565.1). NCBI lineage: Eukaryota > Metazoa > Chordata > Aves > Passeriformes > Viduidae > Vidua > Vidua chalybeata. Next base: position 20,152,596 of record NC_071531.1, read on the forward strand.
CTCCATCATGGAAGGTTTTTATAAACAGGTGAGGCCAGGGATAGCAAACCACTAGCTCTTGTGCCAAATTCAGTGGTCAGGAATTTGAACTGGTAACAACACTGAACCATGGTGGTTTTTAAAACACAGCATGCAACTGGGCACCAAAAAGATGTGCTACCACTGGGCCAGGATGTTTAAGCAGAGCAAGAACAGTTATGCAATAGTGCTTTGTGGCAGCGTGACAGGCAAGCTGCTCCCTTTTGCCCCTGTTTTCTGCAAATTTCCAGCTCTGTCACTAGCCTGCAATAACACATCTGGAATCCAGAATGATGAAAACCTCAGTGGGTATGTGGCAAAGACAGAGCAGAAGTCAGTCTACCTAAGAACAGGAAATATTCATAACGTTGACATTCTCTTAGCTCTCATCTGCAAATTCTGCTGCTGTCTCAGTTTCACGCTAGAAACGTCCCAAGCTTCAGCTGTGTCAATCAGCAGTGCAAAGAGATCTGAGTCTTCATGAACACAACCATACTGCAAGGAAACTATTACTGCTACAATTCTAGCCACAAAACCAAATCCTTCCTAGGATATATGCTTTTTTTAAGAAACCAGCATAAATCAACAGTCCAGCAGGAGGGCTTTGCTATAACATCATACAGCTACTCCTACATAGACAGCCTTCATTTGATGTGGCTGGAAAAGAAAAATGAGAAAGGGTTTTGGGCTGCTGAAGTTCTATACTATTCTAAACTTAAACTATGACTTTTTTGTGACAGTGGCATATCAGTCACGTAACACTTATTTGGATAGGATGCCTCAATTTCCTTAGTGCTTGCTTCTCTGTCTTCAATCTTTCAGATTTGCTTCAAGAAATATGGGACAAAATGGAAACTACTGTTCATACAGAGTTTGAAGTTATACACTACCATCATTCTGGAGAAGACTGGAAAAGAGACATCGTTTTTTTGAACTTACTTCTTGAAAAACAGGAATGGAAATTGTTTTACCTTTAATGTCATGTCATCGGAGCAAGATGCTAGTAGCATGCCAGATGGGTCCCATTTGATTGCATTCACCTCATTCTGAAATCAAGAGTGATTTTATTAAGCAAATATTCCAGTTACTGCATCGTACTGGGCACTCAGCAGAGGGCACTCAAGTTTTATGCATGGAACAAGTTCACCCACAAATTACAGTGCTGGTGCTTTTAGGGGTGAACAAAAGCACTGCTGCCTCCCTAACATGCTATTTAAGTGCCATTTCGGAGTGGAACCATCCTGTGCTTGTGAACAATACACACAAACAATCTTCTGATGTGTGTTCTGGCACAAAGTTGCTCCTATCCTTTTGTCTCATCCTAGGATTTAAATAAACCCAGACAGATTGATGATACAGCATTACCTTCTTTTTAAAACTGGGGCATTTCTTTCATTAATGTTCTGTAGACTTGGTGATAGAAGTTTTCAACAGAAAATAATGATACTGGTGGGGTATTTTGTTTTGTGGACTTGATAATTCTTCATATTATAGCTCTACCACAATGCTGGTCTCTCTAAAGAGAGGTTTATGTGTAAATGAATTCCATGCTGGAATATTAAATAGTTTAGGATGCTTTCTCTATCAGTCTTTCTATAGCACTTTGTAATTAACTAAGCTTAGTGTATCCTCTTGGCAATGAGTAAGTTTACCATGCTCTTCCATAGCTATAGGTGAAGAGAAAAAAAGCGTTTTATAAAAAGCGAAAGACTATTTTCTTAAAAATATAAATTGGCCCAGGGTCTCAGTGAAAACAATCCTGGAAAATATTTAAATTTTTCTTTATAAATTTTACATGTTTCAGTAATAATTAAAGGCAAGTATAGATATATTTGAAGTAAAAATTTGGATAATGTACAGAATGGTGCAATTCATATAATCATAAAAAGCACCAGTCTATTGTTAGGAATGTACAACCTGTCATGAAATATAACCACAGACTAAGATAAAGGTCTCCAAATGCATAGTTCTGGAAGCTAACATCTGAATTATGGGTCAGTAAATGATTGTAGTTTTTCTCACAAATGAAACCTAGAAAATGTAACCTTTGACAGTCATTAAATACCGCCAAGAAAAGACTAGGGAAACACATCTTTAATATATCATATTAGATTAAATTGATTCTAAAACTGAACAATGGCTGGAGGTAAACTGTTCTCTCCTTATTCATAGCTGTCATTTAGTAAAGGAAATTAAGCCAGTGGAAAACAGAATGTTATTTATGAATGTGCCTTTAGTCTGCAGCTCATGCTACCCAGAAACACTCTCACCGTCTAAACCGGAGGTGTTGCCTCCTGTGGTGATTTAGAACATTTTATCCCTTCTCACAGGCAGTGAATCACTCACTCCCAAGGAATATACTTTTAAGGAAACGATGGGGTGTAACACCTTTGCTGCTAGAACACAGTCTGCAAACCCATCATCTGCTATCATTCTAACATGTTGCTGTGACTTTACCACTAACATTTTGGACTTCTTAAACTTACTGTGTGTCCTTGAAAGGTTTTAACGGGACGATCACAGCCAAGTCTGCATACATGGATGCACATGTCAGTACTGCAGGAGGCAAAAGTAGTGTTGTTCTGCCAGTCTACATCCAGAGCAGGAGCTGTGAATACAAACAACAGAAGGAATATCAGAGATCACAACAAAGAAACAGCTATCCCAAGTAATTTTCCTCCCATTGCCTATCTGGATGAAACTGACTACAGGCTAGTTCTTAGTCTGTCACCTGCTGCCAGTTACAGGGCTGAGAGGGACTGTCTGAAGGGCACAAAGTATTTTTTTCTGTTCCAGTGGATAATCTGGATACTTTGCACAGCATCTACTTACGAGAATCTTCTGGGTCAAATTACATAAGAGGGGGCAAAACATTACCTCCACTCTCTCTGTTCCCAGCTATGCATGCCATGGGTTATGTCTAGCATTCATCCCTTTGTAACCCAGCTCAGTGAAGAAACTGAAAGAAAAGTAACCCAGAAAAAATGTGGATAATTCCATCTGGGTTAGACAAGCATGTTCCTGTGAATGCCAGACACAACACATGGGAAGGTGGAGGAGCAGGTGGCTGTGTCCCTTTGCACTAGAGCTTTATGCAACCTTTGATACAAACCTATCATTCTGTGCATGGATTAATAATACTGAAATTCAGTTTAATTTGCTTGGGGACTGGTTTTAGGCAAGTACATTGATCAGCCTCATCTGAAATGAGAGGAAGAGTTTCTGGAGAGGGTTTGGCATTAAGTAGCACTGAACTAACAAAACTGTGCACAGAGAACATGTGAGCATGTAGGAAGTGCCTGTGTGCCACACACACACACACACACACACACACACACACTTTGCAAAAAGAATGGGAAAAATCCCCAAATAACTCTTCCAGCATGTCACTGCAGACTGCAAGCAGGAGCAGGAGGAAGCTGCTGACAAACAGCTTGCTTGTGTTTCTATGACTGCTGCTTGGGTTTTTTTCCCTCAGGATAGAGTTTAGCTGCCCTCCAGAGGATGACATAAGACTTGCTAAAATATAGAAATCTTCACTCTCAGCACACTCTCGTGAGAAGCAAGTGTGCTAGGATGAGACCAGCATATAGGAAACCAAGTTGAATCTCTTCCTGGCAAAGATACAACTCAAATTTATAATTAAAATGAAGCCAAGAAATTCCTTACTCAAACATGTTTAGAAAGATACTTTAGTAATACAGAGGTGAAAACATATCTGTTCTGACAAGCCTGTTACATTTAAATATGCTTTTCCTATTATAATTTTTATGAACTGCAAAACAAAATAGATCCGAATTGCTGTCTGAATCATCAGGTAGCTCCCTAAATGAGAATGAAGGGCTGACATTGTTTCATAGACAAGTTTTTTTTTCAGTATTAATGAAAAAGCTCAATAATTCTGTATGACAGGTAAGGAACTACTACCTTGCAGAAATAGAAAGGCAATTTGTGTGAGAAAGGCAGACTACTTTTGAGTTTTCCAACAAATATGAATGAGGATCAGTAAAAAATAAAAGATCTTTCTCTAACTGCCTGTTTGCCTTTCTTTTTATGATACAAGCTTTGTATTACTATTTCAAAGCAAACAAAAAAAAATACCATGATTAATAGCAATATGCCTTCAGGGCTAGTATCTAGTATGATATGTATGAATCAAAAACTAATTTTCAGACAGCTATTGGCACCTAAAGCCAAATCCACCTAAAGCTGGATTTACATTGCAGCATAATTTGAATCATAAAGTGCTGATAACTAATACTGATTCATTTATTGGTACACCCAATCATGTGTTTACTAGATAAGTAACTACATAAAAAGGTTTGAAAAAAATCAAGCAACATGGTTCTTGATGCAAATAATCAAATTGCCAAAGTATTTCCAAAACAAGAGGATACCAGCCAGTTGCATAAAAACAATTAGAATATCATATCATAATAAAAGCAGCAAAAAATCCTTAAGAAATAAAAACCAAAAATGAAAGTGTTACAATAATTATCTGGTAATTTAGGCTTTTTCAGAACAAATTGATTCAGAGCAGTTAGATCACAGAATCATAGAATGGGTTAGGTAGAAAGGGACCCTAAAGAACACCTGATGTGGACAGGGACACTTTTTACTATACCAGATTACTCTGAGCTCCATCCAACCCGGGCTTCTCTGGGCAGCCTGATTCAGTGCCTCAGCACCTTCACAGTGAAGAATTTCTTCCTGATATCTAATCTAAACCTGCTGTCTTTCAGTTGGAATCCATTCACCCCTTGTCCTGTCACTACACAACTAGATGGTTAAAACTGGCCACACAAATACTTCTTTTGGTGTCAATTTAACAACTTGTTCCTGCAAGCATAGACATCAGTTTGTATCTATCAGGAAATGTCAAAATTGGATTATTTAGCTCATTTTTAAAGAAGTAAGTTTTATGAATATGTATTTTGATCAAATGCCATATGATGATTCATAGTTTTGCAAAAAATAATGAAACCCTAGAAACTACTTATTTTGACCAAAAAACCTTAAAAATTACATGGGAACACCAATGACATGGAGGCCTTCAACACCCAGACAAAGGACTTTTCCTTATGTATTTTAAGATGGCAGTTTTGTCCATGTAGTGTAAACTAAACCAGTTGTTGTAAAGAAGCAGACAGTAAAAAAACTTTTTGCTTTTTCCAGGCCAACTACCTCCAGACTTCAAAGAAGTATGTGTTAAAGGAAGCATATCCTGCCCAGACTAGAGTTTTAATTGTTAAAATGCCACCTTTAATCCTAGTGTAGAAAAGGTTTTCAGATTCCAGATATGGAAAGGAATTTGCTGTTAGTTTGTCCTGGTGATGCAAAGAGGACAAGGTGAGGTCTTTGTGGTTTTAGACTTGTGAGAACAAAGTGAGTAGAGAGTCTGGTTGTTTTTAAGATTTTGTAGGATATATGCTTTCTCCCAGTGAAAAATTTCCTTAAAAGCATTTCCTTAATAACTGCTTTACTTCCTTATGAAAACATATATGAAAGGGTGAAAAAAAAATTAAAAATATTAGCTTCTCCACGTCTACACTTCAGTTGTGTCTCATGTTCCAAAGACAAACAGCATGTGCTGTAAGAATTTTTTAAAAAAATCTTTTCATGCACGTGGACATATTGCATTGGTAGATACAGCTGAGTTTTCAACTGGCTAAAAAGGGGATTGGGTGATTTTTCTTTGATACACATCACAGCTAAGACAGCTTACATGTCAGTGAACATGATTCTGAAGGGGCAACCAAGTTCTGAATCCACAACTGTTTAGATTACTAGTTAGGGATCAGAGGATTAAGAGTCTCATTTACTAAATCACTCTCTGTGCACAGTTTCCTGTTATGGAACAGGTATGGCAGATAAATAAATGCCACAGTGAGAAAATCTGTCAGCAGACACCAACTCCTCTAAACCAACAGCTGCATTAATAAAGGAGGAGACAAGTGACAAAAATGCAGAGTATGGATTTGCTGTGCCCATGGACATACTTTTTGTCTACTGTTGAATAATCATTTAGACTGCTACTGCATTTTATTCACATCAGTGTAAATGTGAGAATAGGAACAGTTTGAGTTGAAAAGCATGTGCAAAATAGTGTTTTAAAATTAGTGTTGAAATATGTTTTTAAACACCATTGTGAAAGCTTGTTGTATTTAAAAATGGATTAGTTACAGCGAACTAGGAAGATGAACACCTCTAGCATCAGAATCCAGAAGGTTCTCATGGTTTTAAACTCAGTTTTACTATACTCCTTAAAATTCTTCACTGTGAAAATGTTAGCCACTTCAGATTATTAATTCAGTCATCATCTTACAAGTCTGGTACCAGGTGAATTTCAGATTATGTCAATGACTGCCTGTTATTCAAGACTATTTAGTATCTGTGACATCTTCTGTCTTCTTAAAACAGTCCTACAAGTAACCATCCTCATAGCATTTTGGTGCAGCAAGGTTTTGAAACTCAAGGCTGGCAACTGATTTCCAATAATCAGAGAAAGCAAATATTGAAGAAATTCAAGTTAAAATTAAAAGCTAAGAAATTCTGAGGACCTTTGTGAGTGCAGTGGTGAATGCAAGGTGCATGGGAGATCTGCCTGCTTCTGCCTCAAATCAGCTTCATTGAAACAGGAGCAGAGAGAATTGAAAAGATCCCAGACACCTCCACTGAAAGTTCTCTTCATGAATCACCACCTGGTACTATTCAAGCACATAGATAACAACAGGACTGCTCAGTTAGGTAGACATGGCTGGTGTACAAACTCTCTCCTAAAATCAGCTTTCAAAGCTGATTCTCTCAGAACTGTGTCTTACTGAAATGAGAATAAACCCAAAAGCCATGATACTCAGGGTAGTTAAAGCACAAAAAAAACTTGATTTAAACTTTTCTCTGGCAGATATGGATAAAGTACATTGACAGAATTAAAAACTGCATTTCATTTTCCTAACAAGAGTTACACAAAAAGTACCTGAATGGAAAGGAAATTGCTGTTTAGCTTCTCCTGTGTGAGCATCCCAAATTATTGTTGTCTGCATCCAAAGAAAGGGTGGAAAAAAAAGATTAGTGACTGTTCATCTCAGAGAAAAAAAACCCAAATAGTACCCTCACTAAGTAGCAATTCCAAATGATGAACTGATAAAATTATTGACTACAGAGAGCCTTGCGTGCTAAACAGTGGGAAAACCAGAAATTACTTCTAGGTATTACAGAATAATAATCTAAGTGTAGATAAAGAAGCATCATGCCTACAGAAGAAGCAATATAACAATGAAGAATGGGCATACTCTCTCTGAATAGCTCTAGAAGACAACACTATACATTTTTAATAAGCATATTGAAAAAAAAGTTTCAGTTATGATCTTTAAAGAACACTTTTTCCCTTTTCAAAAGATGCAAGTTGAATTCTACTTCAAAATGATGCTGAACCCCATTTGTAACAAACCAACAAGTGAAATGTTTTTCTATCAGCAGAGTACACAACACTTCTTGCCACTGAGGTGGGACACACTCGGGTGTAATTGGCTTACTACAGGTTTAATCCATACTCACAAGCACACGTGAGTGTGTCCCCTGTAGAGCTCAATACCACCTTCTGAGTGAATTGTCAATTTACTGGGAGTATAAACTTCCAGAAGATAAATTAAGGATGCATAATTTTGCTGACAATGGATTACCAAAAGAAATGCTGCTTTTATGGAGAATGTAAGTTTGCCAGAGTAATGGAATTACAATTGGGAGACCAGTGTAGCTGAATATAAGGCAGTATTAAAGTGAGTAAGACTAAGTCTCCATTTTCACAAGGATATGAAAATATAGGGATTCACTGAGCTTACAGATGTACAAACCTCAGCTGGACTCCCCTCTGCCAGCTACTGGAGAGAAGCACTGTCAGTGCATCTCACTGGAACACAGGCCATGCAGCCTATCCCTTAGAAGTGCCATTTTTCTCTCTGAATTTTGTAAAGGAAGCCAAGGATGACACATGCATCTAATTTTTAGACATTGAAAGTTAGGCAAGATGAATGCTGTGTACTTTCCAGTTTCAATTTTAATGGATCATCAGTCATCTGTTCATTTTAATTTCTAATGTGCACTTAGCTGTAACTACTACATTTTGCTAGATTTTCAGTTCAGAATCATATTTTTTTGCATATTTCTAGAGGAAGCTATATATATTTTATTCAAATAAAAGTGTTTCAACAATTAGATGAGCTAAAAGGTGTGGTATCTTTAAGATCACTTTCTTCCTGTAAATAGCTGAAAAAACAACAAATATAAGTACTGGAAGCTGTTCCTTCCTTAACAGAAATACACTCAAGATGCAATTTTACACATTTTTTTTAAAGTTAAATATTTTCTGTGAAAATAGTATACATTTATGTAGCCTCAAAAAATGTAATCAACATGCACTAAATTATATTAAAGAAATGTAAACTCTCCAGGGCGCCTGGAGAAGAAGAAAATAATCTTAAGGAATTTAGCAGCACAAGCTCACTCATCAGCATACTTATATGTTAGAATAATGTATTTTTAAAACTCACTTTATCAACACCAGCACTTAAAATATAATTCCCCTTTTTGTTCCATTTCAGGGCAAATATTGGACCTTTATGTTGACCTAAGGTGCTTGCAAGGTTACCTGGAATAAAGAACAAGTTATTATTACAATTTCTTTACAAACTGGTCAAATTACAAGTCGCTTCTGTTTGATGCTTAAGAACAATAAATGTTTGACTTACCATCTTCTGTCCATATTCTTGCAAAACCATCATATGAGCCTGTAGCCAATAGTGTTCCATCACTCTGTTGGAATATATATAAATGGCAAAGGTGGATATGAGATAAAACCTGTTTCAACCAACCTTTTTCTTTCTTTTTTAAGGTTTGCTAATTGTGATTTATGATTCTGAGTCTGCTCATTGAAACGGATTATGCTATGATTTGAACTAAAGGTTATTACTTCAGACAGCACAGAGGAAACAAAATCCTCTAACATACAGTGAAACACTGCGCTATACCATCAGATATGAGCCATTTAATCAAAAAGATTAGAAAAAGAAAACAAGATAGAACAAGTTCTATGGGCTTCTTCCACTTAACAAGCAGATACTACTTCTTAGCCATAAAGGACCTACAAAACATCAACAGATGACCTAAACCCAGACTAAATCCCAGTTCAGTGAAACTCAGGCACCTCTACTTGAGAGAAGGCCCTAAGCCACATACACTCAGGGTGAACACTTCAAATGTTACCTACCACCAAGGAATTGCTTTCTACTTGTCTGAACACAGACATGTGCTCACGGGCACTGTACCATGATGAAAAAAATGGATTCATGGGCCCCAATTAGGAGGAAAAAAGCCCATGAATCTAATCAGCAAGTTACATGTATTCTGGAAGGAACCCTTCACAGAAGGCTATGTCCTGTGCAACCAGTGACACTGGTGTGATTAGGTCAGAATGAGAATAATTAAAACAGAACTCGACTCAGCCGTCTGGTGACACTGTTGAAGCAGGATATTTCATTTTTTCAGCATTTCAGAACCTGGATTAAGAGTGAGATTCATCCCATTTATCTCCAGATGTGCAGAAGTCAGGAGTTAGTTCAAGAGTGCCATCTAGTCTCCCTCCATTACTAACAGCATCATGTAACTACAACTCTGAAGTGTAACTCATGAACTTGTTTGCTTTAGATTATGCCCAATCCAATATTAAGGCATGTGTTTCTGTCTCTGCTGACTTAAGGTGAGTCTAGAGGACTAGCTTAGATGGATAAACCTACAGGAGATGAATCCTACCCATGGTATTAAAGAGCATGATCTGAATATGACCTCCAGAAATAACCCTTCTTATAACCCTTTTGTCACGTAAGTCACATAAACCAGAGAAGAACTAATTCAATACCACCAGTGTGAATATTTCACAGGGAAATATGATTAATATTGTGGTTCTAAATAAACAATAAAGGCAGACGGCATTCTATCTTGATGAATAGAAAATTAGAAAAAGGCATGAAATAATCCTTTAAAACATATGCCCACTCCAATCCACCAAAAACATTGACTCAGAGCACTTGTAAATTTAACTCAAATATATAATAATGTAGGGGGGAAAATATCATAACCTAAGCAAAGCTCACTGTGATGTACACTTCTCTGGACCGGTGATGAGAAAAAAGGTGATAAAGGACAAAAAGAGAAAAAGAAAAGCTCAGGAACTTAGATATACAGTTTATCCAAATTTGTTGCTGGTAATTCACATTATTTGGGAAACTGAAAGTAAGCTGGAAGCCCTTGAAGTATTTGAATAAGGAATATTTCCCTAACTTAAGTACTAGTACAATGCAAGTGAAGTACCAGTGAAGTCTGGAAGGTAAGGAACTACGACAGGAAATATAGAGGATGTCCTATATTTTGGACAAATTTTCTCCTAACTGTTATCCACTCATTGCATGTTTTCCTCTTTCAGTTTCTCTTTTCTTACTCCTAGATGTATTTTTTTCACAACTCTTTTTATTCACTATAATATCCACAGGAAGCAAGTAATGAACATAAGCTTGAGTTTTATTTGTTTCCTTGACCTACCTCGACTTTCTGTACTATTCACCAACTTCTTCTATTGTGCAAATATAAAATACACAGGGGAAAGGTGACTTGTGCAGTGGTCTTATCTTTTACTTTGTAAACCACCTAGCTCACCTGAAGGACAATAGTGCAGTAAAGATTAATAGAAACTTGATCTCTGGCCAGCAACTGAGACTGTACATAACTGCTGAAAATCCTTTCTGGTATTTAATTAATCTGTTTTCCTATGAAAACAAAACTAATGTGATCACTATGTCTGTACTAATAGCAGCAAAACAGACAGAATGAAAATTATCTTGAAGTAATTAAGGTTCCTGCAGGGTCTTTTAAGTTTTTCTGGCAAATATTAGAGCAGCCCAAAGGCACTGCCCAGACACTGGGGATTCTCAACAATACCTGTCCTCTCTGCTCACTTCCATATTCTTTGTGCAGGAGCACATTATCTAAGATAGGAGATTTTGCAGGATGAAAGTAAAAAAGGCATTAGGCAAGACAGATTCCCCAAGAAGGTAAGAACAGAGTAACTACACATGCTCCTATCAAGACAAAGAAAATAATGTGAACATATTTTGCTGTGCACAGCATAAGTCAAATGAGATGATCTGGAGAGTCCAACCTCAGAAAAAGTTTCACTGGTGCTTTTATCTCCTTACATGCAAAAATAAAGTAACTATGAGATCCAAATACATTATTAATGATGCTTCAGTATTACACAGATTGTTTGTTTAATCTTTGTTCTTAAAGCTAGCTAAGTTTATTTTTACCCATGCTCCTAAAATAGAGATATAAATATATCATTGTTAAGCTTGAAGATGGCAACAGTCCTGGAAAATTACAGCATGTAGGAGAAAGTTCAGCCTATCATGGGTATTTGAAACAAGAGGTCAGTAGGTTAGGACAGAGCTTTTGGTCACCTCAGATATGAAAGATATGGAGCAGCAAATGTAATTGCCTTGGAATTAAATTTAGACAGTTAAAAACCATGCACAGTCTTAGAAGTTAGCTTACATTCCAGTCCAATGAAGTCACATCCTTATTGCTGGGGACATCATGTCCTCCTTCTCTTATGCAGTGCCTCAAAACTAGTTGAGTGGAACCGCTGTTGCTGTTTTCATTGAGATTCCATATCCTGGCCGTTGAGTCTCCGGATCTATAAAGCAAATATGCAAATAAGTTGAAAACTCCTCGTGTTGACCTAGCGAACAGTGTAAAAACCTGTATTTCTGTTTTCATTGAGACAACATTACAGTCTTGCAGGAGATTGGAGGAACAAGAGCCGCTGGCCTACACTGCGACAGGAGTGTCTGTCTGCACAGGGCTCTGCGTAAAATGCAGGTGTAAGACTTTGGTGCTGAAATTAGCAGAAGCTCACCTAGGGGAAGGCCCTATTCTATTGAAATGTTCCAAATTTTGCAAGTAGAAGTTGTTTTGAACCTCCTGAGAATTTTAATATTTCCCCTCTGCACTGCCTAGTGCATCCAAAGTAGATCCAACCACCTTTCCCTAAACCTGCTGAATGGATCAGGGCACTACAAGCCTTTATGAAGTAATTTTTTCTTTCCAACTCTTCCTGTACTCTGTGTACTTTTCTAAAAATGCTAACACATATTTAAATTATACCTGTCATCATAATTTTGTTTATTCAGGGAAGTTTTACCTAAAACTTTTACATAAACTCGCTGTCTACATTTTGCACTACATACCTAAAGCTGGCATCACCATAACTGAGTTAGTCTGGGGCAGCTTACAGTAACTGACTGTAGCTTGGCTGCTTACATTATGCTGTCTGAAAAAGTGGCAAAGTACTGCCATAATAGAACAAGACAGAGGCAGCATCAGGATTTTGATCTATTTTATAGACTTATTATTTTCTACAAAGGTGTTTTTAATGCAGGTTGAAACCCTGATTTTGCCTAGAAAAGGTTTTGAGGAGGAAGAGTTTATCATTATCTACTTGTAAATAATATATTTATTTTGACTTTGCATAAACCTTTATTCTACTGAATATGTCTCTGAGGTTCAGACATAATTTGCCATGGAGTGGAAGATATTCCACATTAAAAGTTTACTGGGATTTTTTTCGCCCTCCTTCATTTTTTAAAACAACAATGACCAAAACCTAGTACCCTGGATTGCTCGTTTTGTCCAGAAAGCAATTTTCATTTACATGCAGTAAGTAGAAACTTGGAGCAGAGTTAGCATCTCTCTCGTACTTGCAAGAATTCATACAGTTTAGATGAAATTTCATTGTTGATACATCTGATGTGTTAGCTTTTCCTTCTTTTTTAAAATAATGACAAAAAAACTTTCTTTCCTATACACTATCAAGGAGAAAAAGTCCTTCTTCAAAGATCCATTTCTGAAGAAATGGATCCACCTGAGATCCATTTTTGCTTTGATAAGCCATGTTTTACTGAAAAAGAAATCCAGCACAAGAGAATACTGAATTTTCTTTTGGTCTACTAGTAAAGCATTTTAATTATTGATACTAAGAATACCATGCAAACTTTCAACACTTGACATGTCTTCAGATGCAAATATTGACCAAGCAATTATCAAACTCCATTGATCTCTGCATATTATTTTACTAATAATTTAGCCTAATTTTACACAAACATTTCAACTGTAAAAGCAAACACCCCTCTGCCTGTATTAGTAGCTCTGAGCTCTTCTGGGTTATGGCATGCCTGGGGAATGTGATCCCATCTCCTGTGAACCTTTATGCCAAGCTGAGATGTGATGGCTGACCAGGGTTTTGAACCCAGCTACTCCTGTAAAGCCACTCTTTAATTTTCGAGACATATCTTTCACATTAGTGATTAAGAAATAATTCAGATCAGGGTAATTTTTGCCACCACACAGCTGTGACTGTAATATACACCCTTATTTCTTCAGAGGTCTGGAAAACTGACATTTTTGCATATGTTGGCTAGAAAATTAACCAAGTTAATCATGAGGCTCAGAAGTTAAGGAACATCTTTAACTGTGGTAATTAACAATGACGGGAACATAAGTCTTTAAAGGACTGCTTCATTGATTAACATGCTAAGTAGGAAATTCCTTCAGAGCTGGCTTCTCTCCTACATAAGACTGCAGGACCATCCTGCCTTCATTGTAATAATTCAGTTTGTTATTGGACCTTGTGAATAAGGTACTTGGTCACTTGGCTATCAAATACAATATCCTATTTGCTAGTTCTAAAAGGGTTATGTTTTGTTTTTCAACAGTTTTATTTAGTCGGTTTTCTGGCAAGGCCTGGGCAATCTTATTTTCCAGTATTTTAATTTTGTTTTTCCCTTTTCTTTTCCCAAAGCTACATAAGCTATTATGTGTCCCTGCAGAGAGGCTTTATAAGCCTACCAGTGTGCAGCAAGGGTATTTGTGTGTCTTCCCTTTTGTTGCTGGGGAAAAAAAAAGAGTCCAGAGAATGCTCTGGAAAGTATTCTGATTTCTGTTGAACGATTCAGTGAACCCTGCCTTATTAGAGGAGCACAGTTCAAGCACAATTCAAAAAGATATTTAATCTCCTTTGCCCACAGAAGCATTTCTATCTACATGATAAAGCAGCTCATTCCAACATGCAAGTCATGAACACTTGAGTAATAGGTATACTCCTCTGCACTATGGTAGAGTACTGCCAAATTTTAGGAAGACTATTTCTGAAAGGATTTTATTTCATGCTCTCCTGCCCCAGTATGTTAATGAATCAAGGTGGACAAATGTTTTTGGAATTTAATTTGTGACATATTAAATCACCATTCTGTAGATGGGAGCACGGAGGTTGTTGTAAGTGCTGCAGCTGGGTGAAGAATTTTGCAAGATGGTTGTTGAACCTTGGTATTTCTAATCTTCAGCTATAAGACTTAAAATCCCTGTTGTTTTGAGATGCAATATTGCTAATGTGTATTTACTACTTTGGCTCCAACAGGTTAGAGTTTTTATTAATTTATTTTAAGAGATATTATTAAAAGAATTATGGGAAGGAAATTACTCTTTTTTTTTTTTTTTTTTTTACATCTAACATTTCCTTAATAAAGCACGTCTCTTAAACTAAGTGCTTACTCTTCCTAGGCAGTTAGTAGAAGGAAGTGCCTCACAGGTGTCCTGATTAAGATCTCTGCCCCACTGATTCTACAACATTATTCCCTGCTACAGGTTTTTCAAGTCGACCTCCCCTAATAGCTGACCACATTGCATTCATGGATTTGATGCCCTGAGGAAACCAGTCCAAATAGTCCTCTGATAACAAATAAGCACTTAGAGTTAGCAGAATTAATATCTGGCACTGACATTGAGGGGTGGTGTCTGTAATTAACACTCTCAACCTGGTAAGTCGAAAGGATTATTCTGAAAGGTAATTTACAGTGGATCCTAAACCACTAATATGAGGAGTACAGTAACCTGAAGTACTATATATATAAAACCCAGAAACTATGACGGCAGATAGCCTGGAAGCATCTTTTCTTGCTTCCAAGAGACCCAGCCAGAACTGAAAGATCTCGGACAGCAGCTTTTACAGATAGTTACTTTGCTGACTACAGAGAGCAAAAGGTGCACAGAGTGGTCTAGAAGAGACAAGTCACAGCCTCTCTGTGTGAGAAAGGCTGGCATAGATTAGCTGATAAGAAAAGAAACCTACTGTTAGTTTTGGGACTGAGGCCAGATCCCTCTGCTTCATGGCTGGGTGAATTACTTGAAGGGCATGGCTGGATGTCACAGAACAGAACACACTCTTGGAAGCAGCAGTGGTACACAATGACAAAAACATCCTAAGTTCAACTGGAAAAGGTTCTGGAGTTCAAGGCTCTAGCAGCCTTGACATTCACAGTCCATCCACATCCACACTGGGAAATTCAAGCATGTTCAGAACACTCTGTGTCACCAGACCACGATGACCTGCACAAGCAAACTGACAGGTTATTCCCTGGCCAGATTTTGGCTTGTTTTAATTAGCACTCTTGATTGGGTCTCTGATGTTCTCTCTGAATAACTCCTGGGCATGGTTACAATGTCCAGAGATGATTCCCAATGTGCAGTTTGTTTGGCAGCCAGGGCAGTTTGCTAGCACAGACACCAGCCATTCTGTGCCAGCTGGCCTCAGTGCCTAGGAATATTCCCAGGCACAGTTAGTTTACTAATGTGGATGCAGCTGTAATGGATTTCTGCACTACACAGGGAACATAACCATCTGCAACAATTTAAATGTGTCATGAAATTAAAACTTAGATATTGAAAGATAACTAGCGGAAGATATCAGTCTTTGGGTTTATGGCTGGGAATGGCCAAATCTTGAGATTTAACCAAACACCTCTTTTTTTGGTATTCTTTCACCTGACCAAAATACTCTATGCAATTATTTGCTTTGGAATGTTGACTTACTTAATAAAGTGTAGTTAATCATCTTACATGGCTGTATGTACACACTTCATTCTATTATTATAATGCTTCTGTTCATAATATCTAAGCATTCTTTTCATAGGCATCTGATGACAGTCATGCCTTTGATAGCATTTACTGGTATTTCTAGCATCCCCCATCCTCAGCTTTAAGGGTTATGTGTGTGGTGGAGGGGGAAGAGCAGCTGCAGAATATATTTTTCTATTTGATCAGAGAAATTCCTGTCTCTCTGTTGTATTTTGAAATAGCTGTTTGCAAAGCCCAGAGTATATATTACTGTGCTAGTCTTCACACACTAGGAAAAAAGCAACTGAGTAGATACGACATTAAATATCAAAATCCCTTTTTCTCAGTGGGATAGTCACTAAATGTGGAAACTAGTGCTCTAGTTTTGGGTAATTGAGTCTACATTTCTCTTAAACAGCTTGCTTCAGATTAGGTTCTGAACCTGCATTATTCTTTTAGTTGAGGATTACATCAGGTTGCTGTCTAAACTGCTACTGCTAGTTAGAAAAATCTATTGCCTATGTAACAAGGCTTCAGGAAAATACTTTGCCATTAATTGAGAATCTATTAGCCACTTTATAAACAAAACAAATATGTTATTATTTCCTCTATTTAATAGCTAGGTTTTGAAATGTGTTTTTTAAGATGGGTACAATCAAGCAGATGGGAAACCCGAAGAAAAGTATTGACTGGACAGCACAATATGGCTGTTACAGAATCTAACAAGCTGACGCTCACACGTCAGACTAACTGCAGTGTTCTTTTTTTAATCATTACTTCGTAAAGGGCAAACAGAACTGCAGTATACCGTGGATCTCAGGGAACTTCTCTCCCTTGTTTAACTGGTGCTGTAACAGGGAGTTTACCTGTAGATAAAAGCTTGCACTGTTATACCAGACAAAGGCTTCTTTGTGCAGTGGCATAATCACTCACTCAGCTCTCTTCCTTCAGTTTCACTTTCTTCTGTGCATTCTCTGCCATTTCAGTCACTAAGCTTCACCAGGCACTGGCTGCTGCATTACCCCAATTCTAGCTGCATCCCTACCTCGTTTCTTACAAGCAGGCTAAAATCTGACCAGGATGCACATGGATCTAAATTATTTTCATTGTCATTGCACTGCTATTAGTCTGACTAAAGCACATGATTGTACTTTGTAACCACATGTGTATTTATGTGCCTCCACGGTCACTAGCAAAGCTCATTATGAAAGACCTATTACACTGAAGGGTAAAACTTAATGGAATGGCTAGTGAGAGGGTATTCCTCTGGCTCAGATATCTGACTAATAGTTCTGATTATCATCGTCCAGGTTTACCTGCAGCTACAGGTTTACCTCTAAGATATCACAATCCAGGGATCCATTTACCAATGCTTAGCACCCTGAGGCAAAGTTAAACACACACTACAACACACACTCTGGTTTATGAAATGCTCCACCATTTAAATTATGCATGCTAGGACTGTGCACCATGGATCCTAGGGAAGAAGTCCACTGTTGCAAGCACTGACTTGCTTAAAATTGATAAATGAAGACATTTAGTACTACAGATGCTAAAAGTACTATCAGACCTGGATATTCCAGGAAAAAAAGCATACTCAGCAGGATTCTGGCTTCCAAAAGACCAGTTTGTTGTCTGAGATTATTTTTTTGAAATTTTTATCTTCACTCTCTTGAGATCTCTGCTGTTCATCCAACACGGAATTTATTTTATTTTTCTTTTCTATTTATACTGTAATTCCTTGTTTTCATGTACTAAGTGAACAAAAGTAAGAAGACTATTCTGATAATCTTGCAAAAAAGCTAGAAATAAAATAAGGACTCTCCTCTTCCTTGTGAGGAAAGTACCCTAATACTGCTAAGTAACTCTGAGTGATTTACTTCCTCAAATTTTGATCAGCTTTACTCCATGTTCCCAGTTAGACTTCTCAAATTTAGTCTTCATGTTAAGGTTTAACTTAAGGCATGAACAAAGATTCCACCAATGCCTGCATACAGCTCCTGGGGCATGTTTACAATTGTGATTTTGTCTGGATCAAAAGTGCTTTTATAAGTCAGTCTCCTGATTGTCCCACTTAGGATGCTCTGGTGGTCACTGCAGAACAGTCCTGCAGAGGATGAACTGGACTCCCTTCCAATGACACTAAACCACAGCATTCCCTTAAACCACTACTTACTGTTCAGCTCACTGAACAAACTTAGGTCCAGTCTGAAGCACCCCCATCTCCATACTTTTGAAAAAATCTGGTGGATGCCAACGACTTTCTGAGACCTCAGTGTGAATCAATAACTAAGAGCAGTAGATTACATGAGCTCCAAATATTCTGAGAATTATCCATAATTATTAAAAAAAATATGTCCCCAAAATTTTCATGTATTTAGTGCCACAGAATTTACATCTTAAATGTACAAATTCTTCATATTTGTAATAAATATATTACAAATATTTGTATAAAACCTTATAATTATTTAGCAGTTATGCAGGTATGGTACTGCTGAAAAAAAACACTGCTGCAGGCTGATAAACATCCCAAATACACTTGCAAGTTCTTGCATCTCTAAATTTTCTCTAATTGCAGCAGCTGGTTTGAGTCACTGTCTGTCTTACCCAGATGCTAGCAGGTCACTGACAGGGTTCCAGGCACAGATGAACACTTCTGATTCATGGCCCCGAAGGACTGTTGCTTTGTTAGGAGGAATTTCAACATCCCCGTCAATTTCCATTGGCTTTGAATGATTATCTGTAAGGAGATATATCAGAATAAATAGTTTACAAGATGCAGTTAGGTCTGTTTTAAAATCATTCTACTTATCCAAGGCCTGAAGCTTACAGCAGCATATACACCAAAATTAATACTCTGTGCTATGTCACTGACAGTATTAATCTATTTGTTTCTCTCTGGCCATTCAAATTTATGACATTTCCTCAAAATGTAGAGCTTTCCAAAACATTTTATATAAATCTACATAGCTTTTCATCCCCCAAATACTCAGGATTTAGTTCAGTGTAGTTTTTCTTTTGAAGCTGGCCTCATTAAAATGACTTAGATTTATTAAAATAATTTAAAAAATAACATAAAGCATTTATATTTTCTTACACAGTCTCCTGTAAGTAGTATCTGTGCTACTAACAGACAAAAAATATACTGAGTAGGGGCTTCATTCCTGGAGCACATCAGGGAAATGGTGAATGATCACCTTCTCAGGGATATCGTAATACATACAAAGGTACCAAATGAGTCATAGATATACTTAACCTGCATGCTGTAACTCTGCAGTTCTTTAGACTGCAGTCTAGGTAACATCGCTTTTAGAAACTTCCTTTATTGTCTTAAGCAAGAAAAAGTGAATTTAAAATGATGGATTTCTCTTAGTAACAACAGTTCATTCCAACTTTCATCATGAACCATGTTTTTACTTCAGACTTCCTCTGCTTCTGTATAAATCTTCCTCATTAAGCTCCAGCTAAACTTCCTGGCAGCATTACAAGATTATTATTCTCTGCAAACAAGACACCATCCAAGGACAGGTAACACACTGCAACAGCAGGCAGCAGGTGCTACACACCCAAGTGTGGCCCATTTTGCAGAAAGCACATCCAAGAGCAGGTAGCTGGCAGCCTCCTGTTACCTAACCAATGCTTTGGCCAGCTGATCAGCTCTGACTGATCAAAATGCAAGTTCTCTTTCTGGGTTAAGTCTTTCAGTTAGTCATTCTTTAATCACATATGGAGATCCATAGGTTTGCAAGTAGAATAATTATGCTCCCTTTTTGCTGCATGTTTATGGCATTTAAAATCAGCCATCTGTCCTGATAATCCAGCTCTGCTAAGCTATTGCCCATCAGCTGGTGAAACAGACTGTAACACTGTACAAGGGGCACCGGGGGTGGGGGGAGAATCTCCAGATTTCTATCCTTACCTAGGCTTTCACATACCTGGTTTGGCTCTGCCTAACTTATGCTGACTCACACAAATAGCGCTTCTCATTGTGTATTTGGTTAGCACCCTAAAACTATGTCTGTGCCATATCTACACCACAGATGGAATGGAATCTACGAGTCACATAGAATCAAGTATTAAAATCAGGAAATAACTAACAGTAGTTTGACAGCTTATTTCTAATGAAAAATATCTATATTTTTGACTACACTTATTACCTATGGACTTGCTGCATAAACACTGGAAATTCCTACTTGGAAAATCTATACCTATGCTGAGTCCTTGTGTTAAGCATTGTCCTTGATAATTCCCTATGTGTATGACTGAATACTGTTGAGATATACCAATACTCAAGATTTAGCTGACACCAGCAGCTGGGATCTTTGATATTCCAAGCAGTCAGGCACTGAAGAGTGAAGCACTATTAAAACCCACCAGAAGATACAAGCCTAGAACTCACAAACCTCTATTGCTCATCACAGCACAGATTCACCATGCTTAAAGCATATTTTCATGAGAAAAAACAGCAGCATGACAATGGCTATGCATTCATCTGTGTCCTCTTCACAATGTGAGCTGGAAGCTGGGGGTAAATCAAGAAGATATTTCAAGTACTTTAATTTGAAAAATTTAAATGAGATGCTGTGCTTACGACATAGGATCCTACTGTTACCTGCCTGGCTCTAAGGGCAAGGCTGCTTTTCGCTCTCGATTAAAACCAAATGACAGCTGGGAAGCAGCATTACTCCAAGGTCCCAGAGTCAAGAGGAGCTATCAGAACAAAGCCATCAGATACTCAGGAATATTTTTTGTTTGTACGTGGCCAGATGGAAAAACCTAGACACACACTTTGAATGCTATTAACTGCTGTGAAAAAAGCCCCACGAATAGTCATGCTGTGAAAAAGAAACCTTGATTAGCTGATACATGGATTAGTACATGCAAGACCAACTGGCCTCTGGGAGCAATGAAATACCTGCAGTATTATTTTGTATTGTATCTTCCACTAATAATTTTTACAGAACAGTTTTGGTGGTTTAGGAGAAAAGAGAGGGAAGGATAAGAAGCCTTTCAAAAATAATTTGCCACTGTTCACATTTTATGTGTTTTCTTCCTATTTGCATCAGTAGTCAGGAACATTCATATTTAGAGTGTTACTGTTCAGCACTAAACTTAAAACGCCCCATTGAACAAATAGGACAGTTCATGCCTCTGTGATACTGCCTCAGGCTCTTATCAGATTCAGAGAGACACTTGCAGTATATGACTGATAAAATTATGGTAACAACAAAAAACTGCAGACAGCCCTGAGCACAAACCAGCACCCTCTCAAGAGTGACAAGTTATGAGCTCTTGGGAGCCCTGGACCTTGAAATTTGGCTTTCCTATGGATGAAGCTACAATGTGTGCATGGGGAATGAGAATGAACAGATAAGTGAGATGCAGTAACCATCAAGAACAAGCTTCTTTTGCTCTAAAGTACTTTCCAAGCACAAAGCTTTCAGTTAAGATCTTATTTGCACAAAATTGCCCTAGGGGGGTTCTCTGAAAGAGAAGGCCTTTCTACTAACTGCAGCAGAGCCTCAGGTGAAAAACTAAGTCTGCAGGTCACATAGGGAAGGACTCTAATGTCCAAATGTTAACACAAAACATTTTCTAAATTTGGCCAGGGCATCTTTGTTTATAGTCTACATTATATTATAATTCTTTTCCTCAAAAGCATCAAAAATCTCAAATGACTGGAAACTAGAAGTCATATTACCCCAAAGCATTAAAATTCTAACACACTAGTAAGTAGTATTAACTATTTCCTCCAAAGAAAAAAATAGATGTTTTTAAGCTCTTATGAGTGCTAAGCCTGTCTTTTCTCAGGAAATACATTTTTTCTTTTTTTTTTTTTTTACTTAAATCTTTAAGAGGCCTTTCACTGAAGTTGTTCTTTATGGCTGTAGTTTTAATAAAGGAACAGGGCTTAGTTCTCTTTCCAGAGCTTTAATTTTTGTAAAACTAAGCCAATCCTTGCAAATATAATGATACAAATGACACTAAAAATATTTGTGTTGGAAAACAATCCAAAGTTTGGCTCCATTTCTGCATGCTGACTTTTATTTTTTCCTGTAACATTTGAAGTGACTTAAAACTGAGAACATTACTTGGGAAGGAACAAGACAAGGCGGCAACTTTTTTTGTTCAGTATTTGAATGTGCACCTCAAATCATTGTTACTGGTTTTTGTCTCATCTCCTTCTTAAATCTATCATATTGTATTGGTAATGCCACATACAAAAACTTATAATATAATTTAAATATTTTAAAACTTTTTTGGAAAGACTTAAGAGTGTCATGGAGAACTCCATGCCAGAATAAATGCAAACGAGGTAATTTCTCAAAGACATGTCTTCCTCCCGCTCCACCCATCCCACCTCTTTTCAAAGCCTGATATTTGGGTGACATCCAGGTTATGACTAAGGACTAGCACATTATTTAAACCTGTGCCAATATATGCCAGGTCTGTGGAATACAACAACAGTAAAAATTAAGTTTTGGGAAGTTTCTCACAGCCTTCATATCAGCAGTCTTTTCTACTCAGTAGGTCTCCCAGGATTATTTCTTTCTCCCAGGAAAAGTCCTTCTCCACATTCCAAGAAAAGGTCTGCAACTGTGTGTGAAAGTCCTTCTATTAAAAATAGCTGTGAGAATTATTATTTTTTAATTGGAAAATGTCAGATTTGCAACATCAGGCTTACAGTGTGACTACAAACATGAACTGATCTTTAAGGCTTTCCTTTTGTTAATACAATAGTAGGTATATTTCTTTGGATCAGAAGGAAATACACCTGAGTGTTTCTCTTTCAGTGATGAACCAGTGATAAGAATTTGATTTTTTCTGGGCCTGTGACAGTGAGACATTCCCCTAAAATTTTCATATGTCAGCTGAAGTTGTGTCAACAAACAAAATGTCAGCATTTGATACATTTAACAGTACTTTAATTTCTGTTTGCACCCCTTCACATATGAAATGAGTTAAGTTTCAAAGCAGAGGATTAGTTGAAAGTAAAACATACGCAATCCACAGTTTAAGAACAAATTAATATTTTTAAAATGTTCAGATATTTTTAACATTTGCTTTCTCAAATAAAAATGTTATTTAAATAACTGCAGTTTTACTGGGGGAAACTAACCCATCTAACTGGAATTCTCTGAAGGAAAACCTGTTTTGAAAGGTTTTTTCTCACTGACCCACAGAGGAATCTATTCAGATCAAAGAGAAGGTGGAGACTGATAAAGGTATCTATGCTGCAGAACTAATAAAATCTGTTACATGATTGCAGTCCTGACCTTGTCTAAGCCAAAGAGCTGTTACAATTTCCTACAAAACCTGCCATGCATGTTCCTCTAGAGTTTTCTTTTAAGACAACTGGGCCGTAAGGGCTGGTTTCAGAAGTCAGCCAGTATGCAAATGGGCCTTGCACACAGAAACCAGAACCAGTAATCCCATCTGCCCCACAGTGTTAGCACAGTCATCAGGATCTAGTTACACAAGCAGGTAGGTCCCACTCCATGCTGGGTATGTCTGACTTTGGATGATTAATATGTAAGTGCAGTCTCCCTTAGTCACCCATGAACAAAGGTGAATTCAGCACTCTTGAGAACCAACTGTTCCCAAAGACTCAGGAAGGTGGGACCTTCAGTTGGATACTTGCAGTGGACTGTATGAATTAGCACATGCTATTACATAAAAGGTTGAGGAACAATTTTGCTCTGTGCCTTCAAGACAGGTTGGCTGCATCCAAGCTGTTTGCTGGGAATGGTCCTTGGCACATGTGCTTGGCAATGCTGATCAGAAATGGATAGTTGGTATAGTCCAAACTGGGCTAATGACCGTGACAGTAAGGCTATGGATGCTCCTGTGCTTGGCCACACCCTGTAAAAATGGAAGCTGGAACATGCCAAACTGGGCCAAGGACCATGCCAAGGCTATGGGTGACCACAGGACAGCTACTGCACACAGCTATGCATTGGTCACACAACAATTACACAGATAGGGCTTGTAGGTCTGTTGGAGGTAAGGATTACTCCTTTTGTTTTCTTTCTCTCAGGGAATTTTCTCCCATATACTGCTAAGGGACAATAACAACAGGTACTTAAGAGAGACAAAAGAAGTTGCCACAGTACAGGGGAAGGGTGTGGCTAGCTTCTCTCTTAGCTGAGTGGTTTCTCTTGGAGGAGCAGAGATAGGAGGAGATTTGGGCTGGGGCAAGGGGCTGAGTGCAGCTCCAAGCTCTCTCTCACTTGTCTGCATTGGAGGGCAAACAGGCTGTGATCGCTGTGCGGAGAATTCACCACCACTGTGAGGCTCCATCTCCTGCTGTCTTCTTCTACCCTTGCTGCTTCCAAGGTTCCTGCTACAGCTCATTCTGCTCTCCAAAGAGGCACTGGGACCTACTGCTCCTGTGGGTTTGTAAAGCAAGCCCCCTTTCCCATCCCTTACGCCGGCTCAGCTGCCATTACCGTGTAGAGAGGCGGCTGAGCTCGCGCCACAGCGCCCCCTGCAGCCGCGGGGAACCATCGCACCCACCTGGCCCTGCCCGGCCGGGAGCCAGCAGCGCCCCTGCTGGCTGTGACCGGAACTGCACCGAAGGGGAAAGTGCCAGCGGCTGAGAAGGCTGGGATGGGTTTGTGGTTCTGTCTGTGGTTGCTGCCGGTGGGGTTGTTTGTTTGCCTTGTTACACATATACACACCAGTAAAGAACTGTTACTCCTTTTCCCATATCTTTGCCTGAAAGTCCCTTAATTTCAAAGTCATAATAATTTGGAGGTAAGGGGACCATATTGTCCATCCCAAGGGAGGTTCCTGCCTCCCTTGGCAGACACCTGTCTTTCAAACCAAGACAAAGTCCCAGCCTCTCAACCCCTCTCTCTCCTGGTCTGGCCAAAATGACAAGATTTGTCTACAGCCCTGTTTTTGTCCAATATCTAAAAGCATCTAGAAGGCTGATAGTAAAGTCTGGGTAGCCTGCTCCAAGGAGAGAGCATACAGCTCCACTTCTTGATTCTGTCTTCAACCTGCAATTCTGAACATATCTGAAGTTTTCAGATTCTCAGGGACAGGTAAAACACAGCACTGTGATGTGAAACATCATTTTTACTCAGCACCCTTTTTAGAAATGCCCCACCCTCCTGGAAATGATTGCCCTTGGTTCTACCACCTAGCAGAAAGCACACCTTGTACCCCACCCCACAACTAAGAACTAGAGTATTATGGAAACACAAACTGCCCAGAGGTGGCAGGCAGCTGCACGCTGGCTTACTTATTGCATGTGCCCCATTCTCCTCTCCATTCACAGTGGCTTCTCCGTTCTTTGGTGTGTTCTGCTGGGAAACAGCAGTCGTCGTGGCTCCCGCTGTGGCCGCCGTGGCTGCTGCCGCTGCCGCGGCGCTGGCTTGTTGCTGCGCTAGCTTCTCTCTGAATGCTTGCTGTCGGGTCTGAACGACATCAGGCATCACCGCGTCTATCAGAGACAGGGACTCTATTGGCCTGCCATCAAATACTGTACCATCCTGCAGGGAAAATGAGCAGAAGGGAAATCCCAGGTTTAGGATCTTCACCACTCAGGCGGCAAAGAATCACAAAACGAAGCTGTGTGAAGACACTACACTTTGACTTAACTAATAGGGCCACAGGACTATGGACTGACTCTCTCTCAGATCCATGATGGTGGCATTCATGGTCCACTCAGAAATCTGATCAGTGAAAAAGTAACTGGTTGGAATTTTATAGAAAGTTCTACCATATAAATGCTTTATAAATGCAAAAGGAATTAAGCTGTGTTTAAAAATATGTCTTACCAGTGGCAGAAAATTTCACTTTGTTTTCTGTTTGAAAAAACAGAGTCATGGCTAAAGCCATGATAAAGGCAAACAGACCTTGGTTAAACTATTTATTTTCCTACACTTGCAGGAGCATAGGAATGGAATGGAAGCAGATGAAGCATAATGAACCTCAGCCAAAACATGATGTATGCACAAATTCAGTGGTTTCTTACGCAGTGTTTTTCAGCCCAGCACCACCAGTTGTAGCTGATCATACAAGACAGCCTTACCATTATTTTTCTTTTATTCCACTATATTATTCATAATAGTTATGACTTTCATTTTGATTTTTGTAAATTAAGCTTCAGCTTCAAAAACCAATTGAGTAAACTTTTAGGGACTGTTGAAGAGTTAATACAGACTATATTGACTTAGCTTTTTTTCACTTTCACTTTCCTATTATCTTAAATATAGGGGAAAGATTTCAGTAGTCTTTGCAAAGTGGCATTTTGCCAATCTTCTGTGAACTCCCTTCAGTTCTTTGAAATAATAATGATCCAGTGGTGAAAGATTTGTTCTTGAGAAAGAGCAAGAATAGGATACAGATAGATTGTGTAGCCTGGTAAACAATGTAATCTTCCATAAGTGAGAAGAGTTAATAAAGAAAAATAGTTGCTTGCCTGACTGGTATGTCTCTGCTGACCTAGTTGTTGGATTACCCCTAATGATTACAGTATTAAGATAATACATATTTGTTTCCTCATGGGGAAGAAAAAGTAGGAGACAGTTGTTAGAGAAGAAACCATAATCTCTTTCTCCTCAACATTTTTTTATGCGTCTGCCAAAATTTATTTGAATCTTGACTCAAATTCTTGCTACACAATAAACAAAATGTTTGCCAACAGATCCTGACATCTTACATTTTCATCTGTAAATGTGCTCACTGGCCTATTTATAAGACTGCCCTTTAATAGATGACAAACAATAATTTTATACACACTAGTTTACAGACTCACTGATTACTTGTCACTCTTAAGTACTACACATAGAAAAGTAACACATAGGGAAGCATCTATGCTAGCCCTTCCTGGGATTCAGATGTAGCATGAATGGCCTTTGCTTTGCTGTAACATACTTAACAGTATCTATCTGAACAGGATCATAGAATGGCTTGGGTTGGAAAGGACCTTAAAGGCCCTATGTCCAACATCCCTGTCGTGGGCAAGGACACCTTCCACAAGACCAGGTTGCTCAGGGCCCTGTTCAACCTGACTCAAACCACAGTGAGAGAGCACATAAATCTTAATGGTGACAACAGGCATATTTTCAGATTATTCTTTCATTTTAGAGAAAATCTTGAAGCTGGGTAAGTGCAGGCCCCTACAACTTGACCTGATACAGGTGCTTCAGAGCTGGGACTTTCTAACTGTGTAGCTCCGGTTTCAGGCACGGGACAAAATGTTAGCACCAAATTGAGACAGCTTCCTAACACTGGCTTGTTATTACAACTGCATCAAAGTGCAGCTTGGTGTGAATGTCAAATGTTATTGCCCCAATTACAAAGTAACACATATACAAATCTTATACACGGTATTGAGTCATAAAAAGAAAAATCACACAGAATGTTTGAATAAAGACAAAGGAGTTTCCAAACTACACATTGCAAACAACACAGCCTTTTCTCTTTTACAATCCTTTGTTCTCACCCATGCTGTTCACATACATTCAGGTATAGAGGAAAAAGCAGTAGCTTCTCTGTATTAATATTTATTACCGATGTTTGTCAGTCAGAAATATCTGTCATAAAAATCTTGTAATGCAGCACTTGCTTATCTGTTACACTTCATTCCCTCTCAAAGCACCACGTCTTTAAGGTTGGCAGGGCAAAACCACTGGCTTTTCCTACATCCCTTCTTTGTTTCGACTGGCAGTTCAAGGAGAACAGAGACAATTTGTGGCTGTTCATACAGTATCTACAGAAAACTTGCACCCCAGCCACATTCAGAATTTACAAGCAACTGTTTCACCATGTACACGATGCTTTATCTCATATGATCTACGCCAAAGTCACTGAAATCACTGTACACTCTGGATTTGTTGGCTGGGGTAGCAGAAACACCATGAATAATCCAGGTAAGCAGAGCAGAGAACACCTCCCTGCCACAGCTAAAAAACTGAAACACGCCTCCATCTCAGAGCTTTCTGGCTCTCTGCTGAGACTGGGCAAAGTACGAGGCATAAAATTAAACCAGATGAGGAGAAGCTCGTGCTGGGGCTGCTGGGGCGTGCTGCTTGGCACGTCCCAGCGTGCGGCAGTGGCAGCGGTGGTACTTACTTCGTTGATGCTGATCTCGGCCTCCACATACTGGAGCCCCTTCTGGAGGATGGAGATGAGTGCGGCAGGTGGCACTAGTGTTCCGTTGATGTTGGACTGGCTGATGTGGCTCTCGATACCAAAGGTAAAGGCCGAGTGGGAGAAACCTGAGAGCAGGAAAAGGAAGCCATGATATGAAATCTAAATGCACGAGTCAGATACACCTTCACGGTCTAAAAATAATTCTGTCTTGAGATCTAAGAGATGCTGCCGTGTAAGCAGATGGGTGTGGGCTGGCTGCTCGGAGCCGGGGAGGTCAACCTGAGTCACCCTGACTGCCCATCCCCCCCACCTCCCCATATATAGGGGAAGCCATATAGAAATAGAAATGCATGCAGAGGAAAATAACTGCACTAACTGAAACAAAACATGTAAACACCAGCAATCGCCATAAGGGCAGGTCCAGCTAAAAAAAGTGCCTCATATCTCCTTTTCCCTTGCTGAATTTCAGTGCTGGGTGTTTACTGACGCTGTGCACTTAAATCCCTACCAGCATGCAAGTTGTATAAAATCAAGGCATAGATGCAGCTGACACAGAGGAGCACTTCCCTTATACCAGCGAAAAGATTTCAAATCCTCTGCTCATTTATTGCTTAGTAAAATATAATGGGCAGAGCACTGCTGTTAAAATGTGAAACTACAGAAAGGCCACCCCTGTAAACCTATTTTCTGTATGTGAACAGCAATTGCAAAAGTAATTAACTGGGATTTGCCACACAGCAGATGACAAGCTAGTGAGGTGGCCTGTACTTCAGCCAGAAGTCTTTCTCTTCCCTGTTTCATTTTTGTCATTGTCTGATTAAGTAAGTGGCAATGAAGGTGACAGCACTGAAAATTAAAGAATTTTGGCAGACAAATTTTAAAGAGTGCTGCCTTAAATTCTGGCTGAAGTTGCTCAGAACAGTTGCTGGG
The DNA here is from genome assembly GCF_026979565.1 of Vidua chalybeata. Lineage (NCBI taxonomy): Eukaryota > Metazoa > Chordata > Aves > Passeriformes > Viduidae > Vidua > Vidua chalybeata. The sequence goes on from NC_071531.1 coordinate 20,181,648, forward strand.
TATGGAGGCGAGCGCTGCAGAGAGACTGTACAGAGGGGCAGCTGTGGGAGGGGGGAGGGGGAACAGGATGTAGATATAACTGTAGGAACCCATTTATCATCACACTGTCTCCAGAGCATTAATCTAACATTAAAAGCCTTGGGGAAACCACCCATGCACTGTCTCAAACAGGAAGAGCTCTCATCGTCTCCACCAGCTAGACAAGAAAAAACAACAAACAACAAACTCCCCCAAAAAAGAAAAAGAAAGCAGCTTTAAATGAAAATACTTCCGTTAAATATAGCTGTGCCTCTTCCCCTTGTCAACGCTAGTTTCATTTATAGTTTTGTCCGTTAAGGGATTTCCCCTATATGACTGCAATGCCCAATTCTGCGCAGGCTGGGGATGTGATTTTGGGCTCGCTTGACAGTAGTGCTTTCTTTCTCTCTTTTCAAGATACTTCTCCCAGCTAGCTCAATTATTAACACAGATAGCTAGCAAAAACAAGCTGAGAAACAGAATGCCTCCCACATTTGAAACCAAGGTATGTATTTCTCTGATTCTCCCTTCCCCCTACACATTTTATTTTGCTGCTGCTTTTCTCTTTTTCCTGATAACTGCTTCCACTCTCTCCCCTCCCACCCTAATTTCACTTCCTGGTGATCTCCCGGTTTTGGGGGATGCTTGGGATGCTTTGGACACTTTTTAGGAAATGGCAGGTCCACCTATGAACAGAATTCTATAGGATTACAAGGCATTAAAAAAGGACAGATAAAAAAACCCCACTGAAAAACTGCAGTATCATTTATGTAATCCCTAGGCCAATTTCTTATTCTGTATTGCTCTTTGTGTCCTGGTCTAGTTTATGAGCTGCTGGACCTCCTGCTGCGAAACAGAGTTTAAGATCTGCAGGGCAGTGTTTTTCCCTGGTTATTAGTTTTGTAGGACATCTAAGCACTTTACTGGGAGCCACAATGAGGAAGAAATCAGGCACTGAGCATTCATAGCCTGCACCTGAGAGGTCTAGGGCCTAATAACTGAACACTGAAATCTCTGTGTGTATCATTAAATACATGGCATAAAACTAACCAGAATTAGAGAATCAGATCCCTCTTAATTTATATTTATGTGTATTTGAGTTAATCAATAATAGTAACACAACTTCCTTAAAACAGAATGAACTTAAAAATACATGACAGATAAATTGGTAAATCTATGTAAGAATGAGAAAACCGAGTTCTTGTTCAAGAGCACTAAAGGTGACTGCTAAAAAACCCAGCAGTTAGTTTCCAAGTCAACAGCTCAGAAAATTTTAACATGGTCTCTGATTGAAACAACAGGTGGATGGCATAAAAATGGCAACCAACAAACATGGAGGGGAAAAGTAAAAAAGTGGAAAACCATGACTGTGGATCAATGGCAGACATAAATCTTAAGTATGACATTTTACATCTCATTATTGCATTTTGTATCTTACAGAATTTTTAGCTGGCTGCTGGCATATCTCAAGCCCCATCTTTGCCAGGAGACAGATGACAGCACACAGCTAAACCTCTTTGTTCAGTCCAGATCCCCAGAGAGCAATACAACTCACCTCATAGCATGTGATAGAAGAAACTTTTCAGTACAAAAGTCAATTGTGTTTTTGCAATGAAACTTGTTATCTTACTGTTTCTCTGGATGCTGAGAAACGATCACCAAAGCACCTGTTAGATGAGCTCCTGTTACACTGTCACTGAGGAGCAATCTCACTTACACACCTCCAGCAGCTGTGAGAAACTTTTGTAAGATTTTATCAGACAAGATCAGATTAACAAAAATCAATGGCACAAAACTGTTTAAGTGAGTGCTGCTGGACATAGTGCTCCTCATACCTCTTGAAAAAATGCACCCACATACAATTGTAGTTAAAAAAAACGAGAACAACAGAAATATGCCAACCAGTCCTCCAACAGATAGCTAATTCCCTCCTGATTTCTTTTATTACCACAGCAGTTATATAAGGCTCATTTGAAAATAAATGGATTTAAAACCACCTCACACAGTCAACAAAATCCTCAATGAAGCTGTACCTACATGAGGTTTCTGATAACACTGAAGAATCACCTGAGCTTTACTTTTATAGTTACCAGATAGTCATCAGTTCTCTTCAGGGCTCTGCATTGAACTACACTAAATTACACAGCAAAGTTGCAGCTCCATAGTTTAGTCTTACAAAATGGTGATTTCTATTACACAAAGGCAAGAAAAAAAATGTTAGCTTGTTAACCTGGCCCTCCTTCTAAAATCATGAAACTACACTGGGGACACAAAGCCAAGACACAAGTACCACTCCCACTTCCCCTCTGTCAGAGCAGTTGGGGAGTGTAAGCAGAGACAGAAGGTGCTCTGCAAGTGGGGACCTGAAGGAAGGATGTGGTGTGGATGACGTGAAATTACAGTAGACAAACTGAAAATGCCGTGGCAGCACTGAAATGAATGAAAGTTGCAAATCCGTGTCTGTATGCATTCCTTCTCATAAATTCTGTCACTCTGTAATAATCACTCTACAAAACAGTAATTTCTGTTCAAATAGCACCAGTAAACAAAATCTTAGTGCAATATACCCTTCAAATACACATGCAGTGAGACTATGAGCTTTTAAGGTTAAAAGCATGAACACAAAGGGCTGAAGAGGAGAAAGCATTGCCACACACTGAACAGGTTTCACATCAGTGAGCCAGTTGCTATTGCTGTGACATGACCAGTGCCCTAAATGGCATCTTTCAGCAGACTTGAGAGAATGGCTTCCAGGTTTTTTCTGCCTCAAAAAAGATGGGGAAACAGAAACCATCAAGCTATGTAAAATCTGTAAATATATTATCATATATGAAAAAATCTACCCAAACGAACAGTGCAGATCTTGGGATGATCTTGGTATGAATGGAGATGACTTAACAACTGTGGAATAGTTGGACTTGAAGTATTCCACAGAGCATAAAAGCAGAGAGGAAATAATGAATGCAGAAAACAATTACTTAAATGACCCCCCAATCTCAAAAAATTTTACACAAGTCAGAAACAGACTTGAAAACTGACTGAAATTCCTAATTGAGAGATTCCCACACTGTTTTTTGTACTGACAGTGGTAACAGGTCCTGATTCTGTGCTATATCTTTTCCCACACTGAGGTGTCTGTATATACTCTCAGTGGTACATACACAGCCGTTTGGGAATTCTTGCCCTAGGCAGTGCCAAAAAATGCATATGTAGGACTCTGTTTTGCAAAATTTCACTGATAGGTTTTGCTATAACTGCAAAAATGGAGATGATGGATGGTTTTTCCTTTGGCTGTTCCTTTTTCAGTTAAAATGGCTTCCCTTTGAAGCTAGATTTGTCATTGATCATAAAATGACAAGGTTTTATTTAATGAACATAATGATACTTGTTTGATCTGAAGGCTACATAGTTTTAATTGTTTACGGTATGCCTGGCTCACATCAGAAATGCCTGTCAAACGTAGGTGTAGAAAAGGCAACTGGGGAGCCACACAGCCCAGGGAATGACTTCTTCTCCAGAGATGTGTCTCACCTCTTCTGGGAGCAAAGCACTCTTCCTTTTAGACTCACAACTGGGGTGGTGCTGAGTATTCCCCATGCTGGCTTGTTTGGCACTCACAGCTCCAGCTAAAATTGACATCTACCAAGTGTTCCTTTCATTTCCCAATCTCTTTAGCACTACAAAAAGCATGTCTTTGTAAAACTGCAACCTTGAATTGTAGCAGCTACAGTACCTACTGCTGTATTTGTACAGATGAGGGGAATGGCAAAGAGGGGTCTGTGGAAGCAAAGACCCTTGAACTGTTTCAGCCCTTACTTGGCTACTTGGGAGTTACTTTGGGGATGCCCTGATGAGCAATAGAGAAGTGATCTGTTGAACAAAGTTTTCTGTTTGTGAGCTAGTTTGGACTTAGTTTTCTCTGGTTAACCTAAATAGTTTGCTGTACAAAGACTTTTTAAAACCCAGGTGTTTTTAAGTTATTTGCTAATAACTCGGTTCAATTACTCCCACTGTAAAATCCTTCACTGAAACATTTGCTGCTGTACAATGAAACAGAAAATAAAGAATTATGAACATCAAATTGCCTTTTTCATACACTTAGGGCATCTTGATGATGAACAGCCTCTATCCCAACACTGAGTACAAGTAACAAGCCATTCTGACAAATCTTTGTATAACTAATGCCCGGTGTGGCCCTCTCTTCTGGAAAACAGTGACATTTCGTATGGAGATCTGTGTCCTTCAATAAATTTTCCTATTTCTTTAACTCAAGCAGTCCAGACTGTGGTTTGCATATACAGAGATCTTAAGTTCAATTTCCAGAAATCACTAGATTAGTGATGTTATTACTTTAAGAGAGAAAAAAAAATGAAAGAAAAGGAATAAACTATCAGACAATCCCTTTTTTTTTTCTCCAACAATTTAACCATCTCCACATGGAAATAACCAGCACTTCTTGTTTAATTGGTTTCTCTGCCATTGTGTTGTCTTTCTTTTTTGAAATTTCCAATACAAGCTCCTCCAGTCCTCACCTCTGAAGTAACACAGTATTCCCCATTAAAGTATTTGGCAGGTAGAGGAGACAAAAATGAGCAAGGCTTTAGAAATTATTAAAACTACTGGCTCAGCAGAATCAACCTGCAGCTGCTATAATGGGATCCACCAGATCAAGTTTTCTGGCTGCAGAAGAGCCTGCTTTCTTTAAGATTAGTCTTGCATCTGGTACTACTGCTGAGACTTTGACCAAAGGACAATTCATGCAAGAATGGAAGGCCTGTAAGAACTGATTATAGCTATACAGGCTGCAGGGAAAAACAAAAACAAAAACAAAAAACAAAAGGTTGTCAGGAGCAAAGAAAAGTCATCTTTATGACCATAAATGGGTATATGGGCAAAATTCCCGGGAGATTCAGACACATCAAGCAGAAACATTCCACTGCATCATGAGTCAAAAGAAAATCGCGCACAGGAGGAGCAGACGTCCACACACAATCCCATCAGCTGCTTTACCGTGTTACCAAACCCAAGTAACTCCAAAGCTGCCTGCACAACTGCTTGCCAAAGAAACCAGATGCAAGCAGTGGAAAAACACTAATCCCAAGTTTGACGTCTGGGTCCTGGGAGTGCCATGTAAGCAGGAAGGCAAGAAGGGCAGAGTGGTGCAATGTGGTGCTCTGAAATAAATTAGAGCCCCATCACAGCAGTTAAAAGTCCACAAAAAACCCCCGGTAAAATACGACCATGAAAAAAATAAGTTCCTCCAAAAACTAATGATGTACAAACAATATAGTCAATGTTAAATTAAATGAAGACTTCTATAGGTCTAGATTTATCAGTGTAGAGAAGCAAGGCACACGTATCACTAAGGGCAGATTTGAATGCAATTTCTGTATGCAAAAACCAGAAGCAAACAACTTAAGTTAGAGCAACTGTATTTTCTTAATTCAGGGCCTAGCTCATGCTAATCCAGTTCCTGAGGCAAGTGATGTAATTTCTTTCCATTGCCCGAGAAAATACAGTGATGCTCTTCACTGTACTTGACTGCAGCTGCCATTTAGCCTAGTATTTTTTCTTCGATATGATACATAGAGTGAGAACTGAGAATGCAACATGGATCCCTATCCTTGCTTATCCTTAGGCTTTTGTTTAAACTGAATTATGTTTCCATAAAAACATGGTCATAAACTCCCAGTGTACATATATGTGAAGGCTTTACAAAAAGGGCAACTGGTTTCTTTGAAATATGTTTGGTCACAGTAAGTGTCTGGTGCCTTAAGTCCCTGGTAAGATTCTACTAACAATTACAAAAAATAACTGTGGACAAGAATCCTCTTCCAGATCTTGTTTATTATTCACAGCAGAATGAGATTCTTCCTTAGTTGAGTTTTTTGTTTCTTAGTAATACATCCTAGAGGACCTCTCTGGTTTTGGCAATGTCTGCTTATTTTGGAGACCTACCTTTGCAATTACATAAAGGGCTTAACAAGGACACACATTAGCAATTTAAAATAGAGAACTGCAGTTAAAAAATATTTTTAGAAAAATCATCTGAACAATAGGGCTTGCACATTTGTTTCAAGATCAGGATTGCTAAATGATTAAAATTATTTCCAGAACCCTGGGAAATGTGTTCAGTATTACAAGCTCTTGCAACAGTCACTGGGAAATATAAAGAAAGTATTCCTAGCTGTAGGTAGAATTACAGTATGTCTAGTTACCCAAAGTTTTACAGTCGTGATTATTCACTAATATTAAATGTTACGCCCTTTTTTCTTGGATATTGGACCTGTTCACATTCTGCCAAGAATTCAGAGTAAATGTCTGCTACCCAAAATTATTTTATTATGTGCCAAAGAATGTTTTTGGCAGGTACTTTTTTTTTCTTTTTCATGCGGGAAAGTATGTTGGAAAAGATTAATACAACTTGGAAATTATCTTTTGATGAGTGGTACTTGGCACTCACTGTTTAAGCCTTTCTGAGGGCTGCAAATTAACAAAGAGAGAAATACGATACAGACAGAAAACAGAGCACAAGCAATGGAAAGAGGAACTTATAAAAATCTCTTGAAAACAAGGTCTCAAGTAATCCCGCTTCACTCACCCTGTGCAAATGAGAATGACAATTGCAAATAAATATCAGTACAGATCTAGCAATTTATTGCAACTATGGGCAAAGTCTGAAACAGCTTATGAAGGTCATAAGGACGAAAATAATCTTTTCCTTCTGAATTAATGGGATGCTGTTATCTTTTAGCCCTGCCTGCGCAACTGAACATCCAAAGAAAGAGACACATAAATTTTGGGATCATTCATATAAAACAGACTTCCACAGTCGTATATACTTTCCTTAAGCTATGTTCTTCTCTCTGTTCTAACATATATCTCTAAGTGGTGGCAAGGAGGACACCTCAGCTGACCCTCAGGGGACATTCAGGAACCTAACACCAGGAAGGGGTCTGTGGATGATGACTACGAACGGAACCCTAACACAGGATGGGTGTGAGGAGGGGTGGTCTGTAAGGGCCATGGCTGTTAAGGCAGAACATTCTCAGCACAGAGGTTATTAGCAAAACTTGCAAAGCTCCACTGGGCTTGGAGACTCAAACTGAGAAGCAGTAAAGTGAGAAATGTGTAGGACTGCACTGGTTTTATGAGCAAAGTCATCTTGACCTTTAGACATCTGTCTTCTACCCAACTTGCTATTTTCTTAATACCTAAAAATACTGTGTTTTTGCAAGCTTTAAAAAACAGGACATGAAGTGATCAGAATCAAAATTTGTGCCATGGAATAAATTTGTAAAGGTGTAACTGTTTATGTTTGTGTAACTTCAAAATCACTGTTTGTTCGGTGTCCGAGATCCAACCCTGTACGGCAACTTTCAGGCCAAAGAAAAATTGAAATAGCCAAGTTTAGAAAACTGTGAAGAGACCTAGAAGGAAATATGAGGTAAGTAGGCTTTTGCAAATGGCAAAACCCCAAAATACTCAATGTATTTCTTTCCTTCACATGAAGTTAAAAATTCTGCACCAAGTATGAAACAGGGTACATAGAAAAAACATTTCAAACAGACCTCTTGAACTGCATCACAAAACATTTGAAAATATTATTTATACATTTGTATATAAAGAGATACCTGGTCACAAAAGTCACAAATCTGTGCAAACAAAAACCATAAAAATGGGTCTCATACAGCCTATAAAATTCTTTTTAAAATTTACCAGAACAAAGTAAGACAAACCAAACAACCTCTTTACCTGTAGAAATGTTTCTTCCTTACCATCACAGAACCTGGATTTTGTGAAGCCAACCATCATATACTGCTAGTACATATTCATTGCTCTATGAAAAAAGTGTCCAATTTGGTTTGGACTTGCATAGGTGCTCAGCTTCATCCTTTCCAAGATCTGTAGCTTTGTTAAGTTTAAACAAAATGCTTTGGGAACTGCAGCCCAACAAAGCTTGTTGCCTTCTAATGTTGACCTTGATTTTCTTAAAACGTATTTATTGTTTACAAAGAGAATAAATCTTTACTAGCAAAGAAGAAACTGTGCATAATAATACAGTTCTTATTTTAGAAATGGATTTGTCCTTTTAGCATAATCCATTCTCAAACAACAAAGAAGTATAATTTCAAATTCAGAGTCAGGCCCACTGTTTCTGGAATCATACAATCACTACATTCCAGTGATTAAAAGAAATACAGAAAAGTCGAGGAGATATTAAAAAGAAGGAGTTGTGGTTTATTAAAATCCCTTATATATCCTTTTGAGATTTTACTACAAAAATATTATGCTGGAGGTATTATATTATATTATATTATATTATATTATATTATATTATATTATATTATATTATATGAAATATGTGTTGTTACAGATGGTTTCATGTCATACAGGAACATTCATTCTGAGGTGACTTCAATGAAATTTAAAGCATACCATTTTTTTGGGTCAAATTTCTTAAGTGTTCTTATCCAACGGTCACTTTGACTTGTATTGTACTCCTAGAAAACACTGTGGCCTTATTTATCTAAAAAAATTCATGAAAACTCTTGTGACTTTTGGTTCTGTGGTTCTTGGCTGGTTCTACAGCTAACTTTCAATAAATCAGAGATTTGGATCAAAACCTTAAATTATTTTATTTTAATTAAGTATGCTGGCCCTAAAAAGGATAATGCATCATATAAATAGGACTGCATGCCCACAAATCAGGTCTGTGCTAAACCATGAGAATTAAAAGTAGAGTTTGTTTTGCTCTGAAGTCTCACTATTGTACAGCTGAAAAGCTGAAAGAATTCCTGCTTTCAGTTGCAACACCAGTTCCTGAAAAATACAGTTAGCATCTCATTCATCCTGCTTTTAGGGATATATATTCACCCATAAATTCATAGACAGTACTCTGAAATAATTGAAAAAGAATGTTAAATATTGTCCCAGCACCCATGCAATACTTTTTACTCAGATGATTTCAGTACATTTTAGGACTGTAAACATTCAACATCTGCTTAGGTACTATTCATAGTATTAATTTTACTTTCAAACAGGAAAATTGAGGGACAAAAACTTTAGGGTGAGGTATAAACACTCAGTTTTGATGTATGCCCTTGAAAAATGTATCACTTTATTTATTCAGTAATGCCTGGTCGCACCCAGTTACAGCAGCACAGAAGTGGCTGTGCACAGGGCAGGTCAGAAGTGTCCTTACTGCGGTGCAGCTGAGGTTGGTCTGTGAGCTGTCTGTTGGTCTGTGTGTCCTGCCTGTGCTGCAGGCAGGACACACCAGGCCTGAGAGACTGGGGTAACACGCATGTCGACAAATAATGCAGCCACAGATTGTTACTGAATCAACGCTGAAATGTGTGTTTTATCTTTGCCTGGCAGGCTGTCATTTCAAGGATGCGTTTTTCCTCAGCAAACAAAAGGTCTCCATCATCCCTGCCTTTAGAGCACAGCTGTGTACAGAGCCTTGGGAACACTGCAGTAACTGCCTTGCAGACCCTTCTCTATAGGTTGTTTAAAGGATATTTGAGGCTCTCCAGTGCTGAGCAGGAGGTTGGACTACTTGAACATGAGCCAGCGATGTGCCCTTGCAGCACAGAAAGCTGAGAGCATGCTGAGCTGTACTACAAAAAGCACTGCCAGAAGGTCACTGGAGGGAATCCTCGCCCTCTAGCACTGGTGAGAGGCCTGGAGCGCCGTATCCAAGTGTGGGCTCCCCAGTATGAGAGAGAAGGGATGCACTGGAGAGAGCCCAGCGAAAGACCTTAAAGACAATCAAGGGACTGGTGCATCTGCCATACAAGGAGAGGCTGAGAGAGCTGGGACTGCTCAGCCTGGAGAAGAGATGGCTCACAGAGGACCTTATCCTCTGTGCAAAAATACCTGAGGGAGGCGCAAAGACGATGGACACTTTTTCAAGTGGTGCCCTGTGAGAGGAGGCAATCGGCACAAAATGAAACACATGACATTCCACTGAAACACAATAAACCATTTTTTACTGAGGGGGTGATAAAAGCATTGGAACTGGCTGTCCAGTGAAGTTGTGGACTCTCGATCCTTAGGAGATATTCAAAACCTAACTGGACACAGTCCTGGGCAACCTGCTGCAGCCAACTCTGCTGTTGGCAGGGGAGATGGATGTTTATAGTCCTAAAATGTACTGAAATCATCTGAGTAAAAAGTATTGCATGGGTGCTGGGATAATATTTACCATTCTTTTTCTATTATTTCAGAGTACTGTTTATGAGGATCTGCAATGGCCTCTGCCAATCTGAACTATTCTCTGATTCTGCCATCTCCTGAGATACTATCCAGACTGAGCCCTCCTACGACCCTAATGAGCCAAATTGCAAGAAAACATAAAAAAAGGCAAAGAAAAATCATTATCCAGTGACTCTGCCATCAGTGCACACTATTGCTTTTATTGCCACACTGGACAATTGCCTTTACTGACCAAGTGATTCATTCTTCTAATGAATTATTCTTCAAGGTATAAATTTTAATAATTTAAGAAAAATATATGCACTGTTTTGCATGCACATTCCTCTTCTACCTCGCAGCAGTCTTCCTACACAAAGGAAGCAGTTAGCTTTGAAGCAAATTTAGCTGACCTATATATGCCAATCTTTTATGCTTTGCTTAATCTGAATTATTTTCAACATGCACGTCTCTCGTCTGTGACTCAGGGACTCTGTGCCATACACAGTTGCTCAAAAAATACTCTAAACATACCTCATGCAGGCAAAGTATGGACTTCAGAGAAAAATTACACAGGCTTATGTAAGTAAAGATGGTTGCATCAGGCACCAATTCAAAAGAACAGAATACTGATCTTCAGCCATCCCCTACTGCCTGAGAACTTATGGAAGCAAACTGTGATATTTACACTTTCTGTAAAATTTCTGTAAAACTGAAAAAGAGACTTATTCAATATAAAAGGTAGTTTCCTTCAATTTTTGTTGCTTCCTTTTCAAAAAATTGCAAATGTCAACGGGAAAAAAAGTAATTTAGTACTATTCCAACTATTAGTATTTAGTTTCATCACAAGGATGAAATCCCAGAAACATCGTAATACCCACATTTTGGATTCTCTCATAATTTCCAAAGGCAAAATAACAGCAAAATGCCTTGGATGTGGTTAACAGGAAAGGCCCATATTTGTACATGCCTAACTACAAAGGGTTTTGTGATTCACAGAAACCTTTTGCTCTGTGCCTTTGAATCAATGCTTTAAACCTGAGAGAAAATCTTTTTCTCTAGGAAAACAAAGAAAATCTGTCAACTACAAACCCGGCAGACCAATGTGCTGCTAAAATCCTGAATTTACAGAGGGGAAAAAACCTTTTTTATTAGCTTTCTTCATTTTTATGGTTGGGAAGAAAACAAATGAAAATTCCAAAGTAAAATGGTAAATTGTCCCAAGTCAACATCTAAAAATGTCATTGACATCTTTTTTAGCAAAAGCATCTAGCTACTGTTTTTATTGTCTTAGATGTGGTAAAGATTGTACATAGTGCAGATTATACACTGGGGAACAGTTATCATAGATGTGTCATAAAACATGGAAAAACTCAAATCAAAAAGTAAAAATTTCAGTGTAAATGGAAACTTACACAATCTTAACTCTAACCAGTCATTGCAAGACATTCGTCACAATAAGTGTTCTACAAGAGAACAGGGTAAGCCACAGGCAACTGGGGACCTGATTTTCAGACACGAATTCCAGACTGCAGCATGCCTATAAATGCTAGAAAAGGAACACTGTTAAATGATCAATGCATCAAAAATACTCCATTTGAAAAAAGCTTTAATAACTGAATTGACATGTTGGGCTGAGTAGGGAAGGTAATTTATTGTAGCATTTGGACAGAGGATTTGCACTCACAACAGATGGCAACATTTTAGATTAAAAAGTATGTGAGACATTTGATTTCCCTTTGGTTTTGCCATCCTCCCTCAACTCTTAGAAATTTCCTTGGGATCCTTATTACTCCTCATTGCATTGTACTGTCTTTTGTGATTCCAAAAGAAAAACAATTCTCTGTTTCTCTTCTGGAAAAAAGTGGAACAGGAAAACTCTACATTATGAATTGTGTATTTTTTTTCCAAAAACTGAGAAACCCAATAGAAAGTCTGTGTCAGCAATGAAGGTGGCTGCTAGCAAAAGCATGCTTCTCAGGTGCAAAGTTAATGCAACTAATATTATTATTTGAATAATATGTTAGTCTTAATATTATCTAGTATTTATTGCAATTAACATAATTTGATGCCAGAACTGTGGTTACTTTGGTATGGCTTGTTTCACTTTCTCAATGTCGATACAACTGCTTCCACCACAGGAGTATTTTGTGTGCTCCCATCTCCACTGGTTGTACACTCTTAGCACAGATGTACCTAACTGGGGCCAATATTTCATTTAAAGGTAGACTTTGTATCAAGACACCTACAAATAAACATAGCCTGACTTTAAGAAGTTTGACTCCTGAGATAAACAACCCTTAAAAGCCTGAGCACTTTTAAGAACAACCCCTTTAAATTGTGCACCAAAAAAATCATAGTAAAAAAGGAGAAAACTAGACATTGCAAGACTTGACTTTGGATAGGAATAGATAACTTGAACTGAAAATAATCACTTGTTCTCTTTGTATGTCAAGAAAGGGGTATTCATGGTCTTACTGTGGAAGTAGTTAACACCTAGTCACCTTAGTGGTGAAATTCCTACAGCATTAAGCTATGGAGCATAAATGGAAATTATGATAGACTGCTTTGATTTTCTGGACATAGATAAGCACTGAGACAGTCACCTGTGTGAAGAGGCAACTATTTACTTACTTATTTTAATACAGCTAAATATTTACAGCCTTAACTTGTCCCAGCCCTGTGTTGTAAGGGAGAGATTTGACTGCACTGCCCCTAGATCAGGCACCTTCTCCAGCCTGCTCCTCCAGCAGCAGGCAACTCAGAGCAGTCTCCCTGGCTGTACTTTTTCCTGTCAAACCCCATTATCAGTCAGTATAACTCAACAAATGCCACAACTTACTATTTCATTCCATCTGCAGATGTACTTGGTAATCATTTTATATTTCCTTCCAGGTAACCAATAAAGTTGGTGCCAAGAAGAGATTCCTGTGAGTTCCCACTAGAAGTAACTCTTGAGATGAATAGTCCCCAGCTATAATCACTTTTCAGGATGTTTCTGTTATCCCATTTTTAATCCATTTGGTAACTCTGGATTACACTGGTTTTACTCCTCGTTATTTCATTTTGGTTTCAAGCACCGCATCAACAAGACCAAATAAAAATCATAGAGTAGTTTAAGTCTATTAATGTCAGCGCAGCTATCTCTGTCAACTTCATTTCTGATCTTGGAAAAAGGAGTATCAAGTATGTTTGACAAGATCTATTATCCATAAAAACTTGCTGGCTGGCATTTGGCATGATGTCATCTCTTCAGATTTGTTGGAGATATTTAGTCTCAGCCTTCCAAATATTGTCCTTGACCTATAGTTACCTGGATCATCTTGTTTAACCTTTAAAAATTCTGGCACAACATTTGCTTTTTCCAGTTCACTGAAACTCTCCTCAAAATGCCAAGATTTGTTAAAAAGCAACAATAATGGTTTAGACAGTTCAACTCTATTAATACTCTCCTGTGCAAGGTTTCTGATCTGACAGAAAATTAAGGAGGAAATATATAGTTACTGAATTTTACTTCTAACTTCAAGTTTACAAGAGCTGAACTCCTACTAGAATCACTTGCCAGCATTTTCATAATGAAGTGCAGAGCCCCCTTCAGCATCTTTGCTACAATGCTTCAAAGAATCTCAAGTGTTTCTGTATCTTGCAGACATTTTGCCTTTTTTTTTTTTTTTTTTGCTCCTTTGTTATTTCTCTCTTCCTCCCATCATTTGCCTACATTTTATGGGAAAGCCTGGAAGTTTTACACAGTAAGATCAAAGGACAGAAAACTGAAAAAAAAGCAAACTTTTGTGCGGTCTTGTAAGCAACATTAATGGTTTTGTCTGAAAATTTTTAGAAGCTTTGGGTTCAGCTAATGTTAACAAATAATCAGTGTAATAACCCTGTTTTTGACAAACTCCTTAAACTGTAGGGGTTTGAACTCAGACTGTATTTAAACACTAGCCCTTTAAATCTGGCCTGCATTATTTCTGAAGCTGCAGAGTAAATATCTTTCATTTTCTGTTGTGTCTTATGGCATTTATAGTAGCTGGTGGAAAGCCAAAATGCTGAATAACAGTTTCTGTCTTATTGCCTTACTTCATCTGAAAACACAGATATAAAAACCTTTTGGAAAAAACGGTGACAGTAGAAAAAAAGGCTCAAAACTAATGTAAGAAGCTTTTTTTAACAGATTAGTGGATTCACCACTGGTTATAATTCTAGTTTACTGAATGGAATTCCTAACAAACTGCCAGGCACATCTACATCCATATCTAGCATCTAGATTTCAATATGCTCAGTTTGAAGATAATTGGACTATTTATTCAAATATTTAATCTCAATTTTCACTCACTTATGTGCATAAAATACAACAGAACAGCGGAAATACGATGTTTTTGTGTCTGTCTTCAGTATGTGTGGATCAAATAATAAAAAATTTTTACCCTCTAGATAAGAATGTAAGAGCAGTACAACTTGCCATTAACATATAAAATTGCATGTTAAGTTCCCTGTAAAATGGCAAAAGTCATTGCTTGCTTGTGGGAGATGTTAGCTAGAGTAACTTTTTCCTCACTTTTAGCTGATCCCACCATTCTTGATTGACTTGTAAAACCTCCTGAATCACTACACAACACTAACTCGCTTCCTGACGTATCAAGATGGATAAAAAAGGTTGGGTTTTTTTCACATCAGGAAAAGCTACTGTATTACTACACCATTATGCAGAATCTCCTACAACCCAAACATAACAATGTAAAATAACTCCAGGATTCTTTATGCTTTGATTATATCTATTGGTGCAATGCTCTAATGTCTAAAAGCTCTTTCTAGTGCAGTACACAATGGCTTGTTTTTAAAAGTAAACTTTGTCTGGACAAAGTTTTAGTTTTGTTAGTTCCTCTTTTTCTTTCATCTGTTTGCACACCAGATCTAGAAGACTTTTGAGAAACTCCATTATTAGAGAGTGTGAGACAACAGCTAACACAGGCCAACTATGGACTCTCAAAGAACTGTTTCAAAAAACCAAAACATACAGAAGTACGATAAACCTTCTTAATTTAAGTGGAGATTCTTCACATAGGGATTCAGTTTCCTGGGATTGAAATAGTCTTGCAAGTTGAAGAAACAACTCAAAATAATGCATCTAATGAATACCAGTTATAGTGACCAACAGAAGCAGGCTAAAGCAGTACCTTCTACCTGCTGGAATTCTGGTTCTCTGTACAAGGCATCTCTTGGGTCTTAAGGGCTTATTCTAAAACTGGCTTCAAGTCTTCTGACAGGATGACATCTATTTTCCACAGATTTGTTTGTTTGTTTCAGCATGTGAAACATGAAATATTTTTAATCAATTCTACTTTTACCAACACAAAACATAGGGTCAGTACCAAGTAAAATATTGGTGATGCTGGTTACAAATCCTTTGACAATGTTTCTCAGTTCCCCTATCATCTCTACAGTAACATAACGTTTTCCATTAGCTAAGAGATATTCTACTTCTTGCAAAGAGTGGAAAGAAGACTACGTATATAAAATAAACCCAAAATGTAAGTTTCAATTTATTTTTTTTTTAATATTTTGAAGCCCTGTAGTATTTTCCAATATGAAAACAGCTAGAGGTGGAAGTGGTATGGAGACAGAGCCATGATGACACTTGTGCAGCTCAGTTTACATACATAATTACCCTAAGAATGGTCTAAAACATGAGAAACTTGCACCCAAATTTCTCTTTAGAGCCAGCATAAACTCAATGTAAACAATTTCAAGTATCTAAGAAAAAAAAGATACAAGATACATGTGCTTTTTGCCTGTGATGCCAAAAATTACTTTGGCTGACATGATATCACTACCAAAGCATTTGTTAACATAGTGTTATTTACTTCTTGTTTTGCAAACTGCAATGTTTATTTTGCACCTATGCATGTTTGTACTTTTATTATGTTCTAGACCATGATTTCAAAGAAATGGGGGTTTGTGCAAGAAATATTTAGTCTATCAGTCTGAAACACTCAAGGCAACATCCCTAGAGCAGTATCATGCAAAAAGGCAATTTCCCCATTTAATTTATGACCAGAAGTTATGAAGAAAGACAAAGAATTTACCCGATTCCTGGAGATAGCGATACACCAAGAAATTCACTTCGTCACTGGTTATGCTCATCTTAGCCCAACCTCAATATGATGAGGTTTACGAGAAGTGTGATCCACGCTCTGTTCAAGGGAGAGAAAAGAACAGGTTTTGTTTTATCTTAATTTACTATGAAATGTGCTATCAAAACAGAGGTGGGAATTGTTAATGTATTTAAAGATGTCATAAATTTATTAGAGCTGTAACATCCCAATGTGAGGCATCCATTAAATACTGTGAATCAAGTACTCAGGCTGTACTGCACCTTTCTTGTACAATTCAGGAGCAGTATTTAACATACATGAGAGTCAGAGAGAGCATTTTAAATATTAGAAGACCCTTCTACTGTCAACTTCTTTATTTGTGTGACTTTCCTACAGGCTCTTCAGAGACTTCTCTTTACTGTGTGAGCGCTTTTAGAATTGTTGGCAATTATAGTCATGTATAACACACCAAATTACAATATTTTTGCAGCTCTGAATTTGTAATCCGATTTTTTGTCCAATTGTTCATCCACTGAGGACAGATTCTTTCCTTACAAAACCATATTGTGCAATGAATGGGGCCGAAGGGGAAGAGAAAGAGAGAGAACATCATATACCTTGAGCCAGCAAGGAAGACAAATATCTTTGTATTATATAAAGCTGTGATATTATAATGTCACTGTTCATTAATGTTGAGCAAGAACTAAACTCAAATTTTTCATTTAAGTAATTGCAACCTTTAGGATGACAGTTTTACGTTACTATTTTGGGCATATACTCTGGTAATAAAAACACTGGGTTTAGATGATAAATTTATTTTGAACGTTTTGCATTAAATCTTGGTGATGCATTCCTGTTTGGGAATCTGACTTAAGTAGTTTGGTTTTAAAAGACCTAAGTACTCCTCAGACATAAACTTGCAGCTGTGTCAACCACACCATACCTGTGAGTGATCACATACAGCTTTGGCCGCAGAGGCGCACGCGAGGCTCTCACCGCGCACTACAAATCAAAGACCGTAGGCGTGTGCCAGGTGTTTTGATTTCCCGTATGCCTCTTCTTGGCAAGTGGAAAGGTTGTCTTTGTTCATCGAAAACCTCTTCAGTAATTCCTGCTGCCTAAAGTAGCACCTGCTACTGCAGGCGATGGTGATCGACAATGCTTCCCCTGCTGATGGTTTAAACCAGCAGGTCACTCATGACTGTAACAGATGTCTTTGCATATTTATGTAAATGGAGGTCTTTCGAACCCTGGTAAGCCTTTTATTATCCCAGGCTGTACTTCATCAATAGCTTGGATGCTGGTTTTTCTTATGAAAGCATAGCTTGCTAATTTGGCAGACATCTTCCTCAAATACTTGAGTCCTAATTGTTACAGTTTACATTTCATGGAGAACAAGAAGAAACAAAGTACTGAAAATCATTCAGTCTCCATAAGGAAAATTTCATCTCCTTTGGAAAGGATGAATGCTTTCTGCTAAGATTCCGGCTGAGGACAGCATCAGCTGTATCCAACATCCATCCCTGTCACACATGCCACGTATTGCCCTGGGAAGCCACTCAGTCTCTTTTCTCCTCAATCCCTCATCTGTAAAATGGGCTCAAACTTCTCTGCCACATGATTAGGAGACTGGAAGCACAGATAGTGGTTAGGACTGAAGTTACCAAGGCTGGCAACTTCAGGCAGTGAAAGCACCACTTCCAGTATAACTTGATACACACTTCTTCCAGATAAACAGGCTTGGACCTGAATAATTAATAGCCTCCTGTGTCCTTTTTGCATAATCATTGCTGTACAATGAAGAACAGGACAGACATTCACAGCAACAGTTAAGGCCATTTTAATCTCCGAGTGCCTAAAATACATCTGTATCGTTGCTATGGCCATGATAGTAATAAATCAAGATAATTTGATTGCTGTGGGTTGAAAAAACCCCCCACTTCTAAAAGCATTTTAAAAATAGCTGCTTCAGAGTTTGGTGGTAGGAAAGTTGGTAAAGATGAAACCGCTTGCAAAAATTCAGTCTCAGCAATGACGTACTCTGTGGTAAGATGAACTTTATTAAAAAAAAAAAATCAAAACCTTCAAATGCCATTTCTGGGTGCATCCTGACAATTTTATATATTAACGTAGTATTTCCCACATACAGAGGGTTGCTTTGGGAAAGGGGAGGCAAGGGAAAGGAAGAATGCTGGGTTTTGTTTGTTTTTCTAAAGATGACTTTTCTTAAATAAATTAAAATCAGAGAAAATCAATGTGATTGCAAAACAGTCTCCCAGCTCCAGGAAAAAAGCCCTCTAAAGCAGCTGCCTTTGTATCAGAATCCCAAGTATACCCAGTAATAGTTGAATTTACAATGCAATTTCTCTGAAGTCAGTCAACAGGAATTACTTTGACACATGTGTCAGATCATATCTTTATACACACATTATTACCATGCCACAAATAACCAGATGATCTCCACTCATATATTTAAGGTTTCTTCTCTCCCACAGATGTCAGTTTAGCAATCAGATACAGAACTGTAAAGCTTCTACCCATCCAAACCAAGACACAGATTTTGCCTTTTATCCAGAGAAATCTATTCATTAGAAAGCTGGCTGACCACACTCAATTTAGTGCTCTTTTTGATTCCCTTCTTCTCTGCAAATAAACAGTACAAATAAAAGTAGCTAAAAAAGACATGGTGGGGAGGAGAGCAACATCCTTATGTTTTGTGTATCTCCACGACTGACTCATAAGGAACAAACAACTTGCCTCTCCCTCAATATATATTTTTAAATGTAGAAATGTAAACTTCTGTAGCAAATCACAGAAACTTTCAGTCACCACTGTGATAGATTTATTTCTACTAATTGATGGCCTCCTTTTGTTACTGACAACTGGTATTACCTAGATTAATAGCTTTTTAAAAGAAATGAAGTGCAGTTTATAAACAATACTGATGTGCCTTTAGAGACATTTCACATTTAAACCAGCAATAACATCTTAATTCTTCAAAATGTCAAGAGGATTAACAAAAAGCATTCAAACGTGTTTGAACTTTCTTTACTTGAAACACTTTTTCCTGCAGCCAATTACACATAATGGGAAGTTCTACTTACTTCAACCTCTAAAAATTTGGCTTGTGATCATGTAGATATTTAAGAATGCCCAAAAATGTGACCTGAGCCAATTAACACTTCCCAAAGTATAATGGATGCACACATACAAACCCCATCAGTGGATAGATAGGTTGTTAAGATCATTCAAAACCACTTATTTAAAATAAACAACTCTTAGTTCTATCAGGACAGGTTTGCAGAAATGCTTCCCATATAGGGTGAAAAATCTGGGATATTACCTCAAATACCACCGTTGTGCTTCTAGGGCTGCTTGTCTTTTGCTGAACCAAATGCTTCACCTGGCACTGAGCTGGTTCCAGTGAAGCTGGAACTGCAGCACGCCTCCCTGTGCTCCGGGCAGCCAGGCTAGCCTGCTTCCCAGAGTAACCACAGGACCTGATCTGGCTCTGTGCACCCACATACCACTGCTCTCAAATTAAACCTTCCTGGAGCACTGGGAATCCTGCTAATGGGCCATGCAAGTGGCTCTGGAGAAGGCAGCCTCACATATAGCCATGGATCAGCACAGTGATAGCCAGGTCAGCTAAGAATAGTTTATTTACATCCCATCATCCCCTTACTCAAAAGGATTGCTCTTCCTTTGCCAGGCATATTTTAGGACTGCTGCCATAAATAAGGGAGATCTGGCTGAAGAATCAAGGGAAAATGATATTTTCAATTTTGAAATAGCATCTGAAGACTCAAATCCTCTGCCTCTTTTCTAAACAATGGTCACTGGGTCCCCCAGGGCCCTCCAGGCCAACCCTGGGGCAGGGGACAGCTGAGGTTATTTCAGAAAATGAGTTTATATTTGCTACTTGAACCAGCATGCCACCCATAGAGACTGGGAATTACCAGTCAATCTTCCCCTCAGGAAGGCAGAAACAGGTCAGACATTTAGGGAAAACACCTAAACTAAAACCTAAACCTGAAAACTAAACAGGAACTTGGGCACTTCCCATCTGAGCATCCAACCCTGCCAACAGAAATTTATCAGATGGCTGGTCTGGCTCTCATCTTACACCTTCAAAAATTCTGCAAGCTCCAGTCTGCTTTAACTAAGTGCTGAGCAGTTGTCAGCTTCTTGGGAGAGTGTTTTTGGTTTTTTGGTTTTTGGATTTTTTCTTTTTTTTTTTTTTTTTTTTTTTTTTTTTTTTTGAGTTATTGTGGTAAAATAAACACTGTCCCCTTCTTCTCCCATGCCCTCCTCACCTCCAAACCCCAGCTGAAACACTCAAATTTTCATTTATCTCCTGCAGAGGCTAAAATGTCCTTTCACAACTGAAATTTTAATGATAACAACAACATTGTCATTAAAATGATAGGGAGGAGTAAAGAGAAATTTTGGGGATTTGCTTTGGGGAAAAAAAAGGCAAAAAGCAGAGGTTCCATAAAAATGAAAACATTCCAGAAAATTCAAACATTTACTGTTGTCGACTCGATGCCCTGCTGCATGGGAACCAGAGTTCACGCACTTACGCTCCCATTTTCTCACCCAAGATGGACCTGTGCACCAAAGGGCATCTCTCAGGATCCAAGACAGCCTCCTCATCTCAGAGAACAGAATGTGAATGTAATTACTAAACAGACTCTAGGAAGGCACTGTGACAGCACAGCCAAATCAATGTGTTACTGTTTTGTATATGCTCCGTAGTTTAATGAAAAACATTTCCTAAAGCCAGAAGCCACTTCTCACAAAATGAGTCATTTAGGCAATCTCTGTGTTTTCTGTTGAAAAATACTTTCATCAGAAACTTTCAATGAGGCCTACGCTTCTGTATTTCTGGGATGTGTCTTACGTAGAGCCAGAGCAGAGTCAGTAGCCAGCAGCTCTTCCCCAAAGGCTAACGAGCTCTGCTTGGCCCTCACCAATGCATTCCTCAGTCTTGGCTTCTATCACAGTTGCCTCTTCTTGTGGAGGAACTCCAGCATGCTGCTTTCTCAAAATGCCAAACCAAACTTCTGGGAGAGGAAAAAAGCACACTCTGCTTCTTCTGCCCTCACAGTCTCTCCTGCCATTTCATGAACCTAAAGAGCAAAACAACTTTTCTTCACAAGTATCCTGACAATGGAATTGAGACCATCACACTCCTTCTGATTACAAGGTATAAAGCACGGAAGAATGGTTCTTTCCTAACTCCACCATCAGTGACCAAATTAACAGCGAACCCTGTTCAAAATGCAGCTCGAGCAAGCATGACTTCCTGATTCCTCCTTGCAAGGCTTGATCAAGACACCTTGCTTCAAAACCACCAAATCTAAAATATAAACAGTTGCCCATTCTAGAGACCTTGCACTTAAGAAAGCAAATCAAGATGTGCTCCCAGTAAGAATTGCACCGTTATTTCCCTGGCCTTTCTTAATGAGGATGCAAATAAGTTAACTATCTTCACCTGTAAAGGATAACCACATGTCACCCAAACCATTTAGTGACAAAGATGAGGCGATTCAAATATCTCAGAACTATCGTTCCACGCTTGTTACAGAAGCTCACAGATGTCTTTTCATCACTTATACTGTTAATATTTTGAAGCTTTCTTTACAAGAGCAGTAGCATATTTGTTGTTCTGGGGAAAACAAAAG
Organism: Vidua chalybeata; assembly: GCF_026979565.1. Classification (NCBI taxonomy): domain Eukaryota; kingdom Metazoa; phylum Chordata; class Aves; order Passeriformes; family Viduidae; genus Vidua; species Vidua chalybeata. Next base: position 20,203,645 of record NC_071531.1, read on the forward strand.
CTGAGATTCCCCAGAACAGAGTGATTTCCTTTGGGAATGGTTATTGAGTTGTGCAGTATGCCCTGTCTCACTTAGATGTCTGTCACCCATGTTTACAGCACATCAGTAAGGACAGAGACCTCAATGGCTGAAGGCAATAAGACTGTCAAAAATCCCGCACTGCCAAATGTTAAGCCTGGCTCTTATTTTGGTTTTAAGTCCATTTATTTACAGTGACCTTCTGCTGATTTTTAAAAGACCACACTAAACCAAAACAAAACCAGGGAGCCACAGTTCATTCCTGTTCTCACTGCTGCCTGTAAGACCACACTCAGATGAAAAGTTGTAACAACTAAACCTGTACCTGAGAGCTTAAAAAAAATGGCATAGATATAATAAAATCCTATCTTGGATCCTGACACATTAGGGTATCTCATATTATTAGCCAGTGAGCTCAATCATATCAGTGTTCCAAATCTGGTGCCAATCAGAGAAAAAGGAGGAATACCATCTACAGACATGTATGTGGTAGTGATCAATTAACCTGCAATTCTGTCTTCAAGAGGTCACTCTAGATGAATCAAATGCTGTATGGGCAAATCTGGCAAAAATGAGGTTTTCATTTCAATAAAATCAAAATGCTGTTCAGGGAGAAGGTTGGTTTATTATGCAATATCTATAAAGAGTTGTTTTTGAACAGATGAATCTTTTTTGAAATTGCAACTGTTCCTACTGTATTGTTTTAAAAATCTGCAATGAATTATCAAAATGGTTGTCCTGTCCTGGAAAAAATGTTAACAAAATAACACATCATCCAGTAAACTACCAAAAAATAAAATTAAGGAAAAAAGTATCACAAAGATATTTATAAAAATAATTTGGCGAGTTAAACACTTTGGTGGACATAATTGCAGAAATTTTATTTCTGCATGAATACTAGTCTTCAATAAATTATAAATTACATTTCAAACTGAAGAGCCATTTGGAACCAAACCCACATCTATTTATTTAAAGAAAGGGCAACAAGAGATATTCCAACAATTTGTAAGTGCTATTCAAACATTTTTCAATTAATCAACAATTCCCAGAGCAAAATAACTAATCATCAACAGAAGACAAGCCTTTAAGCACCAAATTCCCAGCAAACTTTACTTCCTCTAACAAAAGATTCTGAACAGTGCATCAGATCTTTCATAGCTATAATCCCTTAGTTTGATCAGGTTGTTTTTCAGTTCTCAGCTGGTTTGCTTAATTACATCAGCTTCCAGCATTTTAGTTCTAAGAGTTCAAGTGGATCTTTTCCAACTGCCTTTGCTGCAAAATGAAATGGGTTTTCCAGTATTGATTTTTCCTTTTTGTCTCTTTGCTAAAGGGAAAAAAGGAAAAAAAAATACAACTGCTCTTCCTAATTAGTGCAATTATGTTTTACCTCTTTCATAGCTTCGTTCTAAGATGAGGCACCTTCAATTTTTTTAAAAAACAGAAATGCTATTTACACTAATATATTTTATGGAAAGCTCTGGGAAGCCAAAGAAAGACTAATGGGAAAGCAATGGTTGACAGTACACCTAGAGCTTGCAAACGAAATGAAAATAATTGTTTGAAAATAAAAAAGGAAGGAATTACAGAGGCTTGAGAAATCAAAACACATGATTGGATTTAGCTTGAGAACCAAGATACCTCATCAGTCTTGGAACAACTGAAGTCAATTGGGAATGCTGCCACTAAACAGAACCAAAGATTTTCTTCCTTACATGAGCACAAAATTGCAATTAGGACAAACCCAGGGACAATGGTATGTGTCCACTTGTTTCAAACCAATTAGGCCAAAATACATGATTGTCTGATGGTGTGGTAACCGTTGGTCTGTGTGCGCGTGCGTTTCCATGCACGTCATACACCAAAAAATGTGCTTTAAATCTTATGAGTAGCACTACAGGCTCAAAAACGTTAAGGAAGATCGCAACTTTATAAAGATGGAACAATTTCTCTAGCGATATCCCATCTTCTTTAATTTCGGTGAGAGAGCAAATATATTAACATTATCTCAAATTTAACTTTGCACTTAATATACCTGGATTTTCAGTAAAACCTCGACAAAACAAAACATTAGCATTTAAATTTTTCATCTTTACTTCACATTCAGAGTTTTGAGGTGAAATGAATGTGATGGCATGAGTTCCTGCTAGAACTGGCTGTACCTGATTCAGATGTGAGTAAAATAACACAGCTGAATTTTTGGAATGAACATTCCTCCCAAAAAGCTAGAATAAAGTGCAGTTTCTTTTTCAGCTGACTCTTAATATTAAATATACGCTAAAATAAATGTGAACTATCTTGAGTTCTGAGCTGGTCTGTAAGAATGGGCACCAGCAGGCATCAATTGTGAAGAGACAGGCCACAGTCTAGTAGAGGAAACACTGGCTTTGAGGTGACACCATGTTGCTGGGACACAAAAGGAGCTTCCAGAAACCTCCAAAAGGCTCAGCCATCTGCTATATGGAGCAGTGGGGATTACCAGCCATGGCACCCATTTTAAATGAGGCAATTGCAGGGCAAGGAGCAAAAGAGTGATGGGCCTGGAAGGATAAACAAGAGACAGTCTGAAGGATTTGCCCAAAAGACAGAATATCTGAATAAGGCTTTTTTGATGATTTCTGATTTTTGTCTTTGCTGCTAAAAACAGTACAGCTGGTAGCTGGGGTCAAAATCCTGATTTCTCCAAACACATCTGAGCATTTCACTGCAGAACTGGGCTCTGTCTTGATTGTGCACCTTATTTTTGAAGAGCAACGTAAGGATAAAACACCCATGTGTGTTTTTTTACCATGCTCCTTACACAAACTGTTTCCTATACCACCCTGAGGGTAAATTCTCATGATAAAAACCAGACCACTACCACCTTACTGCTGCAGTGGTGTCAGTGCCCAGTACAGTGGTAGGGACTTCCAGCAGGCAACATGCTACAGACAGGTTGCCTGGGCACTGCCAGACCACGGATGTGGCATGCAGATGAGTGAGCGCAAAGGGCTTTGAGACTTGGTCCTGCACCTCGTCCCTTTGTCCCACAGCTGTGAGGCAACCTCGAAGCTCTCCAGGCAAGTGGCAGCACAGACACAGCATCACCATCATGCAGGAGGGCCAGTTGGTCCACATACCTGCAAGTCTGTGTGCTACATCCCTCCATAGGACCCAGATACCCAGTAAAATATTAAATATTTAAATTCCATGCCTATCTGAATATCATCCTTCCTTAGTATCTTTCAGGACAGCTTGACACAAGTACAGCTGGAGAGAAACTAATAGTGAAAAACCATTCTGGTATTACTGTCTCATGACAACACTGGTAACTTGCATGATAAAGTCTTCTCTTGGACTTAGCAAAGCTCTACTTGAGATAAACCATCACAAATCTGTGCTAGGCTAACCAATCTACAGTCCTCTAGCCATGCAGGCTGGCCCCACACAGCTGCAGGTTCCTACAAGTAAAGGACAGGAGAAGGACCAGTGTTCATTGCACGTGGGAGGTGGAGATGGGCACATCCCTGACACTTCACAATCTGGGATCTGCCCAGTAAGAGAGAGCCACCAAGGTCTAGAGAGCAGCAGGGAGCTGCAGCAGCTCAGTTAGCTCATGTCTGGATGGCCTCAGGCAAAGGGAATGTGCAGGGATGTCATTAAGGGGGTGTGTTTTTATTAGTTTCTGCTAATAAGCTCAGCAGATGTTACTGGAAAGAGTTTGATGTTATTTTTCCATCACTTTCAACCATTTTTCCCCCCTCAGAAAGTAAAGGGAGTAGATCTTGCCACATATTTCAACCTCCCCCCTGTAGTATTGTTAAAAATGTATCTGAATATTTTCTTTATTTTTATTACTGTACAAAGGGAAAAAGCTTTTTCTCCATTTGTCTTCAATCCCAAAATAGCTGAAAGGATTATACTCCAAATTAATGAGGGAAAATACTTTTCAGACTCACAGCATGGAAAATTTACCCCCCCCCAAAATAAGTATTTTGTAAATTTTAGAATATATAAAAACAAAGAACTATAATGTAAACTATTTAAAACTTTTATTATGGCAGTTCCTATTATAAACTATTTATAAAGACTTTAACTATGACTATAAATACTTCATGCTTTCCCTTGAATAATCCTAAGAGAATGTCAATGTTAAAAGATGCAAGGACAAAGATTACAGAGGGTAGCACAGTGGAACAGAAAAATATATACATAAATTCAGCATACTCAATACACTGCTGTGCATTTAGTTCTTAGTGGAAATCTGTTGCAGCATTTTTTTTGTGTGTGTTCATTTTTTTTTATACATAACTACCCAGCTTATATTGGTTTGAGCTCTGGAGAAGGGTTATTAAAAGTCTCCATTTTATGTAAGTTATAGGGCTACATTCCTTGTTGGAAGGTGGGGAAGGAAGGAAGATGGATGGAGGGAAATAATTTGCTTTTAAAGAATGCCTGCAGAAACTTCTAAGCAATCACTAAAGCAAAAAAGCTTGTTTCTTGGTTATTCTTCTGCATCCACATTGCTAAATATTTTATAGAGAAACTTCCCATTAAAAATCAATTCAAAGAATTAAGGGTGAGAAATTTCTGTCTAATAAAAACTACCTCAACTACCAATTTTAGACACTGATTTATCTTTAACTTTTCCTCTCCATGTTCTACAACCAAGATTTAAATAGCTACGAAAAATTCACACACGGTGCATCCAGTAATATAATCCAAGTAGTACAACACTTTCACATATATTATCTGCCTTTTCATCCATCCTCCCCCCTTTACATGCTGTAATAGTCCAAGAGGGGAGAGGCAGTCCCTTTGCCATTTCAGACTTTCCTGGCTTTTTTGGGTGAAGAAAGAACACCACAAAATGACAGAGAATCACATTTCTGGTGGCAGCATCATGAAGTCCTACACAGCCCTAATATAAATAGCAAAGTCTATAGATTAAAAGGCAATGCTAAGAGGAAAGCTTTTTAACCTCCTTTTTGAAAAAGCTAAACAGCCTAGAAACCAAGATGAACTAAAAAATCCTTTGGGAGTCAGAGACAGACATGACATAATCTAAGGTTTTCATAAAAAAATTCAGTTAAATACTTCTCAGGAAGGATTTTAATATATTATGACACAGCTATTAGTTAGCCCAGATTAAATAAAAAAAGCACTCCCCTGCTTTAAAAAAATCAAGATACAGAGAACTGATGCCTTAAATCCATACATACAGAGTTTGAGAAGCTTTTAAAGGCTTTAATCCCTGGACAAGAATCACTTTATCGGAGAATAAAACGATTCTACATTTTTTGCCTTCCCTCTAAGAAGGACTCCAGGGAAACTAGAGGTGATCAGGAAGGCTGAAGTAGATGTCAATCATATGCTTGCTGTTACAGAAATATTATAAAAGCTGCTGAACTCCAGTAGGATTTTGGGTACCTACAGGCTTGAGGGTCACAGGCTGGAAGGGATCTCAGGAGGTCGCAGCTCCCACCCCCTGCCCAAAGAAAGGCCAGGTCAGAGCGGGCTGCTCAACAGAGCTCGAAACCCTCCTCAGAGAGGGGTGGCACAGACTCTTGGGGTGACCTGCTCCACTGCCTCACTCCCCATGGGAACACCTCAGGAAAAGCTTCTCCTCAAACCTGTTGCAATTTGTGCCTCTTGTCTCTCACTCCCAGGCTGCACAGCTGTGAGGGGCCTGGCTCCATCTCAAGGACTTCCTGTGGGTGCTGGGGGCTGTCAGGTGCTCCTAAGCCATCCCTTCTCCAGGCTGCTCCTTCTCCCCCTCTCCCTCCTCACAGTGCCAGTGCTCCAGCCCCTGTGTCCTCCCGAGCACTCTCCAGCTTGTCCACAGGTGACAGCTTGTGTCAGGTGACAAGACCAGATGCAGTATCTGGATGTGGTGTGACAGGAGTCACACAGACTCCTCCATATGACTTTAAAATGAACATCAGTACTAGCACAAATTCAAGGGAAGCAAATTTTCCAAACTGGAACAATCTTACTCATTGTTGTCTTTACTGTAAATTTTATTTGAAAAAAAGAAATTTTATTTGGAAAAGACACGCAGGAAGGTAGATAGTGTAACACTCCATACTGTCATGCCTATTAGATCTTCTAAGGATACTGTAACCAAGTGGGCATTTTAGTCATTCAGCTCCTGGAACATAATTCTCAAAGACTAGCTTGCTATGAAATTCCCTCTACAAGGAATAGCGAAAGTTATGTGCCCGTTTCAAAGATTTATGTGTTTTCCTGTAGACGTGGATTAGACACTTGTCTGAGACTAGGATTCATTGCTTCAAATTTCCGCTCCAAATCCAGGCTCCGATTTGTATTTTTGGCTGTGGAGAACTGACTCAGAACTTTTATTTGAAAAGGAGAAAAAAAAAAAAAAAAGAAAAAAGGAGAAAAAGGAGAAGTGGCAGTGGAACAGTGGAAGTGGTATAACAGATTTAAGAGACTGAAGATTAAAGTATTCACTGAAGAATTAGAGGGTTCAGACTTGCATTTTCCAGTTCCCAGGAGAGCACACTTTACACCTGGTTACAGGTTGCTGAAACAAAACCACTATGGAGAAAAGAATTGAGAGACTTGAAAGGACCATGAAAAGGAGTAAGGATCTGTAACCCCTCTTAATTAATAAATCACTTGTTTATTGCAAGTATCTGGCTGCTGAATCATGAATCATATACATTTCAATATTTTTCAGCATCAATGAAAAATGGATTTAAATATAAGCATTTGTCCAAAGATAAATTTTCTTTCATTTTTTCCACTCTTCAGCACTCTTTTTTACATGTTTTACATTTCCTTATTAAGAGAAGATAAAATTGGTCTCCTTATTTCTACAGAGACTCAAGGGCCTTTGTAGTATTATGCAAGGAGCAGACTTCAACACCTATATTTAAGCATGACATATTATAAGCTTATAATATAATTTATAATTCAACTCCATTTTAACTATTTGGACTGTAAAGCTCCACAGTGAGTCTTTGCCTCAGGCAAATTTTTTTTTCTGGAAGGCGTAAGCAAAAATAGTTCAGTTGTTTCAGAGTGAAGGTGGGGAAAACCCAATTGTGCCAATATTTATACTGTTTCAGTGTTTCAATGAGAACTTCCATTGCCTCTATATTTCGGAGCAGGGATTTGGCAGAGAGGCTGCTCTCATGGCAGAGCCTTTGTTGTCACATTGAAAATCTGTGCAATTTGACTAAAATAAAGCCTTCTGAAAATACTACTTGGATACATGTTGCACAGGTTTGTTAGAGGCTGTAATTCAATTATCAAAATATTTTCCTGGTATTAACTTTGCTTCCTACTCAGGAAGGCAGTGCTATCTCTGACAAAGGCTTCTGTCTCTGACACCTGTCAGATCAGAGTGTTTTTGCACAGGGGAAAGCAGCTACAGGCTGATGCCTGGGAAAGGGTGACAAGCACTGGGAAGGGCAAAGGGCATCATGGCTACAGGCTTATGGACAGCTGAGATGGCAGTCTCAGGTGTCTCATCTCACCAGATAGCAGAGAATACCTACTTCCCAACAAGTATTTCAGAGGAAAATATATTATAATCAAAATATGATTTTTAAATTTCTCTGCTGTTCTACATACTAATTTTTATCAGTCACTTATTCCTACAGATCTAGACTGGATGATCTTTAATGCCCTGGACCTCTATTTATTTACATCTTACTTTTGTTATTTTTATGAGTCAAGGATTTTTCTCCTAAGCACTCAATTATAAGACTTAGCTAGTTTCAAAAAATTGAAAAGCATAATTTAAAAAACACGGAGTAAGATTTTTTTCCTTCTTCCATTTGTTTCTTTCTCAGTTAAGCACAGACTTTAATAGCATAGCTATTTACTTACAAGGACCTATATTTTACTTGGATCAAATTTAATTTGAAAATTGCTGAAATTTTAAACTCTTAATTAACTGCTAATATTAATCAACTACTTTGACCATAAGAAATGCACACAAACACTGTTCAATGCATACTTATTCTCAGGGACTGCATTCAAAGACAGAAAAGAAACAAAACTTGTTCTTGCCAATGCCACTTTTAACATGGCTCTGCTGTCATTGAGCAATATCGTGGTGCTATAAAATAGAAAAAGGCCATCAAACAAAATCCATCAGTGAAAAGCCATCACTTAAGTTTTTTACTGACTACTAACTTGTACAATGCTGGCCTGGAGCTCTTGATAAAGGGATATCCTAAACCCTAATGCCAGCAAAGGAAAGCATGAGACTCACAATGATGCAAGAATTGATTCCTTTCTCTCCTTTTAAATAAATGCCTCACAATTTAACCTGATGTTTATGAATGCTTACAATCCCTTAGGTCCAAAAGACAGGTTTGCCACATCAAATACACTGATGAAGATGATCCTCCTTCCAGTCAAAAACCTTGTGAAAGAAATATTA